>NW_019154048.1:61781-366813 GCF_001653235.2 Pochonia chlamydosporia 170
CTCTTTAAAAAGCCTAACTAGCTAAGATTATTTGACTTTCTTTGTCTTAAGATTCTATTTTTTTTAGGTGGAGAAATAGATGTTTAAAGGATACTACTTCTATTTGGGTTGTTGGGTGGCCAGCTCGTTATGGTGGCCAGCTCGTTATGCACCCACGTTATCTATTAAATAAACTATACTATTACCTTTTCTACTATACTCTCCTTTTATCCTACCTATATAAACTTATACCTAGCATTCTTTTTTGTTATTTAGTTGCAAATAATAGGTATCTTAGGTCTAAGAATAAGTATCTCTTAAAAATTGCGCTCTATTAACGTAGGTGCATAGCGAGCTGCCCACTATAGTAAGCTGTCCACACAAGCCTACCTTATTAAAAAGGTTCTACAAAAGGGTTAGAAGGCATATTATAATTTATAAGCAGTTAATTTACTATATCTTATATACTACTAAGTTAGAAAGGAAATAATTGCGCATCTAGGTTAAAAATATACTAAATAATTGCTAATTCCTCTAGATCTATTAGTTTTTATAAGTTAGGCGTAGTATTATATTGCGCTATAATGCTATTTAGATAAGCACTAAGTAAGCTATAACTAATATTATAGACCTTTATAATAGCTTAAATTCTTTAATTTAGGTCTCTTTAAAAAGCCTAACTAGCTAAGATTATTTGACTTTCTTTGTCTTAAGATTCTATTTTTTTTAGGTGGAGAAATAGATGTTTAAAGGATACTACTTCTATTTGGGTTATTGCGTGGCTAGCTTGTTATGCACCCACGTTACTTATCTATTATTAGTCTTTTCTCTATATGCTATAAACTATAATAATTACTCTATATAGCATAGGTATATATTGTCTTATATCTCTCTTATTCTTGCTAGCCCCTTTTTGTGTTTTAGCCTGTTACTCTAACCCTAACTCTAACTGTAACTCTAACCCTAATCTAGACTCTGACCTAGAAACCTGTTAAAAGTAATCTAAACAAAAAACCCTAACCCTTATACCCTACTGCCTTACAAAATTAAAACCTATTTGGTTTGATTACCCTAACAATAACGCCTAGGTGTTACTCGGACTTCACCAGCAGCCTGACAGCCCAGTGCCTCGCGGAGTGGAACTGATAGTCGAGTCTGACTTCTGCCAGTCTGACTGGTAGTCCAGTCCGTCTCTTCTTCATTCCGACCTTTATTCCGCGGGACAAACCTCCGCGCTGCTGATTCAGGTTGTACCATCCGTAAGATATCAGGCAGCAATACATACACCAGGCCTACCTTTGGTGCCCGTGAATAACTACAGCCAACTAACGATGATCTTCTATATTTAATTAACTTATTATAAAGCTGAGATGGCTCCGGTGCTAAGCACAGCGAGCTAACGCCATATGGATCAACAAATCGTCACACCACTCGTTTTAGTGAGCATTCCACGAGACATTTCAATCTATTGCTCCCGCCTCGACCACTTCAAGAATACATCCTCCGGTTTGTTCATCTGCAGCGTTAGCCTCGGTTGGCTGTCCATCATTAATTGCACTAGGCCCTCTCTTGCTTGCTCTATAGTTCCTCCGGATGGTATAACCGGATCGACCGTACAGGCCTGGAAGAGTGTTGCAATCACCGTCACAAACTCTACCTGGGACATCTTTTGGCCTGGACATACCCGAGGCCCACCAGACCAGGCGAGGAAAATACCACGATCTGGAGTATTAAATTCCGCCTGCCCTACTTCGTTATCTCCACTCAACCACCGAGAAGGGTTGAATATAGTTGAATCTGCGCCCCAGAACGAGGGGTTGGTTTGCAGGCAGGCGCTATTTACATATACTGTGCACGGTCCCTTAATATAATGTGTAGCGCTGTTTACTGTAATGCTCTGAGACTCCTTGATGCTGCGGGAAACATGTAGAACCGGTGGGAACAGTCGGAGCGTCTCGTGCTAGGAAATGTTAGCTAATTTCGTCCACTCTCTCTTGCAGGGTGGGTTTACCATAAGTGCTAAGCATCGGGCCAGCTTTGGGAATGCTGTGGAGTATTGTACATCGGCCGCTTTAGAAAACTCAAGTACGTGATCAACCTCCTCCTGTATCCAAACTTGCCACTGAGGATATGCTGCAAGCAGAGTTACAGCGTATGCCATAGTATTGGCGGTTGTATCGAAGCCTGCTGCGGTGAAAATAAACATGTTGCCAGCTAATTCGTCCTCTGTAAGGGTTTGTCGTAGTGACCCCGAAGGTAGCATGCCACCATTAATGAGTTCACTGTCGTGAGACAAAGATATCAACATACGAACAAGGTTGTCCGGCGTTTTGACACCAGTTTCGAGACGCTGCTGCTCTCTTGTAAGTAAGTCCTTGGTGAGATCTGGGAGTTTCTTAATGGCTAGACCAAGTGTCCGTATCGCGTTTGGCATCACCCCCAGGCATAAAAGGCTTGCTGGTACCAGAGCAGCCACGACGAGGAATTCCGTACAAATTGAAACTGCATCAATGTAAGATATCTCAGAAATTGGCTTTCTGAGTGACTGGCTCATTTTGAAGGGCTTTGGCTGGCCATACGCAATTCTGCCAAGCACATTTAGCGCAATTGTACGCAGTCCGTAAATAGTGCCGCGTGATTCCCCATAGGGCTCTTCAACCATGAGGGCGGCCATCTGAGACGCTTGCTCTGCACTCTCTTTCCAAACAACTTCACTGATACGCTCATTGAGGGCTGGCGCAATTATTCGGCGTTGCCTCGACCAAGATTCACCATCTGACTGCGGATAGTCAGCACTATCTGATGCGGTTTCTAAGCAACGGAGTGGGTTCGTGGCAAATGGCCAGGACTCGGCAGTTCTCTGCGTAGATATTTCTTTGTCATCGAGAGTTAACGTACGGTGAGAATGTTTTGCCCCGCAGTGCTCATAATCTTTGATGCTATCGGCAGCTGAACGAAGTCCTTTCTTCTTGCGAGTATAACTTTTACCATCGCGGGGTCGGCGCATATAAGTTGGTTGGTACCTGTTGTGACAAGAATAAAAGAAAGCCCAACCCTTTCATGCAAAGCGAATTTGTCTCGAAATTCCCATCCCAAGATAGTGGCTTTGACGCTATCATACCATGTCTTTGGCAGTAGTCGCTCAAAAACGCCTCGCATTGGGACGCTGAAAATAAGGTAAAGCGCCTAATAATATCGTGAGCTTTGCTTCCAACCACATACGAGGTTACCACACTCACATTATCTGGATTGAATGGGCAAATAACTACTGGTAACCCGGATTTTCGGGCCGACAGATAGTTACGATAGAGAGACAGAAGGCAACTGACAACCCATAAAAGTAGGCAGAGCATACACGTATAAATTATACGCCAAATCATGATCATCAAGCAGCTTGGTTGAAAGTAAACATGCGTCAATACATGTAATTACAAGTGGCGAGGTTAAAGTCCAGGTCTTCGTCGCAGGTTGCCGCGTTTACATATGAAGGTTTTCCGCAGAATTGAACAACCTTCGGTTCGCGCAAAGGTGGAATTGGAATTGGCCGGCTAATAAATAAAACAGAGTGGTGTCTGGCGTAAGAGGAAGTAGTAAGCCGCTCAGTAAGCAAATAAATGTTAGGCCAACCATGATGTTATCGGGAGCAACGTTCCAGGAACTGTGTTTAAGCGGGCGCAGCATCCTACCGCTTTGGAACATGCTCTTAGGCCGCCAGTGTCAGCGTCAGGGGTACTTGGTAAGAACCTTAGCAAAGTGGCTTGGTGTACTTCATCATGAGGCCTCGGCGAGCGTCCGAAACAGGGTGCAAAACGCTCACGGGAATCCGCGAACGGGTAAGCCACAGCCGTTCCATCCATACGCGTATGGAATACTGTATTCCATACAAGAGTATTCCATACACTTATTCCATACTCCCTACCGCTCGCAAGTATTCCATAAGTATGGGATACGAGGAAAAGTGGGCCCACGCAGATTCTCTTGGACAATTCCAGGGTATGGTGCACACCAGCGCACATCCTCATCGCAACACCCGACCTTTGCAATGCCACCAGGCCGCCAAATCGAAGCTTTTCGAGAAGACATTGGGATAAGAAGAAACGAGCTCCATTCTAATAATCAGATCTATGCGTTTTTAAGCGAATCGCTGGTGGATAATAGGGGTTGCACTATCTCGTTTCGTACCTTCTGTTGCGATTGAACTTGTTATCTTCAATTCTGGCTGACAGCTCTCATACAAATATATACCTTGTGGCACGGCCCGTATACCATAATCAAGCAAACGGCGTACAATCCCGAGGTGCCTTCCTCTAGAAGCATATTGTATAGCATTTTTATCTCGGGTGTTAATTCCCTGTGCCTCAAGTGCACCAATGTGATTTGCCAATAACTCTTCCACACCAAGCTCGAGGCCATGTTGACAAGCGGCCATCTCTTTCCGGATGCCATAGCTCGCCTGGAATTTGGAAAGTCTGCGTTCGTGTACGCATGCTGTCTCGGTTATGCGCCAGCAATTGAGCTATTCCTCGATTACGAAGCAGTCAGGGCCTCATTCTATTCCTGGGTAAAAGTTCAGGGTTTGGCGCAAGTTTTCGTTCAACCTCTTTTTTGGGTGGTAACCGGCGACAGACGATGGAAGTGTCTGATACGCAACGGGTTGTCGTGGGAGGCTAAGACCAGACGACTGATTGAGCTCCTTGTCAAGCATGGTGCACACCTACAGATGCTGTTATGGTGATGACGAATCATAAATTGAGTGCAACTTTTGCTGCCGCTTACCATGATTGCAATCCCGATGTCCTGCTATCCGGTCTTGGATTCGGCTTTGGAGACCATCTAGAAAGTACCTGGGGCGAGGCCACGTCTGGCGGCACCGCGCTCTTCCTTGCGATCACTCACCAGAATCGCGGCCAGTTTGAACTGTCGCTTGAACACGGTGCGAATTTTCGCGCTGTTGACACGGCTGGTCACGATGCCCTGCTGCGAGCGTGTGAGGAAACAGATGATCTGTTCTACATCCAAAGGCTAGTTAAGGCAGGAGCTTCATTAACGGAAACTGGGACACATCCAAGAGCTGCGTTCATGGTCGCCGTGCAGAATGGCAACTTTAAGACTGCACGCTGGCTTTACGACCAGGGCTTTGACAGAGATGAATTCCATCCAGGCAGAGGGCGGGAATCGTATACAACTCTTGGTCTTTTGCTCAAGAAGCACACCCGGGGCACTGAGAAGCGCATTCGATTCATTCTCAGCCTTCCCGACCGAGGAAGCGATGGATTCATCGTGCTCCGCCACCATGATCCTGATGAGGAGTTCTCCGCTTTTCATTGTTCGATTCACATCACTAGCGAAGATCCGGAGGATGCCGAAACGACGAAGCTAATTGTCTTCACGCTTTTACAAAAATATAACCAACCTCATCAGCTCGACCATTGCCAGTCGAGCAGTTGGAGCTCGCCGCTAAGTATGGCCACCCTGGTTGGAAACTACAAAGTCGTCCGTGCTCTTCTTGAAGGGGGGGCTTCCGTTGATACAGCTGACAAACAAGGGAGCACGCCGCTGGACAAAGCATATAAACGAGATTGCTACCCCGAGCACAACACTGCTTTCCATTGGGTAGACGTCGCGGATATGCCGGCGGTTAGGCACACCCTCGACTTTATAAATGGCAATACAGCTGAGATTTTGTCGCTGTTAGCAGGCTATGGGGCGGAATCTATCTCTTTTGAGTGGCCGTTCTGGCACGAGATTAAACCTGGATACCGCGGGATAGATTGGGTTTTAGAAAAGCTAAGGGTAATAGAGCAAGAAAGGTCTGAGCGAGAATCGAGCACGTTAGCGCTTATATTATTGAGGGTCCGATCCGCGGAGCTTTTCCATTTGAGGTTCTGCGGTTATAACCACACTAGTCTATTTCTAGTGTTTGCTGTCTATCGCCCAAACTCCAAGATGTATCGATTTTGCTGTCAAAAAGTTGCCTTTTACGATAAGGTAGACATTGCACATAACCCAATTTAAGTTTTGGGGTTACATCCGCTTGGGGTGTGGTCAGCTGCCCAACAAACGGACTCTATAGCGTAAGTTGTCACGCATAATCTAGAGCACACAAAATCCGAAAAGTGCGGCCTAAACTGTACAATAAGTGTGTGACACGTCAAGTCTGTGAATCTCTTAGTGTGGCTAAATTATGTGCGCAGGTTGCGGTCGAGAGTCGCCCACGTATTAGCCAAGCGGCCAGGCCGACAACTAATAATAAGAACACTAAAGCTCATCCAATTAAGGCTTAGAAATCTAGATTAATTGTTAATCTAATGTTTTATGGTTAGGCAGCCATGCAGGTTATAGTTATCCGTGCGTGACGTCGGGTGCCAGAATTAGAAGCAGGATAACCCGGCTAAGTAATATGCGCTTGTAGGACGAGCTCAATACATCAAGGTTTAATAAAAGGCTGTAGGCGCACATATAGCCTTTTTAATTGCGATATTAGATAAGGCTTTTGCCTACTAACACCTCTAATGTAATTAGATTATTCTGGAGATTTACTGATCATGGCGAAACAATAATGCAATAATGCTAAGCGCCTTCTTTTCTCTTTGAGAGTTGAGAGACATAGCTAGGTGGATTTAGCTTGTTGCACCTTTAGCTTATGTGCAATACAAATCCCATACTCCACATTTAACATAGCATAGAAACCAAAAGCGCAATGCTTATTTAGGCAGGCATTCTAAGACTCAAGTATTATAAATAGGAGCGATATTAAACTACTTATTACTGTTCTAGGACCACCTAAAAAACTAACGTGGACTTATTGCTACAGTTACTCTATCTGGAATACGATTAACTCTACCTAGATCGCAACCATGATCTCTAAAGGTGTTGTGCTAGATATGGCTTTGCTGTTTGGAACTCCTAACCAGAAAAAAGAGTTCTGCTCGTCTCTCCTTTACCATCTAAAATCGCAAGGCTGGGTTAAGATCCAAAATCATGGCATTTCGAGAGAAGTTATTCACAAACTATTCTCTATGGTAAGAAACGTGCTTAATTACTCGGACTAATTTTAATCTTTTATGTCTTAACACTTCGCAATGCTAAGAGGCCTAATAGACGAAACATTTCTTTAACTTGCCATATGAGGAGAAGATGAAAGCTAAGCATCCCCCTCAAGCAAACCCAAATCGGGGGTATAGCTACGTTGGCCAAGAGAATGTTGCCCAGATTAGCGGGTATGGGAAAGGCAAAGGACCTGGAAAAAGCCGCGATATTAAAGTGTGATAGTTACTGACGCCACCGCATTGCATATAGAACTGACACGTTCTAGGAAACCTTCGACATGGGTGCAGCAAACGACAGCCTCATTAATAACCAATGGATTCCTGAAGAAAGCCTTCCTGGCTTTCGTGAGTTTATGGAGTCTTTTTATGAGCAAGCCTTTAAGGCAGAGATGCACCTCCTTTCAGCACTTGCCATCGCCCTTGGCATCTCAGAGAACCATGTTAAGTCCCTTCACGACCGGGCAGAGAATGAGTTCCGCCTGCTCCACTACCCAGCCCTTCCAGTATCGTATCTCGCTGATAAGACGGCCACTCGCATCGCGGAACACACTGACTTCGGAACTATTACCATGCTCTTCCAGGACTCAACTGGCGGGCTGCAGGTCGAGGATCAAACGCAGCGAGGAGCGTTCCGTGACATTGAACCCTCCGCTCCGACAGACCTCATTCTGAATATTGGAGACTCCTTGCAGAGGTTGACAAATGACACGCTCCTAGCCGCGTGTCACCGTGTTACTTATCCGCCAACTACCAAGAAGGATGGGAATGAGGTAATCCCGGATCGCTACTCAATCGCTTATTTTGTGAAGCCGAATCGCAGCGCTTCGCTCCTGCCTTTGAAAGAGTTCGTCTCAGAGGAGACGCCATGTAAATACGATAATGTTACAGCTTGGGAGTGGAACAACCTCAGGATTGCGAAGTTGTACACTTAAATTGCAATTGCAATACGTAGGTGCAATCTACACCGCCCAACCCGTCTGATCCGGATGCCCATTTCGTTAACTGCAAAACTCAGGACGAGGGGTTTTAAATATACTCCACAACATCTTAGGGTTTGCATGCATTTAAACATGTTCTTCTCGCTGTTAATAATGTTTTAAAGTACTTTCTATCCTTTGTAACGAAACTTATGTAGACGCTTGTTAACTAAACGGTAAAATACTACGTTACCCCGTGCACTTAGACTGGTAGTGCAAAGGGTAGCATCAGCAGAAGACTAAGAGTTTGGGGCCGAGCAACTAGCAGAGCACTTATATTATTAAAGGAGTTCCTAAATGGGATTTGTTGCGCTAAAGTCTTAAATTTACTGCAACGGCCGTGGATTGGACTCTAGATAATTAGGAGGCTTTATAGGCAGTAAAACAAGCAGGTAAAGGAGCTAAGAACTTGATTGTTTCTCGAACTTTTTATGTGTACACAGTCTAATATGTCTTTAGATGGGAAGTAGCTAGTCTTGCCTAATTCTTTTTACCTGTGGCTGCTAGCTCGGCATAACCGTCTTATATTTAAGTATAGCTCCCTAAAGATTAATTTCTAGTTGTAATTTAGCTTATATCTAACTCTTATAGTCGATTTGGTCAACCACTACACTTACTATCTTACTGGTACTACATGTGCTAAGGTTTTCTTTTTAGGTGGGACCTTATTGTTTCTAATATAAACACATGGATACTGTACTATTTCTAAACTAGCGTCTACTTAAATATTACTTTCTAAATCCTTAGCAGCATATGTTGTAATGTTGTCCATAAAGGTAGCCGGATGTTGTCGCTTCCGGTTAACCGTAAAGTTAAACACATCTAACCGTTGGTAACCGCCAGCAACATCGTGATATTGCTTACCCTCTATACAATCCTCTACATTCAAGTCTGCGTATAGTATGCCTTCATTCATTTGTAAGAAGCTAGCAGGCTCTCTCTCCCTAGTTCCCTTGTTAAAAGTAAAACCTTCCAATATTGATCCAGTGGGATCTAAGAACATGGTGGCGGCTCTTTGAGACTGTTCTAGAATTGGGCGCAGATGTGGCAGACCCGTGGAAATATACTCGACGGCATCATCTCCCAACGCCCCAGAGCAGAGTACACCAAAGCATTTAGCCTCAAAGCAATGAGCAGCGGCCCGCATACGATTGGCAGCAACATTATCGTAGTTTGCAATGCGTGGCCATTGAGTGTTAGTTGGTCTGTCTGCAGCAGACTGAACTCGAGTCGGCCAGATGCATGGCCAAGTTGAGATATGAACTTGTTCGCCTTGCGCTATTAGGGCATATCTGGCAAGCGGGTTTGTATTCTCGCCACAGATAAGATTGCCAATTCTTCCAAATGGCGTTTCAACCACTCGCAACCCATATCCATCCCCTGGAGCCCACGTCAACTTCTCAAAAAACGTCGCCACCAGTTTTCTATGATGAATAATAGCTTCTCCTTGGTTGTCAACAAAAATGTTTGAATTGTAAAGCGTGGCGCTGCTAAACCAGACCTTCTCGGAGAAGCCAATGCTCACCATAATGCCAAGCTTCTTTGCAGCGGCACGTATGGCACACATCTCTTCCCCATCAGCGTAAATAGATTCGGTTGCCATTTGCTTAAAAGCTTCATGGTTGTCCGTCGGGGGACGAAGAGCGCTCCATATGGGAAATGCTGGAATAAACGTCTCTGGGAAGACGACAAGGTTTGCCTGTTGTGCTGCTGCCTCTTCCATAAGACGAATGACTTTCTGTGTGGTCTTCTTTGCGGAAAAAAAGACTGGAGAAACATGGCAAGCCGCCACTCTAAGGGGTAGGCAGGTCATAATTGTCTGTCGTTGGCTTATTCCAGCTTGGCAACTTCTGAAGTCCTGTGGATTGCAAAATAATAGGCTCTCGGTTGGTGCTTTCTGAGGGGCAACTAAACTCAAAAGCTTCCAAAGCACGCACTTATATTATATCCAGGTAATACTCGACTATTGTCTACTGTTGTACATAGTCCCGGTATCTACTTTTAGCAGCCGAACGTTCTCATGCGCAAAACTACAGTCAGGCTCAAGTCACACCTGCAAGCATGGGGAGCAAAAAGTCGTGTTGGGTTATCGGACACAGAAATGCACCGGAGTTAACCTGCTTTTGCGGTATTTATGCTCTTTATTTATGTGGTGGAGCTGGAATGCGGGTTCCGTTACTCCTATATTTGGTGCCTTGATCCTAATGGTTAATTGCCCTTGATTGTAGTCACACGGGGTGGTCTGAGAGCTTTGATATTGGTCACACAAGACTGACGCAAAGAGACAAGGTTACATAACGGCGTCACGAGGTCAGATCTAGAGCCTTACGCCCAAAGCCCAACAACAGGTGTATATGAGAATAAAAACGATTGGTTGGATTGAAAGCAATAAACTCCATTACCATAGGTTAAGGGTAAGGAAAGTTGACACATTAGGGAACGTATTTATGTATTTGTATGGCATTGAGGCCGAGAATCATGGCTTCAACACCACAGGCACTTCGTTTAAATGCGATTCGATATCTTCAAACGCTAACAACGGCATGACTGGAGCCATTTGAGAGAATTTAAACACTGCATCGAGTTTTTCCAACAATGTTTCCCGAATCGCTGGATTCATCGTCTGTGTCTCTAGTATTCGATCTGTTAAGCCTCTCAAGACCGTTTTAGCACAGGCCATCCTACCTTGCTGTCCAGAAAGAAGTGTTTCCATGGGGCCACAAGTAAGACAATCGGCCAGTGATGTCGCAATTTGGCACATCTTGACTTCCATCCCAGGACCGTGCGCTTTAAATGCATCCTTGGGAAACCCATAGATTCCACGAAGAGCATCTTCGGCAATTTCAAGCGGGTAAGCGACAGACATAGCTCCAGTTGATCCAGCAATTGGGGAAACATATCCACGCAGGACTGATAGCTTCCAAGCCAAAGAGCGGATCCAATGTTGACTTACTACAATGTCAACAAGCTGCACAGGGTTGCTCGGGCAGGGCGCTTTGGCGTAGCTGAAGTCGTGACATTGGCTACGCAGGTTATGCATTATGGATCCCACATCCAAGAAAGGCTGTTTGATAGCCTGTTGTATGAGGAGTAACTGATCACGGCTAATGTTGGCATCGCTGTTGTTGCTTGTCCACATGCCGAAGAAGGCTCTCCCAGGAGTGCTAAAAAGCGATACCAGATGAAGAAAACTGCCAACTACATCTGGATACTTCTCGCCGCTGTCAACTATTTCAGGCAGGTTGATGGATTCCAGTACAGTTGGAAGCCCCTCTTGAATACAGAGATACCTCTCCGTCATGAACAGGAGAAAGTAGAGTCGCCTCATTACCACCTGTTCTCTCCTTGACCAGGAGGGGTAAGCATATGTGCTTTCACAGTGCATTCCTAAAAGATGTGCAAACGTGATGGCTTCTCTGATATAGAACGCAGCCATTTGACCTCGTCCTGGCTGACGTCCATAATGCATGTGAAGGAAGTAGCTAGTCAAGACAGTGTTCAGGCCAACAGGTTCCATGTAATCAAAGGTCGCTCGAACTCGTCGACTTTCGGCGACAAATGTATTAGCCGTCAGTGTGTCTGTTGAGTAATTATTTCCCTTGGCGGTCTGATCTAGGTAACTGAGTGTTGCACCACAGAGCGCTGTAGCCACTGCATAAAGCTCTGCATTGCCCGCGTCCATTTCCAATTGGCATATTAGATCTTCGGCTTGCAGTAAGGGCCATATTCCGTAAAGACTTTCGTTGTATAACAGAATCACCGATTCTAGAATCGGAAGAGGGATCCGGTTTAGATCCCATGACGGCGATGCTAACGTCGTGTATGTGGTCGGCAATAGGTGGTCGTCGACTGTGAAACTAGTTGATGAGACGGACAGCGGAGGTGACGAGGGCAGCACATTTCGGGAGCCAGAAGTGGTAGACAGAGAAAGCGTTGAAAAAGCAGCTGACTGATATTTGAGAATTTTATTCTTAGACTGTCGTAAAGTTCGGGGCCCTGACTTCTTGTGCTGTCGAAGGCGAGTGCATGCGATTTCGGCCATGACACATCGGGCACAAGGGTTGTCTCCATCACATCTGATTTTGCGGATGTTGCAGCAATCGCACGCATGCTTGCATTGTGACGGCATAATTGAGTGAATAGTGAGAAAATAGTTGTCTTAAATTAGGTGTGCGGAAGCCAGAATATACGCCTGGTCTTAAGTGCTCGTGCGACTTTCTCAGGTGCCGGTTGTGTGGGAAGCTACTGTTAGTCTTTAGTAGTTCACAAAACTATGGGGGAACATCCGCATACGGGTGCGTTTGACCGTCACACCTCAGCTAGGAGAACTCAATAGCTCGCCGCCGGCAAAATGGTCTTGTTGATATTGCGGGGGGATGACTTGCTTTCTGCAAACCAAAGAGCTACCAGGGTAGTACGAGACTGGTCTGGTGGTCTTCAGGTGTGTTAACATTTGCCACATGTGGTTAGGTTTCCGTTCTGATGCTGCCGACGGGACTATCATAGTGCAGAAATACCTTGTCTAGCAGCCAGCAATTGGTGGCTAAAACTATTTGCCATTGATGCTGTTAATGGAGACACTAGCTAATCGATATGGGCTTGCTGCCAGAGACTTTGCGGCAAGTTGGTCCGATCGATGTTGTATATGTGTGGTAGGACCATTGGCAATCCTTCTGCCTCAAGTTCAGGAAAGTTTTGCGAAATCACCACTAAAATTTGACGATACCAAATCCCATACCCGTCCCCTGAAAAATGCACACCATCGGTTAGCAAAGCCGTCAACCTCTTGGAGCCTTTAGCTCTTGTGCCAGGGACAGATTCGGTCTCATTCCAACCTATCCTTTCCATGAAAGCGTGCCACAGGTCAATAAAGGGGACGTTGTGCTCTTTCGCAACTTGTTTGGCAGCATCCGAATACTCCAAATTTCTCAATGTGCTCTTGTCCACCGGCTCCTCAAGCATCTCCTCATCCACAGGTCCAGGTCCAACAATGACAATTCGCTCTACGCCCTCAGTTCTGGCGTTTATTACCATCCACCCTAGATTTTGAATATATTTTTCCACCGGTACGTGCTGCGCAGCATTCGCAGCAGCGTCGTTAGTCCCGATCTCAATGACGAGTAACCTTACCTTCTCCCCGCCAGCTGTTTCCGCGCGAATGGTAGGTATTAGAACGTGCCGCAGGTGCTCTGAGGTGTAGCCACCATACCCACGAGCAACAACAGCAAGTTTTCGGAAATAGTAATGCTGTAAAGCAGGCGTAATGGCGAATGGGAGTGAAAGAACATCGCTGCTCAACTCTGTCAAAGAATCTCCAAACAGAAGAAGCTTATCGTAGGTCACCATTGTTTTGCTTGCGGGCGTGGCAGTTTCCATATTTAGGCTATTTTGACGATCGAGTCTTTGAAGCCAACACGGGATCAAATCTTTCAATGTGAGATAATGAGCTGGGATCGATCACAGCGTCAATGTTAACGTCGTACTATTGTGGTGGATGTTTGAAAACCGTAGCAAACACGAATGCTTCGACCGAAGCGCCTCATTATTACCAACGCAATGCAAGGAGGCTATATTATAACTGCAAGTCATCCCAATGCTATTCTTCACGAAGGGGAATATCTTGTCTGAGTGTAGGGTTGCTTCGTCATCTCGGCCAAATTCTCGATGGAATTACGGGTCCATCCTCAGTTGACAACTGCAAGTAAAAACAGTCAAGTCAAGATGACGACGTGGGGAAGCAATGTGGCGTCCCTTCCCTAGGCGCCCCCGGCTTGAAGCGGCAACGAATTGGGGAAAAAGTTGGAGCACATGTACCGTCTGGTTAAATGGATATTTTGTAAAGACCGACGGTTAATAAATACCGAATCGTTTTGCAAGTGGTTGGTTGGTTGGGAGCGGGTTACTCAATTTTGCCCACATGCTCATGTCATGTCGATTCCCATGTTGCCGCCAAGAATTCAGTCAAGGTCTGCACCAGCTGACCGCCGATCTAACAAAACATTACAGATGGCACGGACTTATACCCATAGGTGAATTGGACTCTCGCAACAAACTAGGCACAACGCTTGCTAACCGTAACGCCAAATCACTTGACACGCCCAAAGTCTCGGCAATGGTTATGTTGGGGTAAGTCCTTTGGGTTATTAGAGTCGGAAAAAGCGCCGAGCAGCATTTGAATTACTGGATAGCTGTTGCTACTAATATCTGGGTATTCTTCAAGTTTCATAACTGTACATTGCCGCCGAAGAATGCTCCCGTGTCTCACTTGAACGACACCCATTTCTGAGGCTCTCATTTGATCTGCACTTCTTGTTGGAGCTGCTAAATTATGTCTTCATCTTCACTCTCAAACTTGTACGACTTGAACTGTCGGGCAGGAATCTTTCTCTCAAACATGATGTCAAGCTCCTCATACGTTCTCCCTTTCGTCTCCGGCTAAGCAAATGCAATACGTTAGCCCAGCCAACGGCTTCAAAGACCAGCGAGTTACTTACCATTCTGAATATACACCAAATGAGAGAACAGACTGAGATACCCCCGTAAAGAAACTCAATCTTGGCGCCAATACCAGCTGCGCCGGGGTTAAGTAGGTAAGGTCCAATTACCGACGTCACTAATCCCGTGAGAGCATCAATGACAGTCGCAATTGCAATGGTTTTGGACCTTAGTTTTGTCGACGGAGTTTCGCAAACCACAACGTATGTGAGCGGTCCAAGCGTCATCTGCCAAATGAATTGCAATACAATAAGGAGGGTCGCTTGTGCCCATCGGAAAGACGTGTCGGTAGCGTAGTTCGGTGCAAAGCAGAGGAGTGCGACAGTAAACAGAGTGGCCACCATGAAACTCAGACCGAATATATAAGCAGATCGACGACCAAGGTAAATAAGCGGAATAGCCGAGAGGAGAGTTCCGACAAAGCCAACTCCATTGAGACCGACACCCATATCAAAGGCCTGAACACTATCCAGACCAATCTGCTCGAAGAAGTATGTTGCAAATCCAACAGGGTTGCCACTAAAGTTTTGTATCACGAAGAGCAAGATGCAAATCTCCATGCGTCGCCGATTGGTTCCCTTCCAGCAATCTGAATATCGAGAACCCACTTCCAGTTCTCGCTCAAGCATATCTGTCTTTACCATCATGGCCAATGTATCCTTAGGATTGACATCGGACGTGCGCTGAACCAGCTTTTGAAGTGATCGTTCGGCGTCGTCGAACCTGTTTTGCCGCACAAGCCACCACGGCGACTCTGGTGCAAATGGCAAGCCAGTGAGCAAAACCACTGGCCATAGCCATTGCAGAGCAAACGGAATGCGGTAAGCCCACTGGTCACTCCGAGTGATGAACCCCCTAGTCACTCCAGTCTGGATGAACTGGCCCATGACGTAGCAAAGGTTGATATAGCCTGTGAGAAAGCCCCGGAGGCTCAATGGGAGCACTTCTGATGCATAAGTAGTGGCAATAACGCAGTAACCGCCCCAGACGACGCCGCTAAGGTACATGCTTGCCGTCAAGACGCCAATTGAGTTAGCAAAGAATTGCATAAAGGTCAAGATGGCAGTCATGATGAGACACACAGCGAGTGTTCTCTTGCGACCATATTTCTCCATTGGATATGCAATTAGATATGCGCCAATAATCTGTCCAACCAGACTGCCCATACTCATAGCAACTTGCCATCGAGCAGGAATCTGATAGCCACCATGTTCCGGCCCATAGTCCACACCAAAATGCTTTTGAAATGCCGGCAGTGCGAAAAAGTTGCCGCTGATTTCAATGTCATAGGCTCTCATGATAATACTAAGTGAAATAAACATTGACCAGAAGACGCCTTTGCGATACAACTTGAAACCTTCCCAGTAACCTAGACGATGCTCGGTGGCAGTTCCGCGAATTGCCATAGCAGCTGTTGCCTTGGCTATCTTCGTCGTTGACTCAATATTCGAGACATCATATTCTTGGAGACCAGGTTCGGTCCGTTCAAGATTCAGTGCAGTGGATTTCTCCATGATTTGAGCGGTTGCGGTAAGCAGGGTGTAGAGTGGCGCCTTTCGTCATTTAAAAATCTAGATCTTGAAGTGTGATGTGGGATGATCCGTAGTATTATATGTACTGAAATCCCACAGCTGTAGACGTAATCATGAAGTGCAAAACAGCTGAAGAGTAGCTGGACAAAGGTGGCACAACCGCGTCTGTACTGGTGCGAACACCGTCGGTGGGATTCGCGGATTGCGAACCTTGCAATTTGACTCACAACAGGCTAAGATGACGGTCCCAAATCCACTAATAGTGGTAGGGTTGACCATGACCTTTTCTCACTGCCTTTCCTACCTGGGCATGTCGTGCCACACCACACTATCTCTTCATTTGCTGCTTCACCCACCCCGATAATCCTCCCGATTTTGTCCCCATTGAGGCGATTCCGTCGTGTTTTCGGATGGGTTAGTAACGAAGCAACCTGTTATTACTTTGGTTAGTTTCATTTTGCTTCTAGGCACATGGTGTCTATAAGTGGACTTTGTACGGTTAACTTGGTTTGAAGGATGGCAGAGGACTTGCTGCAACCAGACTTGAGACTCCCACCAGCTTAGGTATACACCACTTGGCTGCCAACACTAAAATGTCTTCAGACCACCATCTCGTGTATCACGAGCCATCGGAATCTTTTCCAACGAGTCTACCTCTTGGTAATGGGCGCCTGGGTGCTTCCGTTTTGTCAACCTACACGTCTGAGACGATCCTCTTAAACGACGTCACCTTTTGGTCAGGAGCACCAGATCCAGCCGGGCGTGGCCTGGTCAAAAGATCCCCAAATCCTAAACAGGACCTGCGGCAAATCCAAAATTGCTTTCTTAGTGGAGACTATGCTTCAGGAGAAGGCTTGGCCGGGATGCTTCTGCAGAGTACTAAGCATAATTTTGGCACCAACCTGCCGGTTGGTAAACTCAAGGTTACGCACGTTGATCACGATCGAGATAGCCATATAAGTCACTTTAGGCGTGAATTGCGTTTGAATGAGGCTGTAGCTGAGACAAGATATAAAAAACATGGATATTTGGTCCAAAGAAGAGCGTTTGTCAGCTACCCGCATCAAGTACTGGTGCTGGTGCTTGATACAGACGACCCTGACGGCCTCGAGGCTATGGTAACCTGTACAAGCAGCAACGCCGGTTTCTCTGCTCAATCTGAGAGCAACAAAATATCATTCGATGTTCAGGCACTTGAAGGCACGCATAGCGACGGAATATCTGGTGTCACGGGGCATGGTGTTATTGCCGTCCGAGCATCCCAAGGAGACATCCAAAGCCAGGCAGGTAGGATTATTGTACGCAGCGCTGGCACAATAACGATTATTTTGGCATTCAGTACAGACTACAAAAGCCAAGGAGGCGATTGGAAGGAGCTTCCGTACCGCCATGTTGATGCTGCCCTTAAATGTTCGACGACTTCGCTCTTGGCAGCACATCTAAGCGACTTCCAACCAATCTACCACCGGTGCAACCTATCGATTGGCAAAAGTTCAGATCCGTCGATTATTCTCCCAACTAATGAGCGGAAACAAAGCTTCCGCTCCGATGCCAATTCTGATCCGGCACTGTTTGCACTTTACTTCAACTATTCGCGCTATTTGATAATTGCAGGGACGCGTGCGAATTCCCCTTTGCCATTGCACCTGCAAGGTATTTGGAATGATGGAGAAGCTTGTCACATGGGTTGGAGTTGCGATTATCATCTGGACATCAACACTCAGATGAACTATTTTGGCACGATGACAAGTGGCTTGGTAGACATGATGGCGCCGCTCGTGTCCTATATCACTGCTCTTTCCGATGCGGGAAGAGGAAGCGCCAGAGCTTGCTACGGTTGTGATGGATGGGTAGCTCATGTCTTTAGCAACGCCTGGGGTTTTGTAGACCCGGGTTGGGACACAACATACGGCCTAAATGTAACAGGAGGGCTATGGCTTGCGACTCACCTCATCGAAATGTACGAGTATACTCTGGACGTGGAGTTCTTACAAAAAGTAGCCTACCCCGTGCTGCGGGAAGCTGCTCTATTCTTCTTGGATTACATGATTGAAGACCAGCAAACGGGTTTTCTATTGACTGGTCCATCAGTTAGCCCAGAGAACAGCTTTTTCGCAGGGGACCAAAAGAACAGGAAGGAATTCCATTTGTCTCTCTCTCCGACCATCGATGTTGTTCTTGTTCGTGATCTCTTTTCTTTTTGTTCCGGGGTGGCAAGGCGACTTGACATAGATCACACCTTGGTCCAGCGACTAGAGAATGCGCAAGAGAAGTTGCCACCCCTCTTGATTGGGAAGCATGGTCAGCTACAAGAATGGCTCCATGATTACGAAGAAGCACAAGCATTTCACCGTCATCTCTCGCATAGCATTGCACTTTGCCGTTCGTCACAGGTGTCCTTACGACACCAACCGCAGCTTGCCAAGGCACTGGGTGTTGCCATCAAGCGACGCCAGGATTGTGATGATCTGGAAGATATTGAGTTTACAGCCGCCTTGTTTGCCTATAATTATGCACAATTGGGTAACGCTGAAGGTGCATTAGAGGAGATAGGACATCTCATTAGTGAACTGAGCTTCGACAACTTGCTTAGTTACAGTAAGCCAGGCGTGGCCGGAGCCGAGAAAAATATCTTCGTCATAGACGGCAATCTCGGCGGTGGTGCTGCAATTGCAGAAATGCTTGCACATTCAGCAATGATGGGATTTGATGGCGAAATTGAGGTTGATTTACTCCTGTCCTTACCAGCCTCCTGGTCTGATGGCCATGTTACTGGCCTTGGACTCAGGGGCAACCTGGAGTTGGATTTGCAGTGGTCAAACAACAAGCTAGTCAGCGCAATTTTCCACCCACATTCCTCTGGCTCGGCAGTCGTTCATTACGGGCAGCATTGCTACCGGATGCAATACACCAGAGATGCAATTATAGAACTGGGACCATCATTGGAGCGGGTGTGAAAATGCGTGAATGGGCATCTCATTCGTACTTTATATATCGGCTGCTTCACTTCCCCTCAATTATTAACAGAGTGATGCTATCGAGGTTGGTCGGGCGACACTACTCTTCTCATAGATCAAGAACGTATCTCTTGTTTCCAATTCTTCTTTCGGTGTGTGTAACAAGGAGACAAGCGCTTATTGGTGTGTATATGAACATTTATGTGAGCACCATCTTCGCATGCAGTGTCACGAAAGTTGTCTACGGTCGACTATCTCCCTACGAGCCATCTCCGGCTGAGGCATGCGGTCGTTTCAATAACACCTTCCGGCATCAACGGCAAGAGCCTTCTGCTTTACTTTGGAATGTTACCAAATATCACCCAGCCCGCGGCCCCTGGAAATGCGTTGGTGGTGGTATCACCTAATTCTGGTTACACGTAGAAGCTCAGAAGCTCCTTCAGTTAACCAGGTAGAGTATGAGTTCGACACTCGAGTAGAATTGCCGCCCCAGACATCAGTAAATGCCCATATAGAACCCTGAATCCCCAAGTCTTCCAGAGTGACTGTTACTTTCTGTCGTCCGAAAATCTGAGTTTCGAATCCGCCGTAGCCCTGATCAGGTCCATAGTTGACGATGAGCACATAGGCTTCCTTGCCAGTTTCCGACGGCCCGCCAATCCAAGCCTGTAGTTGCTGCGCAGAATTGCTTCCAGTTCCAGGATTGCGAGGTTGCATTGGGTACTGTGAAAAGAACTTGGACGCTGCTATAGATTGTGGGCTTGTGATCAATTTACGACCCAACCTGTCAATCTGCGTTAAATCAGAACCAAGAACCAAATTTGCTGCAGCACCTAACCAATGGTTCATGACTGTGGTTCGAATGCTGTCATTTACCCCAGTTAGGTGCTCTGGGTTTGCTGCGAAAAGATTGTCCATGTCTGGGTATATTGTAATGGGAACTTTGCGCTCAGCCTGAAGCCCGATGTATTGGCGGTAGTTATTGATAGCCCGTTGACCGACCTGCCAAGACATGAAGGTATTGAAGCCATAATTATCCAGGTCCTGGTCAGTTCGCATTGACTCTGCCAACCCACTCCATACGGCCAACCACGTCTCGTTGCGACACAATTTCCATGATATGTCGAGCCGGATCTGTTTTCCAGATTTCTTGATTGCATTTTGATATGCCTTTACCGCACCGGAGCTGTCGCAGACTAAATTTGCTCCATTTTGTGGGCTCCCAGGGGTAACAAAATCCAACTTGATCATGTCGACGCCCCAGGATGCCCACTGTTGTACCACAGAGTCGTGCCATTGCTGTACTCCGTCTTTGTCAAAGTCCCAGTCGCAAAAGATTTGATCATTGTTTCCATTCCAAACTGATCCAACCTTGATTTTTGTTCCGAGAATCGTCTTGTTCTCGGCAATACAGGGCACACCCGGTGTTGTGTAAACACCAAGCTTCAGACCTCTCTTGTGTAGCCAAGATCCAAGTTCGGGTAGGTTGAACCTAGTGCTATTGTAGATGATCCGCCCGTGCTCGTCTACCAAGTTAAATGCTTGCCAGCCAGAGTCCAGGCTGCATAAATCGTAACCAGCAGATCGGAATTCATGTTGTGACAGAACATTGCATTGAGTTTTCACAAATGCTTGGGTGTAATCCAAGCCTGATTGTCCTGCAAATGATGGCACAACTTCTGATCCATTTTTGAGGGCTTGGATACCATATGTATTCCAACCTCTTGCTGATGTGCGAAACCCATTGGCAGTCCTGGCCGTTTTCAGGACTTTGAGTCCTCCATTTGTCGGTTTCGGTTCGGGATAGCAGTCGGGGAGACTCGAGTCACGATTCTGGATGCAATAAGGCGCGGCGTGCGTACTTATTACATCAGTCCTCGAAGTGTTTGTCGTGAAGCAAGCATTCTCGACGGCAATCCAGTACCATTGGTTGTCACTATACCCCCAGGTTCCTGTTGTCTGGCCACTTAGTATGCACAAGTCAATGATGTCCTGGAAGGCGATGCCCGCGTCATTGTTCTGGCTGGCGACAGCTCCTTGCAAATTTGCCCGCTGTTGCATAAAGACGTTGCCCTTGCCGTCATTGCAGTCCACCAGGCTGGCATCTGCCTCGAAATTGCGAACGCATGTCCGGATATCATCATAACACTGCCGTGTAAAGTTTTGCGTTCCCGGTGTGTAGATGCCACCACCGCAATTGGTTTGGGCGAGCACTCTGGACGAAAATATGGCCAGAGCAATGCCACTTAATGTCGTAGAAATTGTAGAAGGCATCGCCCGCTAAATCCTCAGTAACAACTGTTCTAACATCTGACTTTATCTTGGCTCATGGGCATTGAGGTGGCAATGAGTGTCACTTTATCACTGAGCTATCAATGTGCCGGATGTGAGGGAATCATGTGACCTGCCCGTTTAATGAATGTCTCACTTTGTGAGCATTGTGTAAATAGCTTCAGCCAGAGTTCCTTTACGGGTTCTCTTTTTCTCCTTGTGAATAATCGCTTCATCCAAGTCGCACTCGACCTTGTTCGTGCACTCGTACCGTTACATATTATTCACCGACACCCCTCTTCGATAGATCACCGTCCACGACGCGACTATCGATTCCAGCACCCAACCGTACCACACATTCTGTGGCATTCAAACCTCACCAAAACACCCCGAAAACTAAATTTTCACCCGAACCAGCATCAATCGTAATGAACATTTCAACAACTGGCAACTAATCAACAAACCAACAAACCAATCAACCAATAAATAACAACCAATTAGTCAATTAACAACCAATCAATCAATTAACCTAACAAAGTAATCAGTCAATTAACAACCAGTCAACCAATTAACAGCCACCCAATAACAAATCAACCATCAATCAACAAATTAGCCACTGATCGACATCCAACGAATCCACTACCGCAACCGAAAACACAATGACAGGAGCTGCAGTAGACACCCCTCCGGGGTCCACCACACCCGCCCCTACCGATCTCCGCCCATCGGTCCCGATACTTTCATCCATTGATGGAGAAGCCGCGTTCCGGTCCGCTTGGGCTAACGACGCCCCAGGCATCATGCGGGAAGTCTGGGCCCTTAGCCAAGCCGTAACCAACATGCACGAGGAAATCGTGAGGCTCCGCCAAACCGCCATCACAACTGCCAACACCACGAACTCACACATCGAAACCCTGCAAACCCGCCTGAGTAACTCCCTCATGGAATCGAACGATAAAGATGATACAATCTCCCACATGGAAGGACAAATAGAGGCGTACAAAGCCATAGCGGCCACTGGAGGAAGCCATCGCCACCGCTCCGCTGAGCACCCCAAGCCCGATGCATTCAGTGGAGAGAATCCCAAGGATCTACCAGAATTCTTACAGAAACTCGAACTCAAATTGCATATGAACAGAGACTGGTGGGCAGACGAAACAGAACGAATGGGGTTCGTCATTTCATGCCTCAGTGGGGACGCCCACGCCCAGGTCAGTTACAACGTATCACACGGAATCGTCCAGTTTGCAAACGTCGAGGCCATCATCACAACCTTGAAGACAGTTTATGGCGAAATCGACTCGGCCGCTACTGCGCAAAAAGAGATATATGACATGAAACAAGGTTATAAACCACTTGCAAGCTTTCTGCCAAACTGGATCGCAGTCGCCAAGCTCACCGAATTCGAAGACAAATCCCTGATCTCTCACTTGAAACGTGCCCTCCACCCCGACATCATATGGAGGCTCGTGGTCCTCAAAGCCGCACCGACCACTTTAGCGGAATTCATCGAACTAGTCAGGCAATGCGACAGTGAGTGTCGTCAGCTCAACCCCCACTATTATAAGAAGAAACCCAGCAACAACCATACCCTTACCGGCACGACTCCGGCCGCCCCTCCCTCCCAAACTCCGACAACTATAAACGGAGGGGATGCCATGGATTTGAACGCAGTCTCCTGGGAGGCTAAAGACGTAACTTCCGGGCGCAAACCTCGAACCTCGGAAGAAAGACAGGCACGCAAGGCCTATTGCATTGCGCATGGACTCTGCAACTGGTGCTATTCCCCGGACCACAAACCTCACGTCTGCCCCACGGCTCCTTGGAACAACCAAGAAAAAAAAGAGTAGTCTCCAACGGAAGTCGCCGCAGGAGACGCAAGAAAAAGACAGACCTACAACTCTCTTCCCTAGACACCAACCAAGCCCACTTGCTATTACCATGTGCTTTGACGGAAGACAACAATGCAAGTTCGATAAAAACCAATTCTATGCTTGACTCTGGCGCTACTGGAAAGGGATTTATAGACGAGTCTTTTGCGCACATCAACAAATTCACGTTTTACAAACTACGAAACCGTCGCCGGTTGAATGTAGTCGATGGAAGACCCTCTTCGGCTGGCGATATCACTCACGTAGTAAAACTCAACATGGACATTAAAGGACACAAAGAAAAGATTCTATTTTACGTAACGAAGCTCGGAAAGTACGATATCATTCTCGGAAAACCCTGGCTAACAGACCACAACCCAAACGTCAATTGGAGTACGAATATAGTTACTTTCAACTCCAATCATTGCCGCCAATACTGCATGGAGAAGGGACAATACCAACTAGCAGTCTCAGGAGCTCCCACTTTGCCAATCCCAACAACGGCAACCATACATCCACGTCCATCAATCCCTCGAAGGATCGGCGCACCCGCATTCCACACGCTGGCCAACAAGCACGACGTCGACGTATTCTCACTATCTCTTTATGAGATCGATAAAAGACTAGCCGAACTTGGTGTTATCACAAACGTCTCCACGTTCGCAGAACCGAAGGCAGACCGATTCGACGCCGCACTTACGGACGTGCAAAAGATGAACCGAGAACTCCAGTCGCATGATAAAATAATACCTCCCAACCCCAGGGACCAACAAACCCAGGAACTCCAAGCTTCTCGGAAACTAGCAGCAGACATGTACCTTTCAGGGGCATCACTCGAGGATATTCACAAAGCACTCGAACCCAAGACTTTCATCAACCCCGCAACAAAAGTACCTGAACACTACCATGAATTCCTCAAAGTATTCGACCAGACAGAGGCAGATAAACTTCCCCCGCACCGACACTGCGACCACGAAATCGAACTTCAACCTGGCACAACCCCACCCCATGGACCTCTGTACGGCATGTCCGAAGACGAACTCGTCGTCCTCCGGAAATTCCTTCAAGAAAACCTCGACAAGGGCTTTATACGTGCCAGTACGTCACCAGCCGCCTCGCCAGTGCTATTTGCGAAGAAACCCGGAGGCGGCCTCCGTTTTTGCGTCGACTACCGGGCACTCAATGCCATAACCATCAAGAACCGATATCCACTGCCATTAATTCAGGAGACTCTTTCGCAACTAAGCCAAGCCAAATATTTCACCAAACTTGATGTCGTCGCAGCATTTAACCGAATACGCATCAAGGAGGGCCAAGAGTGGATGACAGCGTTCAACACAAGATATGGACTCTTCGAGAGTCTGGTGATGCCGTTCGGACTATCAAACGCCCCAGCTACCTTCCAAGCCAGGATCAACGAAGTATTACGCCCATTCCTGGACAGATATTGCACAGCCTATATCGACGACATTCTCATCTACTCAAACGACCTCGCCTCTCACAGACTCCACGTCAAATCAGTGCTCCAGGCGCTTGAAGCCGCGGGCTTGCAACTCGACGTCAAGAAGTGTGAATTCGAGACTACCGAAGTGAAATATCTGGGCATGATCATCTCAACCACGGGAGTACGAATGGACCCAGCGAAAGTCGACTGTCTCGTCAACTGGGAAGCGCCCATCAATGTAAAAGACGTCCAAGCCTTCTTAGGATTCTCGAATTTCTACAGACGATTCATCAAAGGATTCTCACGCATCGTACGACCACTGGTTGCCCTGACACGGAAGTTAGTCAAATGGAATTGGAC
The DNA here is from genome assembly GCF_001653235.2 of Pochonia chlamydosporia 170. NCBI lineage: Eukaryota > Fungi > Ascomycota > Sordariomycetes > Hypocreales > Clavicipitaceae > Pochonia > Pochonia chlamydosporia. The sequence goes on from NW_019154048.1 coordinate 86,717, forward strand.
CTCATCTTGCCAAGAGGCGTTCGACACGCTCAAAGAAAGCTTCACCTCGGCCCCGATCCTCAAACACTTCGACCCCACAAAAGAAGTCATTGTCGAATGCGATGCATCCGATTTCGTGTCTTCAGGCATCCTCTCCCAGGAAGACGATCGGGGGGTACTGCATCCAGTGGCCTTCATGTCTAAAAAATACGACCCCGCTGAATGTAACTACGAGATCTACGACAAAGAACTTTTGGCAATTGTACGCTGCTTCGAATGCTGGAGACCGGAACTCCAAGGCGCGCACCACCCGATCACAGTGATCACCGACCATGCCAATCTTCGATACTTCATGACAACTAAGCAACTTTCAAGACGCCAAGTCAGGTGGAGTGAATTCCTATCAGAGTTTCAATTTGCTATTAAGTCGGTACCAGGGAAAGATAACAGAAAACCCGACTCACTCACAAGGAGATCACAAGACTTGCCAAAAGATGAAAATGACGACCGCATCCAATACCAACAACAATCACTGCTAAAACCGCACAACATTGACTCCTCCGTACAAGAAGAACTGAAGATTGACCCTGAGCTCTCAGAACTCTTCGCAAACTTGTCCTGGGACCAGGAAATTGCACTATGCCCGGCCATTCTAGACGAAGTTGAACCAGAACCAATCAACCACAAAATCACAAGGCTGCTAGACAAAGGTTATGAAGAGGATGAATGGTGGATGAAAATTAGGGACGAGATGCTCAAACCCCACGGCATCCCCCACTCAAAGGAAGTCTCCCTATCTGAATGCACGATAAATGAAGGCCGACTGTACTTCCGAGAGAGATTGTACGTCCCAGAAGGCGAACTACGAACCCTTCTCACCCAACTCGCTCACGACAGCGTTGAGTCAGGCCACCCCGGGAAGAACAAGCTATACGAACTCATCTCACGCTCCTACTGGTGGCCGAGGCTCAGCACTGATACAAAAGAATTCACACGCAATTGCCACGGCTGCCTGAGAAACAAGTCCTCCCAACTGCGTTACCAGGGAACACTGAAGCCTCTCCCAATCCCACTGCAAAGATGGAGAGACCTGTCTGTCGACTTCATCGGCCCGTTTCAACCAACTTCCCGCGGATTTAACGCGATCATGGTCGTAGTCGATAGGCTGTCAAAGGACAGACATTTCACGCCCTGCAGGACCGACATGAAAGCACACGACTTAGCCATGCTCTTCGTGCGAGATGTATGGAAACTCCACGGTCTACCAGATTCAATTGTGTCCGATCGAGGACCACTGTTCATTTCGGAGTTCTGGAAGGCAGTCTGCCACCGATTACAGACCAACATCAGCCTTTCTACAGCATACCACCCGGAAACCGACGGCCAAACCGAGAACGCTAACTCATTCCTCGAACAATACCTTCGCCAATATGTCAGCTTCGCCCAAGACGACTGGGATGAGTGGCTCCCACTGGCTGAATTCGCAGCCCGTAATGTCGTCAACGACTCAACTGGCATGTCCCCCTTTTTCGCGAACACGGGCTACCACCCTCGAATGAGCTTCGGCCCTCCTCGAGCGATGTCGAAAGCAGTATCCAAGGACCTGGCAGAACGCAGCAACGAGGGCAATAACTTCGTCGCGAAGATGGAGGAGATCACCGATCTACTCCGGACGAACCTGCGTTCAGCCCAAGCCTCACAAGAAAAATTCGCCAATGCAAACAGATCACCGGCGCCAGCCTATCGAGTCGGAGATCTGGTCCTGCTAAGCACGCGTAACATCAATTCAGCCAGACCCATCCCAAAACTCGATCACAAGTTCATTGGCCCTTTTCGAATAGAGCGCGTGCTCAGCTCTCACACCTACCAGCTCAAATTGCCACACGAATTAAGCTCAATTCACAACTCATTCCATACCAACCTCCTGCGACCATTACCAAACGACCCACTCCCCGGCCAGTACAACCCGCCGCCGCCGCCAATAGCACTGGACGAAAGAGGGGAGAAGCTCTGGGCGATTGAAGAAATACTGGACTCGAGACGCAAAAAAGGGAAAGGTTTTCAGTACTATATACTATGGAGAGGCTTTGGTCATAGGGAAGCCACATGGGAACCATTGCACAATGTCGTCAACGCACACATCGCAATAAAAGAGTTTGAGAAACGCCACAGAAGCAAACCCAGACCCACGAGGCAAGAGGTGCGAAATGCCCGACACCAAGCGAAGCAAGATGTCAAAAATTCAGAAACGAGGGAGTAAAGAGGGACCATATGTGAGGGAATCATGTGACCTGCCCGTTTAATGAATGTCTCACTTTGTGAGCATTGTGTAAATAGCTTCAGCCAGAGTTCCTTTACGGGTTCTCTTTTTCTCCTTGTGAATAATCGCTTCATCCAAGTCGCACTCGACCTTGTTCGTGCACTCGTACCGTTACACCGGATGAGTACGTCCGCTAAGTTGTCCGGTCAGAATTACGGCAAGTCCGCCCATTGCGGTTTAGCGTTCAGTATTAGGCTCAACTACCTTCACGCTGGGTGACTGAACTCCGGTATGGACTCATGAGTCTGGGTCCGCACGACAAGAAATAAGAACGTTAGAGCACCAATGACACCTGGAGCCCAAAATAGCCATGGTACGAACTCTCGCAGCCACGCTATCGTGACATTACAAGCTAGCGAGTATGTCTAACGGATAATGGCCCCTCGGTCAAAATGTCGGTCTTGTTGCCGGGGTGGAAGTCGTGGATTATTACACTATTGTAGGAAATAGTCGGTCTGTAGCGGGCTCCTGGCGAAAGCTGTCAGGGCCCAAACCACTACACAATAGTATTTCGGCGTATCAACTACTCGTCCCATATAGTACAAGTTTTGTAATCGCTCAGCAATACACCAAACGTTGCCAGTCAATTTCCCTCCTACTGTGGAAGCTCCCAGGCTGGTATTTTCAAGCAGGTTCGTGGCCACCAACCCGCTATAGAGCAAAGTTCAATGTTCTTCGGTAGCAAGCTAGATGGCGCTTTGCTATAACTCAAAAAGTAAACAGGGAAGAAGCAAAAATGGTTACGACTCTCGCGCCTCCATCTCAATTCTCGGGTACTGGAACATGTACTGGCACATGATAGACTAGATCTTCGCAAGGTAAAGTAATAAAAGACGACAGCTCCTCGAATTGCGAGTCGTTGGTGTCATGTGAATGCCCATGCTCTCTGGCATTTTGTTCGTCTGTTTGTGACATTCCGTGCTCCAGCGCCAGACCCGTGTGCATTGCCGACGATTCTTCGTACGACGCGGACAGCAAATCTAATTGCGGAGCTGGTGTGGCAGAAGGGAGTAGTCCACCGCAATGTCTCAAAAGCTCTGGCAGTAGAGGTGATTTGCAGCCGCGGATGTGACCAAGACACTTGACAATCGAGTAGAGAAGATCGACGGGTCCAAATTCGAATGATGAGGTTGGCACAGCAATCACAGAGGCATCGCCAAGGCTAACACCAATGTCGAATAGTTTCTGCTCCTACATATCGTTAGAAACTCCTGGGAAAGAATGTGAACAAGTCGAGGCTTACGATCGAGATACCATGGCAATCTTTGGACGCCTGTCGAACGAAAGCTAGTTGTCCCATGACTGCTCTTCCGGCATCAAAAGGTACGGCCGAGTTTGGAGACTCTCCTCCACGCCATCTCATTTGGCTCAGGTTTCGTCCATAAGCCAGCTGCCACATAGAGACCCGCAACCACTGCTGGGTAATAAGAGTATCAAAGCGCTGGCTCTCCAGAACAGAGTCACCTGGGTGTACCATGCATATCATATCCGCAACTCGCTGGCTCAACGTGACTGCTGATGCCTGTTGTTGTAACGGATCGCTCGAGGGTAGCCAGTCGTACAATGTGTGGGGAAGAAGCTCAAAGAGTCGAATATGGTTGACGAAGTCGTGCATGAGAGCAGGACAGTCGGAGTCGATGATTTGTGGTTTTGATATCGTACTGCGAAGCATAACCGGTCGGCGGCGTTGAAGTGCATAGGTCCTACATACTGTCAGCTGTGATATCTACTTGGTCCAGAGGCAAGCCCATCCTCCCAGGCTCCGCCAATATACCTTTCTGTAACAAATAACAACCAGAATATACGCCGCCTCAGCTCCCTTTCATCTTTGGGGAGGCCGATGTACGTTTCTTCATTATGAAGTCCCAGCGAGAAGGCCATGGTTATGCTCTCGCTCAAACAAAACGATGCATGGTCATGTTCCTCCAAATTCCCATGAGCAGCGAAAAGGAAAAACGATGTCAAAACTGCATCCAGACTTATATTGTCCACGACATCAAACTGGCGCCGCAGTCTCTTCGTGACCTCAAGCAGCCCTTTCCCAGTTAAAGGCACATGCAAGTATGCGTTTGTGGAAATGTTCGATTGTGGCCCTTCCTTCAAAGTGTCAAGTTTGAGTTGCATGCGAGTAGCGGCGCAAAGGGATAGTAGAAAGCATTGCCGGGGTAGTGACATGTCATCAAACCTCTCTACATCCGACAGGACTTCTGCTTCTTGGATAACGGGCATAATAGGCAAAAGGCGGTTTACAAAATATCGCACATTCGTCGTAAGAGCCGCAATGGCCTGCTGCTTGCTTTGCTTTGAGGTAGTCAGCGACAATGATGGGCAGCCAATTGTTGCTTCTGGGAGCGGCGGAGAGCCTTCTGCATCTGTCAACTCTGACTGCATTTGCGAAACAGTTTTGATGTCAAATAGGTCCTTGTCAAACTCCCTGAGACCCTGCCTGATCTGCAGAAGTCTCCGGCCTTTGCCTCCACGAGGGCCTTTGCGGCGCGGCGTGTGTAGATACTGGCAGCATATGGAGGAAGCTATACAGCTGGTACATGGAAGTCCACGATCACACTTTGTTTTGCGGAAACGGCAGTTATCACACACTTGTAGTTGTAGGCGCTTCAAGCTGCCGTTGTCTGGCGAAGCCATCATATGTCAGACTCTCGGTGAAGCTCAGTTGTAGGGCAATATAAATCTCAGGTCGGGGTCATAGAAGTTGTCGGCAGTGACATTACCTTGGCGCGGCCAACTACCAAAGGCTCAATGAGGAGGAGGAATGAATGAGATTGACCACATCGCAAAGGGTTAAGGTCGTGGTTTCAATTTCTTTGTCAGCCAAATAAAAATTAGCACAGAAACAGCCAAGCTCAATCGAGAGGCTCGAGAATCCCACCAGACAGGACACTTTGGAAGCCCCCTCTCGGACCGACAAAAAATGTCTGGACGACCAGATGGGTGAATGTCTCTCTGCCGATTCATGCAAAGTTCTTTGAACGAGGGGATCATCTGACGAGGCTTGACGCCACTTCAACGGGCTTGAGGTTCATCCCCCGCATTGAGCACCAATTTTATCCCTGAGGCCAGGACCAGCTAACTTTTTGGGGAAATATTCGGGATGAGTTTGTCAAATGGATTCAATATTTCTTCACGGTTCAATTGTCACACAAAGCCGCCTCAACAAGTACGCCACCGATTGAGGACAATGCACATCACCCATCAGATCCCATTAGCCTTTCCCTGGGTCAGATGCCTGCGGTGGTTATATTGCCAGCATCAATTCAATTGCTAATTGACGTCTGGCCGCGCGTGCTCTCCATTACCCAACTAATCAACTAATGTCAAAGTCAACAGGGCGCTCAAAGATGGACATGGGACGGCGCAAATGAGAGTTGCCGTGTCGTGAACGCGGTGCACCAGATATTGAGCTAATATATGTCTATTTTTCTAAAGGGAATGATACACTGGCCATGCAACCGATCCGATCCGATCCAAAGTGCCTGGCATTTTGAAACACTACTCGCGCTCTATGAATATCATCTTGCTGTCATAGTCGCCGGTAAACCGCTGCTGAATCCCGCCATTCATGAGTGTAGCTCCAGAATAAACCCCAAAGCCTTCAACAGCATACTTGCTTTCCGGCTCCAACCCTTCAAGTTTGATCGTGGGATAATTATGTACCGGCACTGTATGAATCTGGAAGAGGAACAGGACGGCTTGGCTACCATTGTCCGATACATACAGCGCTGCGGGGAAGTTGGATTCGCCGGGCAAGCTCAGTCGCCACATGTCCCCTCTTATCACAATCGGATTGACTCTCTCTGCAAGAGCAATCAAGTCAGGAAGTTGAGCTCGGTCGGTGTCTGGTAGGTCATCTGGGTTAAGTTCGAGCCCAAACGAGCCACCCATCATGGCCACATGGGCTCGAAACTGAAGCGGGATGGTACGACCTGTGAGTTCATATGGGACTGCCCCAATGTGTGCCCCCATCGACGACGCCGGATACACCACAGATGTGCCAAACTGTATCTGGAGTCGGTCTAACGCATCTGTATTATCGGATGTCCAGCTCTGGGGAAAGAAATAGAGAACTCCAGGGTCAAAACGCCCACCTCCTGAGGCACAGCCTTCCCACAGGATATCAGGGAACTGGCGGGTAAGTGTGTCAAAGACGCGGTAAAGGCCCAGGATGTAGGCGTGGCAGTTGCTCGGAGTTGGACTCTCATGCATGCCTCTGTTGTTATCCCACTTAACATAAGAAACCGGCATAGTTTGCAATATCCTAGATACGGACTCAATAATAAAGTCCTGTACCTCTGGTAGAGCGAGGTTTAGTACAAGCTGGTGCCGCGTTTCTGTGGATGGGTAATCTCCTGCTGACAGTACCCAGTCTGGGTGTTTCTTGTAGAGCGATGAGTTGCGGTTCACCATCTCCGGCTCTACCCACAAGCCAAATTTCAAATTCTGTGATTTTGCCTGACGATTTGGCTTATTTGTCACTTCAAGGCTTGTGATTTTTGCCACCAGGGAGGCCAAACCATCTGGAAACCGTGCAGGATTTGCTTCCCAGTCACCAAGGCCGGCATGATCATTGATGCGAGGATATTTGCCTCCAAACCAGCCGTCGTCAAGCACGAAGAGCTTAACTCCTAGCTGGGCTGACTGTTGAGCAAGTTTGTATATGGTCTTTTCGTCATAGTCAAAATACAGCCCCTCCCAGCTATTCAGCAATGCTGGGCGAGGCTCATTGACGAACTTGCTCTTGATGAGGTTTTGACGGAATAGGCCGTGAAACATGCGTGACATACCACCAATACCATTTGCAGAGAATATACTAACACATTCTGGCGATGTCAGAGCTTTTCCCGGTTTGAGTGGCCAGGAAAGTTGGTTGGGGTTCATTCCAAGCAGCACCCGAGTTAAGCCTTGGGGACTTTTCTCAACTTCGGCGGTGAAGGATCCAGTGTACACCAGAGAAAACCCCCAGGCTAGACCATAACTTTCAGTTGTGCTCGGCTTAACTAACGACACGAACGGGTTGTTGTAGTGTGATGAGTATCCAGTGGCGCTTCCGAATCTATAGACGAGGACTTCTGGTTAGCATATTACATTACTTCTGCCACCACTGTAGTATCATCCCCATTGTAAGAGACGGTGTCTACGAACCCTTGTGTGCCATAATCGACTTTACGACGAGTTCTGGTGCATTCCCTCACCCATTCACCCTGCAGCTGTAGCATTTCATAATCGTCATGTGGTAAATCGACACAAAAGCTGGCTAGCTTTTCGATCGTGACGTCTCTGTCGCCCACGTTTCGTACCGTAGTACTCCTGACAATGGCATTGTGGTTAGGGAAAACAGAATAGCTCAGGTCAACTTGGATGGAGCTGACAGCATCAACCATTCGTATGACTAATGTTGTGACCTCGTCGGAATGTCCAAAGGTTGAAGGTAGGCCACTCAAGTCCGGCTTCCCATTGAGAACTGTATGAGACTCATACTTGAACGAACTGACTGTATGACCGTCCGGATGCCTTATTCTCACAGCTGGTGAGCGAAAATCTCCCCTTCCAGAGTCAGGAAATTCCCGTCGGAGATGCTCGTAAGTCGACCAGCCGCCACCATTGGAGGCCTTTCCTGCTATGGGGTTCTCGCTCACGGGGCCACCAAAATGGTCCGAAATCAAGTCACCGCTACCTTCGTCAACGTGAAAGCGATAGGACACGCCTTTACCGTTGAGGGCAAAAGACCGCCCGTCAGCGACAATGGCTGGATAATACACAAGTTAGCAACCTTTTAACTTGCAAATGATCATTTGAACCAACCTCGAAAATCCGTATTTGGAGAAGAAACGCCATTTGGAATCTTTTGCGTCATAATGTGATTCTCTTAATGTTTGAGCCAAGTCTGAGGCTCGAGAGAAGAGAACACGATTAAAACAAAACGACTCGGGGCCGACTGTGTAACCTTTGCTTGGAACCGCCTATATACCCATTCCATCGTCGCAGTCCCGCTCGGTGGGTTGAATGTCCCCGTCTTCTTGAAGTTTGCGGACGACCAAGACAGGACGGACACAATCCCGATTATTTCCCCAAAGAGACAAGCCAAGCCAGACGCCACAATAATCAGGACTGGACCGCTTGAATGTCGAATTGCCCCGCGCCAAGTTGGAGAGATGTTAGGAACTATTGGAAAACTTGGAGAAATCCGGTCCTGCTTTAGCCTCCCTGCCCTAGAACAACTATGGCATGGTCCAATTTGAACCATTCGTGGGGAAATCTACTAAAGCCGAATACAGCAACGAACAGCGTGGTTTTTTGCCAACTCTCTTTTGCCGGGGTCAGTGTGTGCATCCAGAGCAAAAGCCATTCGCAGGAAATTGTTGTCAATTAGCCTTCGCTGGCAGTTCTGGGACGTTTGACCATCAAGTCCCAAGAACCGAGTATATCCCCGTAACCATTGTTTTCCTCGTCAGCTTCAGCCACACAACAATCACCCCAACTTGGATCCCTCGAATGGTTGAGTATAAATTACTCGTGTCGACTCAACTTGAGGCATCTGCGAGCACCAGATCATTACCAGAAGCCATCACAGGCCCCCGCCATTTACCATACCAACTGCTACTTCTCAAAACCGAGTCAGCAACAGCATGGAGAAGCCAACCCTAACCACTGTTGAGCAACTTGGGGTTGACCAATCCATAACACAGGCTGCAAAGGATGCTACCATTAGTGATGAGGTGCTTAACCAAGCTGCTCTGGAAGGGACCGCTGACGAACATGAGCTTACTGTTCGCGGCGCCATCGAGGCATATCCTCATGCCATAATGTGGGCATTAGTATCTGCTACCTGCGTTATCATGGAAGGTTACGATACAAACCTCTTGTCCAATTTTTTCGCCTACCGTATGTTCCCCCTTGTCTAGGTCCCTTGCGATGTTGTCATGTTGACATCTTAACTGTAGCCTCATTCTTGATCCGATATGGACGCTTTGTGGGAGTCACGGATGAAACTCCAACAGGATACCAGTTGACGCCCGCGTGGCAGGCTGGGCTGTCGCAAGGCAGCAACGTTGGTTCCATCCTTGGCTGTCTCATTAGCGGATATCTTGTTTCTAAATACGGATCTCGCAAAGTGCAACTTGGTGCCCTTATCGCACTAACGGCATTTATTTTTGTCGTCTTTTTCGCTCCAAATCTGACTACCCTAGTAGTTGGCGAGATTCTGTGCGGCTTTCCTTGGGGCATTCTCGCGACAACAGCTCCGGCATACGCCTCCGAGGTGCTGCCGATTGCTCTCCGCACCTACATGACTTCATATACAAATATGTGCTTCATTATTGGACAGTTGATTTCCGCCGGGGTCCTAAAGGGTCTCTCTTCACGAGAAGACGAATGGGGGTACAAAATCCCATTTGCTTTGCAGTGGATTTGGCCTGTCTTCCTCATTCCGCTCATCTACATGTCTCCTGAGTCGCCATGGTACTTGGTACGAATGGGCAAGTTGAAAGAAGCCGAGGAATCCTTACGTCGGCTCCAGTCTCCAAAGGCAACCCATATTGACCCTCGAAAGACGTTATCAACCATCATTTACACCAATAACCTTGAGCAACAGTTACAAGTCGGTACTAGCTACTTCGACTGTTTCAAGGGTTTTGAGCTCCGTCGCACTGAGATTGCTTGCCTCGTGTTTGCAGGCCAAATTCTCTGTGGAATCTGTTTTGCCTACAACAGCAGTTATTTTTTCTCCCAAATAGGGTTGGGCACAAGCACTACTTACTCCCTTGCCCTTGGTGGCACCGGGCTTGCTCTGGTGGGATGCTTTGTTAACTGGTTTGTTCTAATGCCGAGATTTGGAAGACGAACAATTTATGTCTGGGGCATGGGCGCGATGTGCTTGGTGCTCATACTTATTGGCATTCTGAACGTGTGGACTCACCAACGAAGCGTCGCAATGACTCAAGCCTGTCTCACAATGGTATGGACCTTCATCTTCCAACTGTCGGCAGGGCAGCTTGGATGGGCACTCCCAGCTGAGATGGGCTCTACTCGACTACGTCAAAAGACCATTTGCCTTGCTCGAGACGCGTCCAACATCGCCGGCACGATTGGAGGTACTCTTCAACAGTATTTTATGAACCCACAGGCCTGGAATCTCAAGGGCTACACCGGCTTTGTCTGGGGTGGTACGTGTTTCTTCATGTTCGTTTGGAGCTATTTTCGTCTTCCAGAGACATGGAATAGGTCATACCATGAGTTAGATGTCTTATTTGCAAAGCGAATTCCAGCTCGGAAGTTTGCGACAACTCTGGTCGACCCGTTTGACGAGCACGACATTTCTAAAATCACAGGAAAGAGTGGTAATGAACGAGTTTAAGGACTGAGTCTCTAGTTTAAAATTGAGGATAGCATTGGCTTGGTGTCCCCGATAAGTTTAGCGAGTTATACTGCGCCATTACCCACGCCACAAGCTGTCCAAAACAGAGATGAATTTTTCTAAGTTGGCTAAAATCTAGTCTTGAGTGCTGTAAACGATTCAGTAAATGTTCAGAAGCATACGTACAGTGATTCATGCAAGAAGGTTAAACCAAACTCAACCACTTAGCTTTGGGTTGCATTTCCCCAGAAGCTGACCTCTTTCCGTCACTGATCCAGTTGAGCCAACAAAAACTTAAGGAATGCTTCATCGCCCTTCCTTGGCTAGTTACCGTTGCCTCCATATGTTGTCACAACCACAAGCTTATTACTGTCTATGAACTATCAATATGATTTACCCAAACATTTGTTAATTGATCTCTACATCACACTTGGCCCTTTTATTGGATGGTATTAAACGTCAGAAGCCAGGTTTGTCAAAGTCTCTGGGAGTCGGGGGCTCCTAGGGTCAGTACTGCCGAATAAATACCCGTCAATCACTACAATCCGCCCCAATAACGGCCGTTAACCCATCTTGTGGTCCGCTGTTTTTTCCCCATGGGGAAGCAGGGGCGACTCGGCGTTACGAATACCCTACTGCAGTTGAATATTTACCCCAGCTGCTGTCAAACTTGTCAGACCAACATGAACGAGGGTTCCTGCAAAAGCCGGTACTTGCTAGGTTTCCCATGTCAAGGCTGTTGCCCGAAATTCGATTTCTTAGAACAACATGAATGCCGACTAATCCGCCGAAGCAATGATGGCGCATAAACTGCCCCCTCCCAGATTGGTTAAAACTCGGGGCAGAACTGTGAGCAGCGTTAGTGCAGATGCCTCCCCGCCCTTAGCCCAAAACCCAGCACATGGATACGAACTGTGAGTGACCATGACGTCTGGCTTGGGACGGTTGATAGTAGTCAACTCTAAGCCTGGCTCAGAGCACAGTTAGTCAAGTGTTCCTCGCCATATGAAGACTATAAAAGCCCGCCAAATTAACCGCATAAAACTCAAGAAGCTCCCTCGTGTTCAATCATTTGTACGCATTTATGGCAACCCTTGAGGCACATATATCTCGTACAGGCAACTAAACTGTTGTATAACCATGGTGACCCCGCTTGCACTTCTTGTGATTGCTATCGCCCCGGTTATAGCTTCACCAGCACTCAAGATCATAAAGTACGGTACTACTCCAAACGGCTTCAGCTCTCCGGCACGTGGCTGGAACTCATTTGGGCTCCAGGCAAATGGCAACACTGCACCAGGATGGTCATTCGATCAATCCCATGTGCAAGCCCAGTGTGACGTTTTGGCTTCCAAGCTTCATACGGGAGGCTATACATATTGCAGCTTAGACTCTGGGTGGTCTGAGGGGTCCAATGGAGACCAGTATGGCCGTATAATCCCCGACAAGTCCAAGTTTCCTGATCTTTCTGGTTTTGCTACCCACCTTCACAGCCGAGGGCTTCAGCTGGGTGTCTATGTTGTTCCAGGAGGTTTCATAGCTGACAAGGCAAAACACATTTACGGTACCACTACCACAATCGGTTCCGTTTGTAGTGGTGACAATGGGCTTGTCCGCTGCAATTGGGACTACACTCGACCAGAGACACAGAAGTGGTTCAACTCTGTTGCCAACCAGTTTGCGTCTTGGTGAGTTTACCCCTGGTCTTACTTTCCAAATGCTTTTTCTTTCCTAACGCTTCTTCACAGGGGTGTAGACTTTATTAAATTAGACTACATCACACCTGGGTCTCCCAGCAATGGCGTCAATCTTCCCGCTGACGAAAGCGGAGAGGTCATCGCCTGGCACAAAGCAATCGCCCAATGCGGCCGCCAAATTCGACTCGACATTTCTTGGAAGCTTGACCGTTCGAAAAAGTATTTTTCAATTTGGAATCAACATGCAGACTCCATGCGAACCGATCAGGACATCAATAACTCTGGTTCTAGCACCCTTGTGAACTGGGGCACAGTCCAGCGTGCTGTTGAAAATTATCGACAATTTATTGTTGCATCCTTGCAATATTTTACCATTATAAACACTCATCCAGACTTGGACAATCTCTATGTCGCAAATGATCCTTCTGTGGATGGCATTACCTATGCGCAGCAGCAAACCATGATGTCGCATTGGATTGGAGCGGGCGCAAATCTCATCCTCGGCGATGACCTCACCAAGCTTAGTAGTTTTGGTCTGTATCTTTTAACGCATCCCGCGGCCCAGGGTATTACGTCTTTTACCGCTCAGTATCCAATGCAACCCAGAAATCCGGGCAGTGGTAACCAAGGCCCTAAACAGATGCAGGCATGGATCTCTGGTCCCAGTCCGTCTGGTGAAGCCGTTGTCCTGTTGGTCAACTACGGGCCGGATCAAGGTCAGGGAGGGTTTGGAACCACAACTCCAGGCTCACAGCACATGACAATCTCATACGCCGATCTTGGAATTAAACCACCATACAAAGTATACGACGTTTGGAATGATAATTACTGGGGGAACGTCTCCGCTGGTCTTGATGTTGGTATTGGAGAAGGGCAGAGCTTTTTGCTGCACCTGACCCGTCCTTAAGGTGTCTAATCTTTGACATGAAAGTCGAATCAAGCTTGCTCCCATTTGAAACTGTAATAAACCAAGTTTGTGATTCAGGAATTACCTCCAGCCACTTCATAGGGTTTTCTATAACAAATTTCACTCAAGGCTCAGATCTATCATAAATGTATATGTTCCGGGCCAGTCGCGAACGCACCCAATTCGCAAATCGCCCAGTCCATTCGCAAATGGCCCGGGCCAGTAACAAATATCCACATCCGTGACTGGCCCAGTCTAGTCGCAAATATAGAGTACACAATATGATCTAATTACAGTTTCCTACTATATCTGCCCTTGCCTGCTTCCTTTTTAGTCGCTCAACTAACGCCAATTTAGCCCCAATTAACTGCCCTAATTAATTTCCACAGTTATAATTGTCCCTATGGCAATAAACTGTACACTCTTTATTTTCCTTGTGATACCTGTACCTCTTGGTATTGCATTCTCCTTTACACTAACATGACACTCTAACTTGTGCACTAGTGGAAGCGTCCCTAGCTGCTTCTATAAGCGTAACTTCCTTAGTAGTCATCGCAATAGTGATATCTGGCCAGAGGGACTTATTCACGGCGCTTAATCCCTTTATAGGTATTAATCGCTTAATAACTCCCAAGTCAGTTAAAATCTTATATCTATAGGCGTAGGGTTCTTCTAGAATACGCCCAAATAGTTGCCAATTATTAGTAGAGGTGCAATCTTCTCTCAGAACCTTAATAGAGATAATGTCTCCAATATTAAAGTGTTAAATGGTGTGGTGCTTAGAGTACTTCTGTATCATCCAAAGCTTTGCTCTCTGTGTTGCCTTCTAGGCTTTTGTAATTACTTAATCTAGAAGCTTAGACGCTTGCTGCTCCTGCTCTAACTTGGGAGTTAGAGAGCTATATATTGGTGGAGAGATTCGCACGTTAATTTCTAACCCTACCCAAGCTTCTAGGCTAATAAGCATGGTAATTTGGGAACTGCCTAGGCTAACCCTAATATTAATTGTGGGATTAGAAGCAGGAGAGCTAGGGCTAAGAGTATAGATTAGAGCTTGCGCAGAATCCTCTTAGGGGATGCTAACAGTAGGATCTAATCGCTTTTGCTAATTTAGCCAGTTAGCATAGGGAGCATAGTCCCTAAAGAGCAGCTCTATAGGTGCACAACTAATAGTTAAGTATTTCTAAGTGTTTATTGCCAATATAACGTCTATAATTCTATTAGTCCACTTAGTAGATCTGTTGTCTATTTTCCAAGCTCTAAGCTTTGCTTCTACTACTCTATTAGCTTGCTTAACTAAGCCTTAAGTCTAGGGCAACCTTAGCGCTCTATTAATAATTTAGATCCCATACTTGCGCAGCAAGATTAATAGGGCTCCCTTAAACTCTTTTCTATTGTCAGTTTAAACAATCTTAGGTGGTAGGAAGGCGGCAATAAAGCAAGTAAATGCCTCTGTAATTAGCTCTACGTGCTTGCTTTTTAATGGATATAGCTGTGTATATTTAGAGAAGTAATCCTTAATATGCAAGATCTACTTGTATTAACCTAATAGTTTATGCCGCATATTAATTAGATCTGCTTGCACACACTCCTAGGCCTAGTTAGTAATAATAGGAACTAATAGAGCCTTTATTGCAGCTGGTTAATTAAGTGTGCAGTTTTTGCAACGTTAGATAACAAATTTAACATTTGCACGCATTATGCCATAAAACTTTTGCTGCACTACTTTGCAAGTCTTATTCTTTCCAGCATAAAGTAGTTATAAATATTAGTTAGTAATTGTATTAAAAGCTTTATTCTTAGGTATAATATATTGTGGCTCTAGGTGCTTAGAATCTAGCTTGCAATATAGCTAATTATTAATAAGCTTAAATTTAGAGAAAGCCCTATATTTAAGTTAAGACTTAGCTAGGTTCCGCGGTTTTTGGTCGGGATTATTAAGTAAGATGTGCAACTGCCGCCATTTAGTGTATTTAATGCGCTCTCTATTTATGTACGTTAGGCTCTTAATGTAGGCTTTAAACGCGCTGCAAATATTATTTAGAAATAGATTAATAAGAGTAGTTAATAGTTCTATTTGACTTTTAGATGGGATAGTTAGTTATAGCAAGTTAGTAATAATAATGTCTGGTTAGTTAGTCAGAAAGATAATCTAGGCACATACCGCTAGTTTGTATTTGCGACTAGACCAGGCCAGTCACGGATGTGGATATTCGTCACTGGCCCGGGCTATTCGCGAATGGACTGGGCGATTTGCGAATTAGGTGCGTTCGCGACTGGCCTGGAACATATATCTACTTTCTGTCTACTTTCTATATCTGTTCATAAGCCATACGGCACAGAAACAAGTCACACCAGCCACATAAGAGCCGCCAGCAAAGGCGATCAAACCAGTGTAGGAACCACCACTCGACTGGATAATCTGACCGGCAATAGGAACACCGGTCAATGCCCTGTTGAAAGAGATGAGTTAGCTCGCGGCATGTATGCCCAAGGTTTGGGGGGATAAGAGGCTTACCCGAAACTGACAATTGTGTATACGGTCGTATAGTAGCGGCCGTAATGTTCCGTGCTGCAGTATTCTCCAACGCAAACTGGTACCAAGCTGATATTGCTTCCGCTGGCAAACCCAAAGACGACTGAAAACACAATGACCGCTGCAACGTTGCCCTTTGCTGGTAACCATATCGCAAACATGGCGACGATACACAGAACATTGGTGATTATCATGGTGTTTAATCTCCCAAATTTGTCGGCGACTACTCCTGGTAGCCATCTGCCTGGAAAGGAACCGGCATTTAAAAAGACTACCATGAGATATGAAAGCTTCTTGCTCATTCCGTTCTCAATAGAATATGATGCCACGTACTCCAATCCAACGAAGAATCCCCACTCAATCAGAAACACTCCTGCAGTCATCAAAGAAACGGGTGGGTTTGCGAGTACTTTCATGTCTGGCAGGATACTTTTGACCCGGTTAGCTCGATTCTCCGTGAAAGATTTTCGTCTTCGTACAGTCATGCAACCGATCAAGAGTAACACAATAGTTACAAGACCTATGACTCGCGTGGTCCAGGCAAACCCAATCTCTTCGCTCAAGTGATCGAATACAAGGGGCATCATGACACCGCCGAGGCTTCCCCCTGACATGGCTAGTCCAGTCGCAGACCCTCGCCTCACAAAAAAATATTGTCCCAGCGTAGCAACGGGGACAACAAACACAATGGATGTTGCAACCCCTGCAACTACGCCCAGGACAATAACGAATTGCCAGAAGAGTTGGCAGAAGCCTAATGCCACATACGTCGTTATGAATAGCATGAGGCTACCCATCATGAGCCAGGTTGGTCCATACACATCGAACACAGGGCCAATCTGAATGCCACAAAAGAACACCATGAAGTTGTAAATTCCAAAAATCCATGCTTTTTGACCTTCATCGACACCTCGCAGCTGGTGGCTTGAGATGTACGACTGGTAGATGCCAATACTATTCATGAGACCGAGGCCGCCCATAATAGCACAGAAGCTTCCGAAGAGTACCAGGTTCGCCGCATAACCTCCCTCTGGATATTTTATCTCGGGTGTGTCAGAATATGGATCAGAATCAGGGTTGGAGTCATACAGTCCATTTTCCACTTGGCCAGAATTTCGAAAACTTCGCGCTCCTTCCGTGACGGCTGATGGCTGTCCTTGATTGTCAGCTAATGTTGGGTGGTAAAAGGTTCATTGGATATTACATACATTATCACGACCCATCCTCAGGTTGCATAAGACTTCTCGGATCATATTTTGCTTGTCAAGAGGCATCAAGGGAGAAATGGGAATGGAGTGATTCACATGAATCTTGAAAGCCGCTAAATGCCTTGGCCGGAGATGATGCAAGACATTAACCAGGAGACTATTGTGTAGACCAGAGATATGGTTGAGCGTCGGTCAAGCGTGCGTCGCTATTAAATCAATGGGATGCATTGAGCTTTTGGGTTTTCTTTACGCCGAGCCAACTACATTCCTGGTTCAATGCTGAATTAGGAAGGGGGCTTTCGCCGAACCATGAGTCATGGTCAAGACTGTCCTAGTCCCAGCGTCAGAGTGGCCACTGTTTGAGCCCTCCCAGCCAAGTTAGTCATATTTCGCCGAACTCGATCGGCCAAATGGACGTGGGTGTCCCCGCACATTCCTTGAGAAACAGGTTTCACGAAGAAGTTTTCCTTTCTTCCGTCACAAATATCAAGAGGTTACCAGAAGTTTTCTCTGTCGCAATAGGAAAGACTGAACAATCAGGTTTTTAAGTAACTTGATTAGCAAAACTGTGAGCCATTCGCCGAATTGTGTTGAGTCTTGACACCGCCCGAACCCAAACGCCATGTCAACAACTCCGGGATATGACGCCAGCGGCATTACACGGCCTTATCGATCTCAAAAAAGGCAGCGACCATGTGACCGATGCCGTGAGAGAAAACTGAAATGCCAAACAGATGGCGAACCCCCTTGTCAACGCTGTCAGCGGAACAATATCGAGTGTACGTTTGTTGGCAAGCCACGGCGAAGGGTTGCTCTGCCGAGAGAAGTTGAAAGAGCCGGGTCGATGGATGATGAGCACATCTCACTCAATGCTCGGCGCCATGGGCTAACTCTTCGTGCCAGAGCCCATGACCACAGTCATTCATCTACTATCTCGTCATCAATTGACGATACAGCAGTTGCGGGATCGGAGGAGCCACTTGGAAACAGCGGTTCCGGCGCAGCCTTCACGCAACATGAAGCCTTGGGCACTCCTGTGCTAGCGGGATTGCATCCACATCGCCCGTCGACTCAATTGTCACAAAGCTTAGATCAGATTCAAAACCATACCGCACAGTTACTTGGTGGCTCTTCTGAATCTGATCCATGGCTATTGCGGCATTGCCGCTTTGACGAACTCGGCCTCCGGTCATTCCACAAGGTTCATTACCGCCATGCTGGCGGAGTCCCAACCAGAGACAAAATACCTGTACACTTCTTGTTGAGTGATGATGAGCTATGCGAGGGTGCAGCAGCTGAAACCCGGGTCAATGATGAAAGAGAGCTGCGAGCCGAGCTGGATGTCTTGGTTCCGTCGGTATATGGCGCAAGATTGGTTCGATTGTAAGTTCATTCTTCCGTCCACTTCGAGCGGCAGTGTCGTGATCATGAGCAGTCCTGCTAATGTGTCCCAAGATTTCACAGGCATGTTTTCCCAGTTTTGCCCATCATCTCACGATCTCAATTCGGGCTTTCGTCAGTTGATTCGGTCCCTGACCGTACGATACTAGAGGCCGCCTCGACCCCGTTACTGGCAGCCATCTACGGCTCAGCTCTGCCATTCGCCATGAATGACGATCAGCTTGCCGTCATGCATGGCTATCAGTGTCCTCCGTTGGATAAAATATGGCGCATCGTCTTTAAGGCTATTCAGGAGGGCTTTCACCGGCCACAGCTGTCCACATTGCAGTCTGCTCTACTCTACCTTCACAAAACCAACCTAGATCGATGTCGTTCTGCCTCCTCTGACACTCCATTCGTATGGTCATTTGTGGGATCTATTATCGGCCTCACGCATAGTTTAGGGCTACACCTTGAATGCCGTATGTTTGGTATCCCCGCCTGGGAAAAAAGGCTTCGTCGAAGACTTTGGTGGGCCGTTCTTATAGAAGATCGATGGATGTCTTTGCTCTTGGGACGGCCCCCATATATTCGGCGGAATGAATGGGACACTGGTGAGCTTGATGATGCGGATTTTGATCTCCATCATACACAGTATGCCGAGACGCTCGGTACCGGCCCGTTTATAGCATTTCGAGACATGGCACGCCTAGCCCTTGTTGCAGGTTCGATTCAAGACTCGCTCTAGTAGGTTTGGATATGAAATGAAGCCCCAACGTGTGCGTTGCTAACACTTGTACAGCTCTCTTCACGCTTGTCAGAGACTTTCTGAAGACTTACAGTCTTCAATTCAAGCTGCAAAGCCATTATTCGACCAGCTCAATGCTTGGCGAGCTTCAATACCAGTTACAGAACCATTCAAAGCCAGTCGCTCCAATGCTCACCACCCTCATTCCACACAGTACCCTATAACGATATATTTTGCCTATCTGACGCTGGTAGTATACGTGTGGCGAGCGCTTCTGAGACCTACGGTTCGATCTTTGCCTCCTCCGCAAATTATTGATGTGGACCAACCACTTCAAGAGACACAGTCGCTGCAAGACCCGGCATTTTTGTTCGAAGACCTCAGCTGGGACTTCTCAGAGTTGCCAGAGATAGAGCTCCATCTTGAGGAAGACGTCACAGACGCCAGTGCCACGGTCAAAGAGCTTCATCAGGCAGCGCAGAGCTGTGCTGGTAACTTGGTAAACTTTACATGGCAACTGACTTCGAGTGATTTTGGCGAGTTTTGGTATTCGTGTAGGTTGCTCCCTATTCGTACTGTCGTTTGCCTGTGTATGGCTGACACTTGGTGCCAATAAGTCAACACAAACTTATAGAAAATATGCTAACAGTAACACAGGGAGTCGTATAGGTTTCGCTGTTGTATCCAACTTTCTCATGGCGCTATTGGTACAGGCTCCCAGCTCAGAAAATGCATTAAAAGCCAAGCAAATGCTGGAACACTGGCGTCGAGTGGTTCGAGACCAAGGTACTGCATCGCCTTTACTAACATTGGCAATGACCCGCCTCAATGCTTTTTACTGGGCCGGGCTCACGGAGACATTTTGCCTTCCTCAGCACGTGCTAGATGTTTTGCAGTAATATGATGAAAATCCTGCTTTACTTGATACCTTATGACGTCTGGTGGAGGTTCGGCGGAAGTCTTGGTGGACTACACATTTGCCGAGACCATTTCGCCGAGTGAGTTGAGTCAGGCGCCTGCTGACATCAACCCGTTGCACCCGGCATCATGATCCAATATAAAGATACGCTATTGCCGCCAGTATATACATAACCGATAGCATACTTTCTCCGTCTCTACAAGTTGAAATTGATTAGTAATATATTGGCTAACACCAGCAGACGTATATCACCCACTGCAGCAGCTTCTGTCCTGTCAAACCTACAATGGATAGGTACTTAGACTTCAACCCATCACTGGCAAGACACTCTTGCCAGACATGTGAGGAATCCCCTCCACCTCCGTACCAGTTGCATCGCAAACCCACCGAGGCAACCGTACTTCCATCGTATAGCCAAGCCACGCAGTATTTTACTGATGTTCAGCATGATCAGGCTAGCGTGCAGATTCAGAAGAAAGGGGGCGACGGCCTCTTGAGGCGATGTTGGAAACGTCTGGCTCCAACCGACGCTATCAGGTCAAATACTCCCCACTTACAAAGGTATCGAAATCACAATGTTTCACCGTATTCTCTAAATCCTCTAACGCTTCCAACTAGGCTTCATCAACAAGGCACTCAAGTCACCAGTTCGGGATATATGTTGGTTGGGCCGGTTTATGAGGCAACTCCAGTAAATAGTAAGTATTCTTCTGTGTGAATCTACAAATAAAAACTTTTACTAACCTTATTCTAGATTCAGATATGTGCTTCGGATCCTGTTGCAGGCGTTAGCCGTTCGGGGACACCACATGACAGAAGTGTAGGATCGCAATTGAAGTTTTCCATGGTCGGTGATATACCAGTATTCGCTACCGTACTTGGCAAGGAGACACATAAATGCAAAATTCATGTAGACATCAGATCTCATACCTCAGTCAAGATGCTTGAGCAAGGGAAGGTCCTGCGTGGTTTACAGCTTAAAGTTGCCCAATCCTTTCTATGTTTAATAAATGGAAATATCGTCTCAACTCTTTACATAGTGGTACCGACTTCTTGGAAATATCACGTCTTGTGAGCAGGTGGCTCTTTGAATGCGTAATTAGAAGATGGGTCATCCGTCAACGGCAGAACAAAACTCCTGCCTGTAACAGAGACCTGGTATGTTGTTTTCTGAGCTCTGTTTCAAACCTACAGTTGTTGAAGAGTCGGATATGCATCTCTTGCGGTCTTGCTATTGTACAAGACAACTAGATGTGGCTATAGGAAGTACTGGGGCTGAAAAGGCACGCCTGCAGCGATGTCCATCAAGTGTTGACTCCATCACGTTTAGACAGGCAGAAAGGAGATATCCGTGTTGTGGCTTGCGAATATTTCGTAATGTAGGGTAGGTCTGATTTTGCGTGATATCGAGTCGCGCCTGTAACACACAGAGAAGGCCAGAGCACTCAATTAGGACAACCCAAAGGTGAAGATGGCAAGAACACGGAACAGGTACCGTCAATGGAACCAACTGATCTAAATGCGTGATGAGTGAGAAAGACCGCTTTTGCCCTTGGGCAGGGTTGCATAGCCGCGAAGATTCCGCCACACGCCCAAACTCCAAACCTTAGAACAACGATTTCTACTTTAACATCCTCTTTCCATGAAATCAAGGTTAAAATCGTTCAATAATATTAAGATACAATTGTCGCGACAGACGATTACCCCTCTTAATCGTAGAGCTCAAATTCTCATAGATTAAAAGACGTGAGGCCTGCTACAGTTGATAAGGCGACAAAATGAAACCAGTGTGCAATACCTTGGCATTGGCACCGCCGGCTTTGACAACATGTGAAACAAGGCAATGTAGAAATCAAGTGGCGTCGTCGAGAAGGCACTACGATGAGCTTCGAGTCTAATAATAAAGGATAAGTCACAATCCGCACTTTCTGTATTCCACATGGGCTGAAGACCTGCAAGCGCCATCGGTTTCTGAGCCATGAGATTCCCCCTCCACGCCCGCTTATTTGGACGAAACAATAACAGCAGGAGCTGTGTAGAGAATATTCGCAGAATGTTTGAGGAGGAAACATAACATTTGAAAACGGAGATCCACTTCCACGCACAAAACTGCATGTGTCCACCATGAAAAGCTTGAATCCTTTTGGGCCCCCTGGTAGTGTCACAGTGTCCAGGTTGCCAGGCCAGGGTATTGCAAAAGCTTGGCTTTTTGTCTGATCCATTTGCCCCAGTGTTGGCACAGGGGTTTGTAACCACACACCACCAGACAGACAGATTGACCCCATTTTGGATGGACCACAGCCGACCATTCAATTTGTCTCGTCGGCTACAGGGAGCAAAAAAGGGGGGAGGCGGTGGATGTTGATCAATGATGCCTTGCTGGCTTGCCTGACATCAAATGGGTAGTTGAGTAGCCGAGTTTGGTGTGACCAGAAAAGACGCATCCTTCACATCACTGGTGTGTGAGGAAAAATGCTACCCCATTGTTTATTTATTTAAAGCACAGGACATGAGGCGATGGTGTGATTCGCACTCTCTGCAGTCCCCGTGGGTCTTGAGACACATCCTGTACACAAACACAGTCTGAGTATTTCTCCGGATAGAACTTGGCATGTCTGACAAAACCTGACTTGCTGCCTGGCCAGTGTGCATTCCTGCTGATGTCTGGTCAATTTTGACACTCATTATGCTCTGTCCTTCAAACGAAGTCTGGCCTGGTGCTCAAAACTGTGAGCCATTTCGGCAGCCTGCTTCATTTCGAGTGTTCCAACTCTTCCCGTCAGCAACTCGTCTGTAGACATGGTTCAATGCAATGACTGACACAAGACTCGTCACTGGATAGTGGAACCGGAGTAGTTCTTGGAGACCAGGAAATCAAAATGTACCCGCTCACCACTTTTCTTCTGCAGCCTCCAAATTACCTGTGGATAAGATAACTTCAGCCATTTGCCCTCTTTGTCGTAGCCAAATATGAAAGTGATGAGGTTCAAGGATATATGATTGCAAGATTGTCCTGATTTGCGTCGATATATTATCGATTATGTGCTTTGTCCGGGGCCCTCTGTTCTGCTTTTTTGTCAAGGCCGTATTCACAAGTCAAGTACGGAGTCATCTCCTGGCAATGATCAACATGATCAACAATGGTATCATGCCAGCCAACAGGGAGGCACTCATCGATAGAGTGGAGCACCGCTGCCACAAGTGTTAATTCGACATGTGCAAATCCAACATCGAGTATGGAGTATTCGCCAATTTGCAGAATCCTGCACATTGCTCATAACTTCATCTGCGGATTTCAGTGATGCTGCGGGAGCACTATGTAATGTTAGATGACATTACGGAGTAATGGGAGGGTTGATCACCTGTCTCATGCCCCCATTTGCAACATTGAAGTCTACCAACTCCGTCCAAGGACACCTTGACACTTCACGACTGTTTCGCCACATAACTGGGAGAGATGCGCGTCAAGTGCCAATGAGCCCCAGTTTTCTGTTACCATTGATATAAACACAGTGCATGTATTCATACAATGGCTACGAAAATTCGGGAGGACCAAGGTAGGAGATAGGTGCAAGTGTCAGATAATAACCAAACTCTGCTGGCTGGTGTCGGGCGGCACTCCGTCTCTATCGACGGGTTGACAAGTCTCAAGCTGACAGCAATAAAATGGATTGATGCTTCTATTTTCGGCCTTCATGCGCGCTTATCAAGTCGCGGCCACAACTCAATATTGACTTCAGCGACCAGCCAATCTTTCAAAATCGGGCTGCCGTGTTGGTCACCCATGGGAGAAGCGCCAAAGTCACCTCCCTACTCTGTGCCGTCGCTGCCCCTGATCAACACCCTCAGCTGTCCCTTCTTATTAGTTGCCTACCTAGGTACCTAGGTGGCTGACCCCAAATGGCTCTTCCTCCTCGGGAACTTGGCAACAGCTAGTGTGAGCTTGTTCCCATGTGGAATGGTCTTGGCGAGGCTCACTAGTATCGTTGATGAGGGCCAGATCTCACGACAAACTGCCGTTATTAGTCGTTCACCGCGGACACCTATGAAGCCTTAGCTCAAAAAGTGCGAATGTGCATACACACTTCGTCCGTGCCGTTCCGTTGAGCCAATCTGAGGGCTGACATTGACACGGGTAACCTGTTGGTTGCCCAAGCCAGACAAACAAATTTTTAAGGCTTTAAAACCCCTTCTCAGCCTTGGGAAAAGACCCAAAAGGATTTTTGGTTTCGTTTTTTCTTCTAGTGAGAGAATGAAATGGAAGGCAAAGAAGAAAAGGAACCATTGACAATTGCTCCAGCTTCTTCACACATGAAGAGAATGACGCATCGCACATGTTCACGTGTGCTGGGAACATGAGACCTTCCCCATTCCTTGAGGATTGGCTCTTGAGGCGGAGCTGAGCATTCGTTCATTTTGCTGCTTCGGGCGATTGATCGGTAAGACTGGGGACAAATATGCATGGAGTCCGCGATGGTGATGGCCAGCAGCGATACGGACGACGGAGTAGGTGCAAGGACATCTGGTACATCATAAAAATTGACCAGGTGGGCTGAGCGGGCAACCGATCAACAGAGTCATGTTGTCCCTCCCAGCTTGTCAGCGCCAGCTTCTCATCCACTCCGTTTGTGTCATGAAGATCGCTTCAAATGAAGCATTTGGTTGATGCTGATCGGCCCTGAGTGGTCCACACAACGGCCCTTGTTGGCCACTGTCAGACTGTGTGACCAACGTGAGTCTGCGACTGTGTATCATTTCTGTCGTGGGTCGGGAAGTAGGAGTACCTACCCAGGCAGGTACCTACAATATGCATAGAAAAACTGGGACTGATGTGGGAGCAGTCGTTTGTCGCCATCCAGACCAGGTGGACTCGAAACATTGACGTGGGCCGGGTGGAAAGTGTTGTTGCAAATCATAACCCCCAATCTTGCCAATCTTGAGACGCTGAGCACCATCTCGCCCCCTATCCCTGCTGTGTCCGGAGTACCTTGCGGAAGCGTGAAGCCTGAACTACACATGAGAGGCTCAATCAGACGCTGGTTTGGGATGCTGCCATGTTGCCCCTGTTGACCTTGTTGACCTTCCTGGTCTATCCATGCGGTTGGACCAAGTTGCTAATCTGCCAATGTCATCAACCCTTGTGCTCCATGGTCGATGTCGCTGTTTGTTGTCCAATTGCAGAACCGTCTCCCCACCACAATGTGCATCGTCGACTGAATTCGTCATGGCGCTTGCGGTGATAATCGCGCCTCTGCCTGAACAAGCAGCATGAGAAGACTGGGAAGCTAGGTTGCGTTGTGGTCTGTTCGCTGGGGGTTTTATGATATCCCCATTTCTTTATCTGTGCTTGACTTGAAAGTTCACGTCATGTCAGATCTCCATTTTCATTGGCATCGTGAGGCCTTGATTGCCCTGGGCCGAGAAGACATTGCGTACTGGCTCCCTCGTGAAATTGATCCAGCACTGTAGAGGTAGAGGTAGAGATAGTGGCGGGTAGCAGCCCTCACCGCACCTAGCACGGAAAGAATGTCTGGTTTGCTTCTGGTTAGTTCCCTCGTGGTTTCGGTATGCTTGGACATGAGGTACGAGTGTACGACGTATGTGTGCATGTCAGTGTACAGAGTGCAGAAAGGAGAGTGTGCTGTTGCAAGACGCATCATCTCATGGTCCAAAGTTCCAAGGTTCCAAAGCTGGCACCCACTTCAAACATGAACACTTTTGTTGCAGGTACCTCGGTACGTACCGCAGAAGTACCCCCACACCCAGAATATGCGTACACAAGCACTTAGCCATGCCCTCACTCCCTGACACTGGGTACCTCCTTCCACGCTGAAACTCGCTCCTTCCTCGAGTCTGTTTCCATCACACAGGGCTCTACAACACCAAACTTTACCTTCTTTTCCCTTCTGCTCATCTTTCCTCTCTCTTGTCCTCCCGTACTTCCTCCTCCTCCTTCCTTCATTGTTTCCTGTTTCTGTTGTCGATGCTCTGTTCACCTTTCTACGCGGGACGTCGAACCCAGGCCTCAATACAGAATTCTCGCCCCCAGTCTCTCTCGTTTCAAGCGCTGTTGTCGGTGCCAACGTGCTCCTCAGCCCACCACTCACTCACACATCTGTCGTTATCTCCCGGGATTCATTTTGACCGCAACGCTTGTTCCAGCGCAGGAAGTCCAAGGAAGCGCTCAGTTGGATGACCTTCTTGGCTTGCATTCACTCTTTTCTTTTCTTTTACTTCTTATAATCCTACTCTTCAATTAGGAACCACCAGGTGACCGTTTTGGAACCTGCTCAGCAGTCTTCTCATTGCACCTAGCCGCTGGCCAAGTCACCGACCAAACGCACTTTGGGAAATTTCAATCAATCATTCTCATCACTCGACAAATCTGATATCAATACTTGGCAGAAACGAGCCGTGTGGAAACATCGAGCCGACGACTTTAGGGGCAGCGTCTCTTGGATGGTGCAATTCAGCAGCACGGTACACTAGACTTCGGCTCCCTGTGCCTTGGTCTATCTCAACAAACTCGGCCAGGCTACATGCTCGACACATCATGGGCGTTGTACTAACAGGGCCCAAACGCTCCATGACAATGCGAAGTCCGTTTGGTCGCGCTCTCCTTGCCGCCCTGTGCGTGCTACTTGTCCTCATGGCAATGCTCAAAACTGAATCGATACCAGTCCGCCCACAGCTCTTTGGGAAACCAGGTGTCAAGGCCAACGCAGTTCACGAACAAAAGCCACTTGACGACTCTAACTCGCCTGTAACCAGCAGCTCCATGATTGGCAATGGAAACGTAATCTCTAGCAATTTCAACATCAACTGCAGTGTCGATATACCACATCTACAGAAAATAAGGCAAAAGTACAACCTCGACGAAAGGTTCCAGTACATGAAGCGCTACGTCCGCTTCACCCGCACTGAGGGCCTGGAGCGAAAACGCATGACCAAGATTTCACATAATCTACTCAACGGAGCCTTCAAGACTGTCGATATGAACAAACAATACGGGCAAGACGCCTGCGAAAACCCCCTTGAAGTGCAGGTTCCTGCCTCCGGTTTGCCGTCAGCTGTCAACGCAAGCGATTTCATGTTTGGTGTCTCAACGACATTTAAGCGTTTCATGGACTCGGAAACAACGCCCATCAATGAATGGATCTACTGGCTCACCGACAGCCGCGGCCACTCCAACGGGGGCAAACTAGTCCTTATGCTCCTTGATGCCAGTGATGATGAGCTTCAGGAAGTTGCTAACCTTCTTGGAGATGTCGGCATCGATGTTGACGTGTATCACTCCGACTCTTCTCTGGAAATGGCGGTTCGATATCTCAGCCTGGTGCCTACACTTTACACTCATCCCGACGCAAAGAAAAAGAAGTGGCTCGTTACTTGCGACGACGACACCTTTTTCCCCAGTATGCATGAGTTGATTGACAAAATGGGCAAGTATGATCACACCCGTGAGATGTACATCGGCACTCTGTCCGAGGATACCGGAGCAATTGAGCGCCACGGTTCGCAAGCATTTGGCGGCGGGGGTGTTTTCCTGTCTGTTCCGTTGGCAGAAAAGCTCACCGAGCTTTTTGGTAGCTGTACCACTGAGCAGAAAGTATTGGAGTCGAACTCGGGATGGGGACCCCAGGGCGACATAATTCTCCGCAAGTGCATCTACGAAAATACCGATACCCGATTAACAACGTTTTGGGATTTGTGGCAACTAGATATCTTTGGCCACCCCGCGGGTTTCTACGAATGGGGCATCAAGCCACTCTCTCTGCATCATTATCGTGGGGGTGGGTGGCACAAGGCCAAGCCCGGCATGTACACCAAGATCGCTCACACCTGTGGCGAAGATTGCACGCTGATGCGGTTCCAAACCAAGGATGATTTTATTATTTCCGGATACTCTATTGCCCACTACCCAGACGGTGTTACCTTTGACACAAACCAGCTGGAAGCAACATTACACGCCGCGCCAGAGGACAAGGGCTGGAACCTTGACTTCATGATGGGGCCAAGACGACCGAACCTTGAAAAGACTGGCAAAAAGATTTCGTGGGAGCTGGAAGAATCCGAGGTGCAGTCAGATGGCTCAGTGCTCCAAACTTACACCCGGAAGCAGAACGATGACCGATGGGTGCATCCTGACAAGCAACCCATGAGCAATATTGATGGCGTTATTGAGCTCGTTTGGATTCCATCATAGCACCTATTTGCAGCTGCACCATGAGCCCCTCTGTGTATTTCATGCGTTCGCCATTGGTCTGTCGTTCTGCGGCACGATGTCTGGACACCGTTGTTGGACGATGGCGATGGCGGAAATCTGAGATCTGGGCCACTCTTTGGCAACGACTAGTCGGATTTGATCAGCGCAGCCTGTTTTTGACAGCGACCGATGGATAGCCTTCAAATAATGGGCATGCAGCATGAAGTTTGTGGCCACCATATTCACTCATTTTTAGACGGCCCAAAGCATTATTTCGCCAGTCATCTAAGTCACTTGTTTTTTTGTTTTCTATGTTTTCGTTTTCCTGGGAGGATAGACATTTGGCAAATCAGAGTCACGATTCGCCGCGGCGTACTCGATTTTCATTCACTCGGCATAAAATATCTGTAGGGCTGGCGTTTCGGGAGAAGGCATTCATTTATATTCTGTCAAAGCACGGGCGAGACCTCTGGCTGACTTTGTATCCTTTGATGCTATTTAAGGCATCTACCCAAACTGGGTCTTGTGTACGTACACTAACGGGGAGAGCACGACGGGCTATGCTGTGAATGGATTGTAGCGACTGGGTCAGGTAGAACAGTTGAATGATGAACGCATAATCCTATGTCTAATTTTGGTGATTGATTTTAGCTGCCATTTAACTCTTATTGTCTGGTTTTCTCGTATGCCGGAGACATATCTGATGCCCGACCCTACATTGATAGGGCATGGGATAGCAGGGGTCGGATAGGAGGGGTAACATAAAGCAGAATCAACAAGGCCCATGAGAAGTATCCAGCAGCTTACGCAATTGTTTAGAAATCGATACCGACCAAAATGTTCGCAAATGCACGACCGAGAAGCCCTTTCTTGGTGACAAAGATAACGACATGACGCAGTGGGTGCCAGCCACACAGGTTTGACACTGGGACTTGAGTCCGGCTGCTTGACATTTGTCCCCTCCGTTTCAATGTGTTGTTGGTCCCAGTCGACCAGTCAGCCCTTCCTCCACTGGTCTCTTAGACGCAAGCCAATGAGGCTGGAGTGATTTAACGTCTAGTGGGTTGTCTGGTGCTCGTTCTCTCTCAACACCGTTCACGACGACATCTCCAAACAACAAATCTCCCCCAGCAGTTCAAGATGCACGCTAGCCAGTGATTCAACTCATCACCATCATCAATCGCCTTTTCACTCCATCAAGTTGCACACACCGCCCAACCCCGACCCCACAATCACGATGGCCCGGACCGACGAAGCCGCCATCTTTTTTCACGCCGTGTATAGCGCGGTGCAAGAGATTCCGCACGGCAAGGTGACTTCATATGCGCACATAGCAATGCTAGTCGGAACTCGTAAGACCTTATATCAACCAGTTTCATCATCAACGCCCTCCGCGCATTGTGACAACCTTGTTGCTAATCGTTTCTTGGGCCAGCACAACGACCCCGACAAGTGGGCGTCTGCATGAAGCATTTGTCAAATGATGCTTCGCACCGCTTCAACAACACAAACGTCCCATGGCAACGCGTCATTAATTCCAAAGGTTTCATATCGCCTCGGTTGGTTTGATCCAAAGCCCAATTACAGCAGCAACGCTATGCGTACTAACCGCGGGTCGATGCAGCTCCCAACCAAATGGTGCACAGAACCAGGCGGAGGCCCTGCGTGGCGAGGGCGTCGAGGTCACACGCACCGCGATGGGTGAATTCATGGTGAATTTTGATGAATATGGCTGGTTTCCGAGAGCGCTGCCTTCTGAGGCGGTTAGCGACGAGGCTTGGGAGAGCAGTACCGGTGACGAAGCTGAGGCCGATAATGAGTAGGTTTTGCCATGATGATGAAGATATGGATTGCCTCGTACGTCTGTGCCCCGAGGTCAATTGGTTGGTTCGTTTGCCGGCGATCAGATGCCAAACCGTCCTGGACGGACGATTTCTATGACGCAGTTCGGTTCAAAAAGTCCTCCGACGTCTCTCACACCACTGCGTAGACAGACCATGAAGCACAATGTACGGCCCATCACCAGGCAAAATATATTCAATCTTTTTATCATTCTCACTCAACATATATATATACTGTAGTAAGTCATCATTTGCCAGAATAGGCTGCACATCTTCTGGAGTACAACCTCATTCAGACCATCCATCCATCCATCCTCCACGGTCATCGCTTCCATGAATTGGTAGAAAACAAAAAAGTGGTACATCCCACCGTACAGAGAAGAAAAAAAAAAGACCCCCATCTCTCACTACACGAGGCCACAATTCCCAATCGTGGCATTTAGTGCAGCGTGGTAAGAAATAATGAATAAAACAGACCCAAAGAATACACAACCATAAGACTGGCATCAAGAGGAAGGGATATAAAGTTTATTCGTCATCGTCCCAGCAGAAGAAAAGAAACACATTAGTAAACGCCTGCCAGTGTGCGTATGTATCAAAGGTGTAACGCAAATCGCAAGCAGAAAGCAGATCATGATACACGGTGTGTCGCCTTGAGATAACCCGCTGACCGCACTCAAGAAAATGTAATTGGTTGTGCAAAACGGATGGGCACCGCAAACACTCCAAGACAAAACTGACATGATTGGTTGCAAAAGATGAGAGCATGGACAACGAATATCGCAATGGATAACACACATGGCTCCGGGTAGTCCCACTACGGCGAAGCTGCAACGTCTCGATCCCCTCTCGCAGATTTCCAGAGAAAGCTGAGCCCCGCCTAGAAGCAGTTCAGGCTGCCCTTCTTCTTTTTGCCCTTGTTAATGGCATTCATCCTTTCTTCGAGTTGTTTTCTAGCCAACTCTGCAGCCTGCCGCTTCTTTCGTTCCTCCTCGACAGCCTGCATACTCCATCGGTTGTCTTGTTGTGGCTCGGTCTGTCTTTCCTTGAGATCCTTGAGTTCGGATTCAAGCTCCTGCGAGCGCTTCTTCCACGCATCGCAATCGCTCTTCACCTTCTTGGACTGCTTCTCGAGGTCTGTGAGCGCCTCTTCCAACGTCTGCGTCAGTTGTCGCTCTGCATACAGGTGCTTCTCAATGGTTCTGATACGAGCTTCTTGGTCTTCGGTGAGCTGTGAAATATTGAGGTTGTCTTTGCTCAGAGGACGTCCAGTTGTGGGAGAGTTTGGCACACCGTTGGTCGGAGAACCGCTCCTGGCAGCAACGCTGGGCAATGGCGGCAGAGGAATGGCGGGCGGGGGCGATGGCAGGGAAGTATGCGATGTGCTTTTGCGTATGGTGGAGTTGGAGTTGGACCGCTTGATTTCGCCAGTGGTGGAGAGCTCGTGGAATTTGGCTTGCAGAGCTGCATACTCCTCCCTAATGTTTTCCAAGTCGCCTTGAAGTTTTGTTCGGGCCGTGGTGGCTTCCTCAAGCTGCGCATTCCGTTCAGTTTGCAGGGTGCTAAGACGATTGTTGGTCATTTGTGCCTCGTCGAAGTTATTCTGAAGTTGCTCCTCAAGTTCTTCAACGAGGCGACTATTCTTTTTATTGCGGCCCTCAAGGTCCACAAGCTTCGTCTTGACTGCCGTCAGCTGCTCGGCAACAGATGTCGGAACAGAATCGGCACTGTCCGAAAGCATCTCCATCAAAGAAGATTTGGCGGCCTGAATGTCGCCCAGGACATTTTCATTAATAGAAGTGAGCTCAGCAACATGGCTCTTCATTTCCTCGGCCTTTTGCTGTTCCTCGACGAGGGTCTTCTGGGCTGCCAAAAGTGTGTCAATTCTCTCCGAGAGCAGATCGACGTTAGAATCCACATCCATGTCGACTGCGACTTGAGCAGCAATCCTGGCAAGTCGATCTCTAGCCTGAGACAATTCGTCTTCCAGCTTGTGCATCGCATCGGTATGCTCCTGCATAAGAACCTCAGCCTGTTGTTCATAGCTCTGTTGCTCTTGTGACCTAAGTTGCGTAATCTCCTTGGTATGATTGTCCTTGGCGAGATCGAGGGCATCCTGATGGGATTTAGCTGCTTCGACGTGAGTCGAGACCTGGGTCTCGAGTGATGACACCAGTTGCCGATGCTGCTCCAGCTCCGCGGCAGCCGATGCATGGGACCTGCTAACTTCCTCCAGCTTGGACTTCGTTGCGGCATACTCGGCCTCCAATTCAGCAACTTTGGTAGTATTGCTGTTGATAATTGCCTTGTACTCGTCAATCTCGGTGCGCAAGAAGTCAACCAGCTTCTGGTGCTTTTCCTCTGTGACTGTGGCCAAGCCCTCGGTCTCGGTCTTTGCTTTCGCTAGGGACTCGCTGAATTCTCTCTCTGACGAGGCGATTTGGGCTTCTAGCTTCATAATGTTGGCACGCAAACCGGCTTCCGTTTTCTCTGTAGCGTCGAGGACCAGTCTGTGTTTCTCCTCCCAGCCGGATAACTCTGCTTGCATTTCCGTGATCCGTTGCTCCCTCTTATCGGTGGACTTGGCGTCGTCCGCTTCCCCTCGGTCATTCTCGTCAATTGAGGATGAGGTAGCTGTGTTCTGTATGGACTGGCGCAACTCGTCCATTTGAGATGTTAACTCCTTTTCCCGTGTGTCGTGTGCCTCGCGCATCTGAGACATCTGCTTCTCATTTCTCTCAAGCTGATCGCGCAAGTTGGCAACCATGGACATGTCCATGGGGCTAGCCTTCAAGCTAGATCTTTCGCGCGTCAATCCTGATATGATTGTCATCTTAGTCTCCATCTCCTTCTTGACCGACGTTATATCAGCTTCCAACTCTTGGATGCGCTCACTTCGGGAGTGGAGCTCGTGCATGGCAGAATTCAAGGCGAGTTCGAAGCTCTGCATGACCTCAGGAAGATGCTCAAAATTTTCAGAGGCAATGTTACGGAGAGAAGCAAAGGAGCGATGGGCGCGGTCTATGACCATGAGATTTTGACTGGATTTTCGACGGATAACCGGAGTGCTAGTCCTTGGTGAGGTTGCTTCCACAGCACGCGCCTTCGACACCTCGGTCTTAAGTTCCTCTACAATATCCAGTGTGTCATTGTGCGTAGATTCGAGTTCGGCATACTTCTCGGTCAAAGTCTTTTCAGCGGCCTCTTTTTCCTCTGCCAGCTTGCGCAATCTCTCGATTTCTGCAGTTAAATGCTCATTCTTGGCTTGGTGAGCCAGATCCTCGTTTGAGACTGCGGGCTTGGTGGTGGCTGTATCATCCTCCGAGCTCAAGTCAGCAGCTGAAGTGTCCACGGTAGCTGGTGATTCCATCGCCGAAGACAGCTCAGACGACAAAGATCGTGACATCGACGAGCGGGGTTCATCTTTCAAGTCGACTGATTTACGGTCTGACGCAAACGAATCTGGGCGAGTTTGGGGTGTAGTCGATTCTGAGACTATAGAATCGCGAGCTCTTGACCGCTCAGGATGTCGCGCCTCATCCATGGCATCTCGCAATTCCGATAGCGTCCTGACAGTCTCTTCGTACTTGGCCTGGAGTTGATCATAGTCCTGAACGGTGGCTTCATGCTCAACACGGAGGTCGACGAGCTCCTGCGTAACGGTTTCCAGCTTGTCAGCAACGTATTTGCTCTGTTTCGCGTTGCTGGCAGAGTTCCCATTCGGTAATTCTCTGCTGTCGGCACCAAGGTCGTGACCTATTGATTGGTTCTGGTCGTGTGTGATATTTTCTTCATCCCCACCGTTGTCGACGCCGTTGTCGACGTAGTTGTCGGCATTCTCGTCATGCTCTTCGGGAATTGGGCCGTCCAACTGACTCTTACGGCTAACGTGCGACTGGCTGCGAGAATGGTCTGTAAAGCGGCGACCACGAATGGCCCCGTTCGCCAAAGGCTCAGACTCCACGGCCATCCCACCATCTACGTGGTCAAGCTCGTAAAGAAGCGCATCCAACTTCCCTAGACTTCTCTGACGCTCCACCACTGATTCTAGACGATCGATCTCGCGTTGCATCAGTTCAGTATCCTGGTCGGCCTCCGCCAGCCTCTCCTCAAGCGTGGAGATGTAGTCTTCACAGGCGGCCTCGTTCTCTCTGACTCTCGCAATTTCTTTGCGAAGTTCCAGAATAATGGTGGCATTCTTTTCTTCGCCACTAGTATGGCCATCCAACTTAGCCTCGAGGTCGTGAAGATAATTTTCGGTGCTCGCCTCCCGGTCCATGAGTTTCTGAAGCCGCGCCTGCAACTGCGAGTTGATGGTGTCCACGTAGGCACACTTTGTTTCTTTCTCGAGCAGAGATGTCTCTGTGTTAGAGAGCGTCGTTCGTGTGCTAGAAAGAGACTGTTCCAAACTTTGGATTGTCTTTTCGTATTCTAGGACGACCTGTTCAACAGCCTGCGCGAACGAGTTGGATCTGTTGAGTCGATCATCTGCAGAGGTGTCGTCATTCAGATCTGCCTGCTGAGATTCATGCTCTCGAGCTTTCGCTAGTTCAGAGATAAGTCTGGCATGGCGCTGGCTCAATGCGCTGTAGTTCTCCTGCGCATCTAGCAGTTGATTTTGGAGTTCTGATTCCCGCTCGTTTGGTCTGTCTGATCGTTCATTCGGCGCAGCATGGCCGCGACGTGGGCTATCTATGCCGCCTTGCGAGCTCCGAATCTGATCCCGCAGGAAGGAAACCTCAGCACGAAGCCTCTCTACCAAAGCTTTGCTGTCTCCGTCATCAACTTGCTGGATCCGCGGCTTAGACTGTATCGCTCTGGCACGTTGCGCATATTGAACGGTGTTCAGGGTCTCGCTAAGGTGAAATTCAGCAGGGGTGACACAGGCGATCATGTACGTGAAGGCATTGCCACCGAGCGAGTCTTGCAAAAGGCGGGTCAGTTTTGAGTCGCGGTAGGACACGTGAGAGCCAGATTGGCGGGAGGACAATTGGCTGATGACTTTGCCGAGAGAGGCCAACCCGGCATTGATGGAGATGCCCTCCTTGGCGCGTTCTCCCTGGGCGCCTGTATTTTTGAGCCGCTCACTTCCTGCCAGGTCGACAAAGTGTAGTTTGCTGTCG
Organism: Pochonia chlamydosporia 170; assembly: GCF_001653235.2. Classification (NCBI taxonomy): domain Eukaryota; kingdom Fungi; phylum Ascomycota; class Sordariomycetes; order Hypocreales; family Clavicipitaceae; genus Pochonia; species Pochonia chlamydosporia. The sequence continues at coordinate 121,949 of NW_019154048.1, forward strand.
GTTGTGACTCCCAGGTCTTGACCAGTCAATGCCTCCAGGGGCATGGACAATCGCTTCTCGGCACCGGTTGCTGTTTGGAGCTTGCTCTTGCGCTGCACCAAGTTCAGCGAGAAAACGGCATGTGAACGGGATGACTTGGCGTTGATCGCTGTGGCGTCGGTTTGTCGGATGCTGGAGCCGAAATTGAGGGCGTTCATGAGATCTTCGACGGAAGCAATGTCAACCTGTCGCAATCCAGTGAGGAGAATGTTGCCTTTAGTATCTTCCCGGATAGCGATATTAGTTCGTTCGTTGGCAGGCGTTGATTCGGGCACAAGCAAATCGCGAAGCTGCTCGTTGTATATTTCTACGTATGTCGCCTTCAGAGACCAGTTGCGGTCACCAAGAAGATTATGGTGGTTGTAGGAACGAGGGGTTCGAAGACTTGAAATCGATTGCCTGTTAGATGCAGAACCGCTACCTCCACCGTTGGATAAGTCGAGCTTCTCGAAAAGAGCCGTTGCTGCGCGGGGGATTACACCTGCGGATTGGTAAGTACTTGAATTTTTCAAGGAGAGGCATTGTGGCGGAGGAAAGCGGTAACAGATGATGCATACATGCATGAGGCAGAACGCAGCTGTATGATGTAGGAGGGAACCCTTACCAATCATTGATTCATCTTCGTGTTCACCTGGATTCGACGTGCCCATGGTATATGACTTTCCAGCACCCGACTGGCCATATGCCAGGAGCGACACATTGTAGCCTTGGGTGAAGGCGCTGATGGAGTCGGCCAAGTATTCCCAAATCCCATCCTGCATAACCTCGGGGCTGAAAACGCGATCAAAGACGAATATTTTCCGACCTTGCGGAGAGTCGATGGCCAGGCTTGTGTTTGATGTCGTTTGGACCATTGAGCGCTGGAAACGTTGTGGGATCAAATCATAGCCTGGGTCATCGGGCTTCAGTGGTGGTCGTACTCGAACAGCTGCGGAGAGAGGCGGTCAGCAAACATTTGAACTTTGGAAGACGTGAGGTGAAGGGTTCCCAAAGATGTCTGGTCAAGTCTGGTGCGCAACAAGACAGGCGAAACAAAAGGGACAAAACGGAATCGACTACTCCGTATACATACCGACTTTGACAGCCGTGCGGCTCTCATCATCAGAGGCTCTGCTGCCAACGCCAGCCTTGCTGCTCATGCTCAATCTGCTGGCACTCCTTGGGCCTGGTTTCACGATGGCACTGAGAGGTCGCTCCCGTTGATGTAGAGGCGACGCCGGCGGTGAGGTGGCCATGACGAAAGTGTTCCAAACGCCAACGACTAGACAATAAGAATATTATTCTCCAAACGGAGGGAGCATGCACCGGGCCCTCTGCTCTGGTGTCATACGAGAGACGAGGGTTGGTCGTTCCGTCTTTGGATGGACGGTGAAGGCAACAGTGGCCCAGCGCCGCGGCGCGAAGTTGGGGTCGATTTTGGCGAAATTCGACAGACCCGCAGTGACAATCTGGGAAGGACGGGGGTTGGGTAATTTTGAAGGAATTATTGGGATGCAAGAGTGTTTTGAGCAAAGACTCTGGTAATATGATACCAGCCTGCAGAGTGTCCGCGATGGCCAGCTTGGGGGGGCAGACCAGAAACAGAACAGAAACAGAACAGACTTGACGCAGACTGGAGAGCTTCAATGTTGACTCTCGCGTGGTGTCCGAGTCACAATGGCGTGGACCAAGGGGGGTTTGGCATTCAATGTTGGGAGGAAAAGGAACCAGAACAGACTTGACCAGACTTGACTTGACATTGTGAACCAGATTTGGACCAAACCAGTACCCCTGGGGACCTGACCAGACCCGACCTGAGCTGACAAGACGTCAATTGGAAAGGCTGGCTGTTGTCTGGCGTGGTCCCAGTCGGCTATGAGCAAGTCGAGTCCCCAACTGGGTCTAGGCTGGTGGAATTGATTGGCCAGGCACATTGGCCAGGGGGTCAGGGGCTCGCGGTGCTAGAGCAAATTAGACACCAGAGTTGACACGGGGGGTTGACAAGGCTGGTGTAGACAACGCAAGAAAAAAAAAAGGAAAAATAAAAAGGAAGCAGCGAACTGGCCACCTGCCCACTGACCTGGCGGTGCCAGCTGAGTGTTGTCTGGCGTCAACATTTGAACTGGTCTACATCAAATACCTGCATGTGTGCTAAGCGCTCCGTACTCTGTATGGTCAACGTAGCAATCTAGTAGAAAAGCTCAGGGTCCTCGAGTCAATTCAACCAGTGAGCGTTGTAGTTGGAAGTCGATTGGCTGGGTCAAAGCCAATTGACGCGACTCCACTGTCGACAGACTCAAAGACTTGACTTGTCTGGTTGATCAGTGAAATTGACAGTTCGGAGCTGACCTCATCCTCAAAAGCGACAAGCCCCAACGGAGGAGCACTTGAGACCCTGCCCATGGCCGCTGAGGCACCACAGGCACCAGACCCGAATCATTTTGTTGCCGACAGCACCGGTGGCGGACGGCGATACTGATGAATATTCCGATGGTGCCTGCCTGGCTGGCCTGGCGAAGCTGCTAGACATTTTGCATTTTGTCGGGTCTCAACTCGTCAAGCTGGTCCGGTTTCGCCAACTTCAGGCGATTAGTGGCTCCCGCGGGAAGCGCGGACCACAAGATTGAAGCACAAGGGAACAACCCTCCTCGAAAATAGGAATCATCATAATAATGACAATGACAATTAAAGAATAAATAAATCACCACAAAAATCTCGAACAGCCAGACAGTTTTTGTATGCACAGAGCGTTGACAGCGCAGAAGACTGCCAGGTGCGAATAAGGAAAAAGACTCAACTGGCAATATCAGCTCGAGTCAACTACCTAGGTAGCTTTGTCAGGGGCTGGCTTCTGCTGTGAACTTGAAGTCATTAGTACCCAAGTCCACTTGACGGATACAGATACCTACGTACCTAGGTAGGTACAAAAACCTAGGTACGGAGCACGCCGTGGCTGCGTGGGTATCCAGTCGACTTGACGCAGATTGGATTCAATGTTCACTCAGCGGACCAGGATGTATGTCGACAAGACCCTTGCAAGGAAAAATTAAAGGGGGCCGAGCTATACCCCGTTCAAGTAGGACTGTGCGTATCATGGAGTACCCAGAATGCCAGATTGACTGCACCACCCGAGCACTCAGGGAAATCAGGCCACGAGCCAAGGTGCATACTCACATTGAACATAGCAGAAATCCCCAGATAATCAGGTGGCCAGACGTGACTAAACCAAACTGAGAATCTGGTGCCCAACGGGGACAAGACAAGACCGTTGACGGAAAAGTGTCTGGAACGAGCTTCAAACTCCAAGCCACATGCAATGAAGGACTTGCAAACATGGAGCAGTAAACTCAAGAAAACAAGAAGGCCACTTCACTTCCATGTGGATGCACGTGCCAACATTGAACCAGCATGTCAAGTCCACACATTACTCGAATGCTGTATGTGCTCAGGAACGGAGTAGTAGGTACTCTTCGCCTGGCCACATCATTCTCTGGGGAATGGTGACCAGTGGGTGGTCAGTCACATCGCGATCCGGCGATGAAGCAAACGATTCTCCTCATCCAGGCCCGAATAAGTAGAGAATGCACTCATCACGTCCACTATTCACCGTTAGTGTACCTAGGCGTCCTGACATCAGAAAATACTCGGGTCTGGGGAGGTATTTTCTCCATACGTTCGGAGTAGTGTGGGGGAAGTACACAAAGTTCAGTGTTGCCAGAATTAGCCCACAACATGGAATGTTGTATGAGTAGCTCGCAAAGCAAAGAAAAAGAAAAGAAAAGGAAAAAAAGGGACACATGGAGACACATGCGATGGTTGTCCTGTCTCATCTGATTCAGTGACCGACTCTTGTTCTACCTACTTAAGTACCTAGGTACCTAGGTAGGCAAGGGGAAGGAAAGAGAGCAAATCAAAAGAAAAACTATCCTTCAACATGCCGTCCGTCACTTGTGTGGCTGTTCCCAGTCCATACATACCTAGGTATCTAGGTACTTGACATGTTTGATATATTCATGCTATCAACGTCAATTACCATAGCCCTTGCTGCCCAGTAGCCTTTCTCACTCGCCCCCCCAAAGTCACAGGACGACAAGGAGTTGGGCAAAAAAGGAGACCAAAATATAAGGGAATTTGCACCGTGAATGACGGCCAGACTATTTGGCATAGCTGTGACAATCCACTACAACGGACCACACACACCATCATGCAGCAAAACGAGGCCCAAGCAAGTTCTCAGGGGCTCGGCCAGGATATCCAAAATTGGCGGTGGCTGATCCTCAACGGCCGTTCTTGTTCTTCGTGGCTCGTTGGCCCCTTTGGTCAGGTACATCGGTACCTCTTGGATCCTGCAGAGGGTGGTGGGCGGTTTGAGCTGGGTGGTTGGCTGAAATCATTAAAGCTGGTTGGTTCATTTCCAAAGTTTTTGCTCGCTCACCACATTGGTACCTACAGGTACTTGGGTACTGAAGTTGGTGGCTTCCACGAAACCCATGCGTCTGGTCCTTTCCCCAGCCACAGACCTTCAACCTTGAACCCGTGTCCCTTGTCTGCATTGTCAGCTCAAGACTGTCTGCAGGCGAAAGCATTGTAGCACTGGAAGTGATGTCTTGGGCATGTCACAATTGTGAATTCGGCTTGCTAGTATTCTTGTAGCCGCCAGTGAACCGGAAGCCATGGAGATATCCAGTGTAGCCAGTCTTGCTCCAGCAAGGATGGGGCATTGTGCATTTGCCTAGGCGCCTAGGTACTTGACTTGACTACCTAAAAGTACTGGGAAAACACGAGTGTGGTCCGTGGAAAGACACCACGGAAGTCGCGGTTGTCACTGCACCTAAATGTCACCCCACAAGTCTGCCACAAGTTTGGATGAAAGAGATGTTAGCATCCCTGGACTGGACGAAGCCGGGAGTGCATGGCAAATCGTATCACAATGGTCTCGGACTAGGCTTTCCACGCCTTAAGCTATATTGTGACTTTCTTTTGAAGCGCTGATGACCAAATCGCTTAAATGTCCTAACACGTCTAGCAACAACTAGTAGCTTTTGTAGATTTTATAAAGTTGATGTAAACGCCGGGGAGGGCAGGAATATTACTGTTCACATCTGACCACCTCACAAACCGACTTCGAAATGAAGTCTCATGTTGGAATGAGCTTTGTTGCAAAGCAGGGACGATATGTGCACTCTCGCGAAAGGCTCCGCCCGTAGTAGCAAGCAAGGACAATTTGTTCTGGGCTCACCTTGCCCGCTTAAAGCAATTTCTTAGTAGCTATTACATAGATGTTTCTTGACTTTAATCTACTGGCCATAATCCTCGAGCTATGAGCGCCTCTTCAGTTGCAAATTCCCCGCGGCGTTAGAAGTATAGGGTAGTCAACATTCGACGCGCCGCCAAGCAAACAACATAGGCTGCGTATTGCTGCAATACACGTTCTACCAATCTTGTTTGATACATCAAGATCCTGCTCCAATATCCTGATAGTGATGGGTAGCCGCCTGATGGAACGAATCACGATGTGCCGTGAATACTTTCCTTTGGCGCGTCAAGTCTTTGACTTCTTGCAATGCTCCACATCACAACCGTGCACCAAAGTCCAGAGTCTGGCAATTCATGCAGTCAAAGAATGACTTACATCATAGCAAGTTAGACCACTTGACGGCTCAGAGAATGCCTCATTGGCTATCGTGCCGCGTACCGACTTTAATGCCCAGTCCTGAGAACTGATGTTGGAATGCGGACCACCCCAGGAATGCTGCCCCGAAGGCTGGGCATATGACGTGCAGAGACATACCCTATCACAATTGTGCGAGTAAGAGAAGGTGGAAACTTTTTCTTCATGCCCTGTCTTAACCGAAGTCGATTGCAGGCGGGTGATCGACTTTCTGTACGATAAGATCCATCGCCTCTGTGTGTGTACTGAAACAGGTAGCTTGTAGAGCTCTCTGCTATCACAGTAGAGACGGACGCTTAGAAAGGCCAAGGGAGGACTACGGAATGAATGAAGACTTGCTGTTATAATAGGCCACTCAAGATTATCGATGAAAACCCCAATGCCACCCTTGTCTCTTGACGCTGTCTCTCTCGTTCATTTTGGCCTGCATCCATAAACGGTTCTATACGCCATGGAGCACCTGAAGGCTTATGATGACGAAAAGCAAACACAGATTGTCCACGATATATTCGTCGTTAGCAATAGCACCTCGTCTTCATCCTCATCCGCATGCTCAACTACATCATCTCGCACCGCGTGTGACCCTGACAACCGTCTTGCGATCGAATTATACACCTCTTCCAAAGAGCCGGCTTTCACCTTTGATCCCCCCGATGGCGGATGGCGAGCATGGTCTCAGGTTCTTGCCGCCAATCTAGCCAATGCTGTATCATGGGGTTATGCCGCTACATTTGGAGTATACCAGTTGTACTACGTTGATGCTCTCGGGCTAGCATCCTCTAAAGTATCTTGGATCGGCTCCGTTCAAGTCTTTCTCGCCTTTGTTGTCTGTGCTCCATCTGGACGCATTGCAGATGCAGGCTACGCCCACGAAATTATTATTATCGGTTGCTTTTTTGTCGTCCTGGGCTCTTATATGACTAGCTTCTGCTACGAGTATTGGCAAATTATGCTTGCTCAGGGGGTTTGCACTGGAATCGGGCTTGGGGTCATCTCTACGCCAGCAGTCGCCATAACCAGCTCCTATTTTGACAAACACAGGTCACTGGCGCTGTCCATGTCAGCGATGGGAACGTCGGCGGGAGGTGTTATCTTCCCAGCAATAGTGCAGTACCTGATTCCTGAGATAGGCTTTCGTTGGGCTACCAGAGTTGCAGCTCTCGTAGCCCTTGTGATTTGTATAGGCGCTTGTGTGCTCCTAAAGCCTTACATCCCCGGCCGTAAGACTGGTCCACTAGTTGAATGGTCGGCTTTCAAAGAAGTCTCTTATTCACTGTTCGCTGTGGGCTCTTTTTTAAATTTCTACGGCATGTATTTTGGACTATTTTATGTGAGTACAGTTGTCTTCTTTTGTTTATGTTTGTTTGCGGAAGCTGTATGCTAACATATTTGCCAAAATAGATCAACAGTTTTGCGCGCAATATTATTGGATTCTCATCTGTCGAATCCGTCAGCCTGTTACTTATCACGAATGCAATTGGCATACCGGTCAGGCCAATCATAGGCTACCTGGCAAATACACATTTTGGACCCATCAACATCTTTATCCTCGCAACTACCTTTGTAGGCGTCATGCTCTTTGTTTGGACGACAATTACTAGTCGAACGAGCATGTACGTCTTTAGCGTCTTTTATGGCCTAGCAGTTAGTGCCAACCAAGGTACCTACGTTCCATCGTTGGCAAGTTTAACACAAGATCCTCAGAAGATGGGGATTCGATTTGGCATGATCGAGACACTTTGTGCATTCTCAACACTGGCTGGTCCTCCCACGGCTGGAGCAATCATTGATCGAACCGGGCTCTATGCTCCGGCTCAGATTTGGGGTGGGTCGGTAATGGTAGCTGCCGCTTTGGCCTTTGCAGCGGCACGCATATCCGTTACAGGGTGGAAGATTAAAGTAGCGATATGACGTTTTGAGTCGATTGGGGGCCTTGAAGGAGCATGATGTGCGCAACCAGCTTCAGGATCACCCCCAGTGAGCCGACCATGGCGAAGGGGGCCAGATCCAGGGCTATTGCAAAGGAGGAACATTCAGTACAGATGCTACATATATTCGGAAACACGGCACGCTATGAACTTAATTTAGAATATAGAACTCGTTCAGTGAGGACTACCTTTTTGCTGTTCGAGATACTGCGAAGTAATGTTGGATGGTTTCACGCCTTCTGTCAAGATGGTACGGAGTATTTTATGTCCGTAAACACCACAAAATTTCTGCGACGCCGGGCCGACCAGATTGTTCTCCCATTCCTCCAGCTTTCCATCTACACAATAGCACATGACATTTAACTTTTCCATGGCATTTTCAGATTTCACAGCACGAGACAAAGTTCACGGATCAGTGGGGACGGCGACACGGCCGGAGATGGGGCGGGGACAGACACGGACACGGACACGGACGGGTAAATGTGGGGCCACCCAAGACTGGTGTTGGAGACTGGGCGCTGTCTTAGTAGGGAGTCTGGCTTCACGATTCCGTCTGGTCCTGTCTGGTTGGTTATCGGAACATGACTGTTAAATTTGTTGGTTTCGACCACAATTCCATACAAAGCTACCACGGGGAAACTGACACGGCATGCGTGTGGTGTATGTGCAGTCATGTGCTTTACACATATTGATAATTATAAATTTACAATTGCCAGACTAGGTCTCGGTATTCCTCGTCAAATCTGCCTGCGTCATGTAGAACGACGGCACCTCATTCTCGCCCATGTGACTATCTAAAAACGTTGTCCAGTCAGGAATTTGCGCACTCAACCCTGAAGCAAATGGCGATAACGCCGCTTGGCTATGGCGTGTTCGGTCAGTCAGCCACCCATAGTCTATGATGTCCCAGAGCTGCTCAATTTGTGCCGAGTCGATTTCTGATTCTACGGCAGTCGGTGAGGGGTCCATGAGAAGATGTGCCGACTTGGCATCTATACTGAATGACTTTAATGATGCTGCCATCAAGCCATGGTTCGGCCATCGCACTGGCAAATGTTCAAGGAAGCCGAGGCACATGTCTGAGCAGAGTTTGGCTTGCGTCGCAATCTGCGGATTGGGCGAGAGGGCGAATATAAGGTGGACGGATACGGCGCATGTTCCGACATAACCCAGAAAGCTACCGCGGGCACAACAACCGACAGCCCGCAGCGTTTCTAGAATATTCGTCAGCTGAATCGCATGCTCTCGACAGCGATCCAGTAACTCTCGGGCAAATGTAGTCGGGAAGTAGGGGCAGTGAGCCTTTCGATATCTGCGAAGGTTGACAGGATGGTATAGCAAACACCCACACAGGTGGTACACTGCCCTCGCCCAGATAAAGTGGCCGACTCGTTGTCGATCGAAGCCTTCGTAGGTGCCGAATCGATTCGAAACATATGCACCTAAATCATCAGATCCCGCAAGGTGAATGCTTTCGAATGTCATCATCATGCTACTAATCTGGGAAAAATTGCTTCGGTGGTCCCATGGCGGTATGGTGGACAGGCTTTTCTGGAACGTGTCTCTAACGGTGAGACTCAAGGTAGAGCACATGAGGACCAGAATGGCAAAGTCATCGAGCTGCATCAGAGCGGGTATGTTGCTAGGCAGATCCTCGAAGAGCGCCATGGTAGGCATCTTTGTCGGCGTCTCCATGCGGAAAGCCTCTTCGCTACAAGGCAGGCCAAGGGTGCAATCGGCGTCTAAAATGGCAGGTGGATGGGATCTCCCACAGGAAACAAACTTGTCCAGCAGGTAAACAGACCAAAAGACCCGTCGATGTTCTTCTTGCTGCCACGGCGGGAGTGACGCATCTGGCTCTTTGTTGAGGTTGAGGCTTTGAACGAGGCGTATGGCAAGGCCGATTTTGACCCAGCCTAAGCGGTGTCGGCCAGCTATAGAACACGACAGATTAGCCGTACAGTCTATATTACTTTGTACCTCGTCCCTTTTCTCTTAGCATGGGGCGAGAAATTGCCGTATCAGGCGTCTCAATGGGCAATGGCCAACCTACCAGTAAAGTCGATTATGGCGAGCATACTAGTTGCTTGCGCTGCGGCCACGGACTCTGGGCTATGCTCCGTGGCGAATACTTGGTCAAGTATGATAATCCATGCCGCCCGAGCGAGGCTCTCAACAGCTTCTAGTTGGGATCCGCGGAAGTAGTCGTGGGAGCTATAACGTGCTGCTGTGGCGGCGAATGCGAGGAGGAGATATTGTGGCAAATCACCAGCGATGAGGCTCCGACGAAAATTGTTTTCATGAAAGAAGCAGTAGGGCTGATTATGGCAGTTGGAGAAGTACACATCAGCCAGAGACTTGAGTACCGGAACTGGAGGTAGTTGAGAGAACTTGTTGCTGTTGTTGTTATTGGTGCTACATTTGGCTGGGTTTTCAATCACCACGCTGGGTGAATTTGACCAAACAGGAGCTGGCTGCCCCGGAGGAGACAGTGATGATGGTGAGGTATGCTTCTCCAGATCACTTCCGATTGCCTGAGCGTCGTTGTTGCGGCCAATTTGTCCTTGTTGTGCGGCGCGAAGGTCCGACTCGAGTTTGGCCACGCGCATAAGAAGCTCGTCCTACATGTACATGAGACTCAAATACAGAGAAGATTGCTTTGAACAGGCGACTGTAACCATAGTGTTGGCCACTAAACAAAACTTACATTGACGGCCGCAGATGAGAAACGCCGAGGTGCCGCTGATGGCACTGATGAATGTGACGGATATTCACAGGTCTGGCCCAACCGGACACAGAGTGCGCAAGCTGGGCGCTCCCCTTGACAGCGAGTCTTTTTTCGCCTAATCATGCATGTTAATATTTCTGAGCTGATGGGCCAGTCAATGGTGTTCGCCGTTGACTGCTCCAGCCGGTGTCGGGACTCGGACGAACCTGCAATTCAGGCATGCTTGGCGAGGTCGCCTCATCTCACGCTCAGCAGAGTAGGACATTGAGGCAAAAGATCACATTGAACAAAGGCCCGCTGGCCGTTGGCAGAAAAGAAACCAATGCCGATGGCTAAGCTACGTGGGAGGGAGTCTGAGCGCTGGAAACGACAGCCGTTGTCATCACCGTCCAAGTTTGTTGTAGTGGGGAGCCGAGCATCCTTGCCAACGGCATAAAGCTTGTGAGAACGAGATGAAATTGCGGGGAAATACGGAGCTCCATGTCCACATGCAGTCAGATCCAAATGTGAATAGGCACCAGACAAGACCCCAGAATCTGCTCCATACTCCATAACTCAGCGTTGGTCCCAGAAGGTTTGTGGCGTTTGGATACCCATACAAGCCATACCACGGTAGCACAGTCCACAGCAACCTGCTGGGCCAGAGGTGAATACTGGTTATGGAACGGTGCTTGAGTATGTTATGTTGTTCAAAGTTGACTGTCGAAGAGTAAATCCCACAACTACCTACTTGCAATCATCTAGATCGAATCAAACCCCCAACTCTAATAGCAATTCCTCAACATCACAGCTTGGCCATCGCACGTTGTTCCTGTGCCACGGACAGCTCCGTGAGGATCTCTTCGCTTCCACCTCCAATGACCATAACCCTCACATCACGACTGATTTGTTCTACTCGGGCGCCTCGGCCACCACGCGAGTATCCCAGTCCGCCCATGACTTGTTGCATCTCCCGACTGACAAACTCCAAAGTCTGCCCACACAAAACTTTGAGATTGGCAAAGAGCCCGCCCAAGTAAATCTCTCTGCCGCCACCTTGTTGAGCCCTGTTGCCACTTTTGATGTGCTCCATGTACACCAATTGTTCCATCAGGGCAGTCGCAGAGTCAAGTTTGCGTCCGCTGGCGCTGAACTTGGCGCGAATGACTTGGTTCGCAAGCAGTGGCTTGCCAAAGGTCTCCCGAACTTGTGCATATTTGTACGCATCCTCAACGCAGCAGCGCGCGAGTCGGAGGCTAGTACATGCTAGCCAAAGGCGCTCGTGGTTAAAGTCTGTAGGAGAAGTGTTTCTGCATTAGCTTATGCAGTTTGATGGGAGTACCGGTTGAAAAGGGAGGAAAACGAACTGGACATGATGATCTCGAATCCCTGATTCTCGCGTCCGAGGAGATACGAAGCCGGCACTTCAACATTATCAAACTCTATGTATGTTGAACCTGAATATGTGCAAAGCACCTCGAGTCAGCAAATCGACCAAAAATGAGAGATATACATTCCCAGCAGCTCACTTACCACTGGCTGTTACACCGGAATTCTCTAGCTTTCTGCATCGCACGCCTGGGGCTTTCAATGGAATGATGAGAGCAGAGACACCATCTTTCCCAGGTCCTCCAGTACGCACAGCAGCAGTGCAATAGTCAGCGAAAACGCCATTCGTGATCCATTTTTTCGCTCCGTTGACGACAAACTTGTCTCCTTTTCGTTCGGCCGTCGTCGTAATACCGGCAACATCCGATCCAGCTGTGACTCGAAAAAGACAAATCAGTATCTCGGCATCTTGTTGCTAGTGCCAGCACGAGTTGGGACGAGTCAAGACGTACCATCAGGCTCCGTGACGGCAAGGCAAAACCGCGTTGTGCCATTAAGGATAGATGGCAAGAACTGCCGCTTTTGATCTTCATTGCCAAAGTTGATGAGTGGCGGTGCACCGATGGAATTACCACAAGTCAATGCCCAGATGACGCCCAGATATCCACAACGAGCCACTTCATCAATAACAATCAGGTCATGAAAGCCGTCCCATTCTTCAGGCTTGATGCCACCAGGGAGTTGCTGGCCGTCTAGGTAGTCCTTGGCAAGCGGAAATACCGATGTAGCCATGTAGCCTTGTCGAGAATGTTCGGCAATTACCTGCAAAATACACATATGACAGTCAGGCATATTTTGCAACAACAGCAAAGAAAGCCCAAAACCAGAGCCTTAAGGACAAAATGGAAGAAATACTTACCTCGGGCGGCACAAAACCTTGTTTCTCCCATTCGTCGCTGAAGGGTAGTATATGTGTGTCGACGTATTGCCGTGCAACTTTTTGCAGCCGTCGGTGAGTCTCATTGTAATATGGAGAGATGCCACGAGAGAGCCAGAGAGGCTCTACGAATGGGGGATATTTTGTCGAACCCATGGCGAAATGGGATGCGCGTGAAGTTGACTGATACAATTCGCGGGATGGTCAAAGAAAGCCGTGAACAGTAGATAAGCACCACAGACAAGAAAGCTGCAAAAGTTTGCCTTACAGCAACACAGAGAAATGAATAAAACATAAATGGTATTCAACATCTGAACTATCCACAAGACCATTATCAAGTCCGTCTCGACCTCCACCACATGGCTGGTGTTGTTGGTGACCTTCCCAACTCCATGCCGCCCGTGTGGATTCGAGTCCGCTCCGCCTCCGTCTCCGGCTCCGGGTTCCAACACTCCGATTTACACCGACCGGTTCAAAAACATGTGCTCAGATTGCTTCATATGCGACAACCTCATATCAAGCTCTTCAAAGTCAAATTAATTACCTAGCTACCTGCCCACCACACGCTGTATGTCACTTCCGCTGCGGCCGCGCGCGTCTACAAGAAACTACAATCGTTGATTGAGCCCCTGCCAGACGAACCGAAAATGCGGTCCCCTGGTGGTAAATTCGTTGCGCCTATACCATTGAACTCTCAAGGGCATGCAACTATACGTCGAATCCTCATTGCTAATAGAGGCGAGATTGCTTGTCGGGTAATCGACACATGTCGCAAGCTTAATATCACATCTGTTGCTGTCTATGTCGATGAGTATGTCGCTCCCAAGCCCCCCCGTGAGGTGAGACCTGATGCAAAGTCCGCTAACAAGCCTTGAACTTAAGGGATGACACTTCACAACACATCGCATTGGCCGACGAATCCATCGGGCTGGGCTCCATGGATCAACCAGGTGGAAATCCTTACTTAAACATTGACCTGCTTGTCCGTGTTGCAGTGGAGAACAGAATTGATGCTATTCACCCTGGTTACGGTTATCTGAGCGAGAATGCCGACTTTGCAACGGTGGTGCGCAACGCTGGTATTACATTTGTAGGACCCAGTCCAAGCGCCATGGCAACACTTGGTGACAAGCGGTCGGCAAAGGCATACCTTCGCGAGCATGAACCATCTGTGCCTCTAATCCCAGGCTTCGCTGGAACAAGTCAAGATTCTACAGAGCTCGAGAGAATGGCAGATGAGATTGGATATCCAGTCATGCTCAAGGCCTCAGCAGGCGGCGGAGGCAAAGGCATGCGCATCGTCCAAGAGCGTTCACAGTTATGCGCCGAATTGGAAACCGCACGATCCGAAGCGGCCAGATTTTTTGGCTCAAGCGACTGCATCTTGGAAAAGTATATAGAACAAGGCAAACACATTGAGGTTCAAATTATAGGAGATAGCCATGGGAACGTCATTTCACTTGGAGAACGAGACTGCTCCGTGCAAAGGCGACACCAAAAGGTCATTGAGGAGGCACCATCCCCATGGTTGGATGATGAGAAACGCAAGGAAATGAGCGATGTAGCAATCCGAATTGGAGAGCTCCTCAGTTACGAAAACGCAGGCACCGTCGAGTTTGTCTTTGATGTCGCCACTGGCAAGTTTTACTTTTTAGAAGTAAACACGCGGTTGCAAGTCGAACATCCTATTACGGAAGAGGTCACAAGGCTCGATATTGTCTCGTTGCAGCTGTTTGTCGCCGGTGGCGGTGATCTAACAACTCTGGAACCTCTTCAACAAATCAAGCCCATCGGACATGCAATCGAATGTCGACTGTGCGCTGAGAATCCACAAAGAGACTTCTATCCTGGACATGGTGTAGTACGACTCTGGCGGCCAGCAGACAGCTATAGCCATCTTTCCAATGACAACACTGTCCGATTCGAAACTGGTATCACAACAGGGTCTCGAATTTCCATCCACTTTGACTCCATGATTGCCAAAATCGTTGTCTGGGAACCAACCCGAGCGCTTGCACGGGCCAAAATGATCAAGGTTCTCGCAGGTACTGCGTGTGTTGGAGTCGGCACAAATCAGCTGTTCCTACAAAGCTGTTTGCTCCATGAACAGTTCTCAAACCCAGCTTATACCACTTCATTTATCCCCGACAACTTGGCTTCCCTCTTACAGTCCCCATATGCCGCGGCCGCCTCTGAAGTGGTATCCGGATTGCCACTCTTGGTCTCCTACGTGATCAACAGCGCAATAAAACGAGAGATCTCGGGTAAAACACGCCCGTTTTCAAATATCCGGCCAGGGTTTCGCAATCAATCATTCGACACGGTGAATCACGCTGGTCGCAGAATCGTCGTTATTGATGACGATGCGTCAGTGAAGGAATCGTTTGTTTGCTCGTGGACCGAAGCTGGAAACAAAAATGCCCGCACTACCAGCGGTACAATCGCTGCACTTCCAGAAGTTGATGGTACAAATGTAACCTCGAGATACAACCAGTTGAGCAATGCTCTGCGCCAGGGCACACTACCAAGCCAGCGGAACTTCAGTGTTGGTATCAAGTCCTGCGATCTGAAAGTTGTGAAGCCTTTAGTGCGATCTTCTTCGCCTTGGTACGAAGCAACGGTACATGCCACACTGAATGGGAAACAATGTCTCTTACAAGTTGCCACCGAAAGCAATAATATCGGCCAAAGGGGTATCAGTCAAGTGGCACAAGGGGTTCGGGCTATGTGTCATGTACCACAGCTAGGAACTTGGGTCGACTTGACCAGCTTCAGCGTGCTCTCCTTTTTCGAAAACATTCGGGAGAAGCAAGTGGAATTTTCGGGTGAAAAGCTGAGACACATCAATGCCCCAATGCCTTGCAAGGTACTCTCCGTGTTGACAACGGACGGTGAAACTGTCAAGAGTGGTGATAAGGTCATGGTGGTGGAGAGCATGAAGATGGAAATCAACATTTTTGCTTCTGTAGAAGGTGTGTTTAAACCAAAGGTCAACGAAGGGGATGCTGTTGACGAAGGTAGAGCTCTCTGTATGATTGAATAAATACTGTTGCGACTTCAACATGGAGGTGACATATCCCAGTAACCCATCACGCATGTGCGGCCATGTGCATGATGAAACTGTTTGAAGGTGAAAGGGAGGAGTGTCATCTGTGTGATGGTGGATTGTGCCTTACTGACAAGCTGACTTTTGAAGGCGGACAACATTGAGAAAAACAAGCGTTACAATCTTGTAGATGTTATTGATCTTAGCACTATATTACATTCTAGCCAGCACGCGATGCGCAGCTGCACCCTGGACACCTGGGATCTTGACAACCTCCAGGCATATACCCAGAACATCTCTCGTGTCACGAGGGTCAATAACTCCATCGTCGAGAAGAGCTGCACTGGTCCGGTAGCTCTCGCTGTCTCGCTGTACGCTGTCTTTGAGCGACTGGACTCGCGCTTCGACTGCTGCATCATCCACTTCCTTGCCCTTGGATTTGGCGCTGTTCGCCTCGATAGTTTGCATTACACCAGCAAGCTGATCCGGGCCCATTACACTACAGCGACCAATCGGCCAGGTAAAAAGGAATCGTGGCTTATAGGGTCGGCCGCACATAGCATAATTACCAGCGCCATAAGATGCCCCGAGTATGATGGAAATATGAGGCACCGTGGAGCAACTGACGGCTGATACAAGTTGAGCGCCTTTCTTGATAATGGCGGCATGCTCTGCTTTAGTGCCGACCATGAAGCCAGTAACATTGTGCAGAAATATAATCGGCAAGTTGCTGATTCGACCAAAGGTTACCATCTTGCTCGGGTATGGGTTACGTTGTCTGGGTATAGCACTTACGACTGGTTGCAGAGTCGGATGAATTGGGCTCCTTTGGATGCTTCGTCCGTGTTGATCACTGGAACTTGGTTGGCAATGATACCCACACCGTGACCTAGGAGTCATGTCAGCTTCGTTGGTCCAAGATGAAGGAAGAATCACATACCCAGTATGCTGGCGAAGCAAGTTAACATGTTCGCACCATAGCTTGGCTTAAAATCGGATAGACGGGAGTCATCTACAATGCGAAGGAGGATCTCCTTCATGTCGAATGGCTTTCGAATATCGGGGTCAACCAGGGACAAGATGTCGTCCGGGGAGTATCGAGGAGGTAGAGGGGAATCGACAACTGAAACGGTTTGTTCTATTGGCTGTCCAAGGGCAGCAACCCATTCTCGACCTTTGCGGATTGCGTCAAATCTAGAGTTTCTACTGTTAGAAAGCATCTCTTTCTGGCGCCCTGGGTTACGAAGTTACAGCATACTCATCGTCGGCAATTTGGTCTGCCAGACCCGTAATCTTGGCATGAGTTGCTGCACCGCCGAGTGTTTCAGCATCTACTGTCTCCCCAGTAGCCATCTTCACCAAGGGCGGGCCTCCCAAGAATACTTGCGCTTGGTCTTTGACGAAAATGCTGTAGTCTGAAAGGGCGGGATGATAGGCGCCCCCAGCGGTCGACGACCCAAAGACGATTGCGCATGATTGATGTCCCAGCTGGCTTCTCTTGGCAAGATCTCGGAAAATTTGGCCTCCTGCGTGGAAAACTTTGAATTGCTGGGGGAGAAACACGCCGGCCTATTCTTGATTAGGTTGTGTCATGAAATCCGTGCGCATCTGATTACTAGGACTTACTGATTGAACCAGTGCAACGATGGGCAGACCATTCTCAGTAGCAATTTCCGTGACTCGATTCTGCTTCGGCACTGTTCACTGGCAGTGAGTAACTTGACTTGTTTCCCCTGACAGGCAATGATGAAAGTGTACTCCGTACTCACCGGTGAATTCATTCCAGGCACCTCCGCTCTGTGTTGGAATGTGTGATAACACCAGACATGGTCTCGCGCTGCATCGTGAAACTTGAATCAGCTCGGCTTCCATTCCACATGTCGTTTCAGCAACTCACCAAATGCTCCCTATGCCTGCAATGAGATTGGCGCAAGGAGGTGCGCCCTCTTGTTGGAATCCAGCATATGCACAAAGCTCAAGGAAAGGCGAGTCTTCGTCCAACAAAAGCGAAATTCTATCTCGAGCTACAGAGTGGTCTTAATCTCTGCTCATTCTTAGGCTTGGGGTTGTAAATTGGCTCACCTAATAATTGTCCCCTCGACTGGTGCTTTGTCTGTGAGCTCGGCGTAGCTTCAGTTGTAGCATATTTAGAGGCAGCCTCAAATTTTTCTAGTATCAGTTGCCACGATTCCCAGTTCGCTTTGAATTGAGGACCGCGAAGATCGAGGAGCGACTCAACCGCAGGTAGCGCACTGGAGCCCGACATGATGGTTCTCGCTGAATGGAATAATTTTGGGTGTGCAAGTTCTGTAACGATGCGATGCTATTCTCTCAATTTCTTGCTCCCAGCCCCTGCGACTCTTTAGGTCATTCTAAATTTGATGGCTTGCCAAATTTGCCTACCTTGGTGCATGACATATGACGGAGACGGAGACGGCCACGGGCAGACGGCCGGCCCACCACTTTGGCGATGCCGATGCTCCAACGCGGCGCAGATCAAGTCGCCTGGGTGTAAAATGGCTTTACTGATTTCCTAATATGGCATTTGTGCTTGGATTAAGGATTTTACTACGGATTAATGTACTAGACGGTGTCAGCACAAAGTCCCGTTGACATTATTTGACATAAACATTTTTTGTACTTCAAAATCGTCTGCATGCAACGCTACCCTTGTCCCTGACATCTGCACAGCATCAAAAGTACAATGTCTACTCAGCAAACAAAACTCTCCATTGTCAGCGGTGCGACCGATGAGCCGCTATGGACTTCCACTTTAGGCGCACTGATCGAAACCCAGGCGAGGCATTATGGCGAACGTACCGCTGCAGTATTTCCATGGCAAAATGTGTCGATGACTTATCGAGACCTGCTTTTCCGAAGCAAGCTTATTGCCAAAGCCCTGCTTGCCTCTGGAGTCCAGCATGGGGATGCGGTGGCTATTACAGCCGGGAATTGCTTTCAATACATCGAAGTGTTTTTTGGGGCAGCTCGAATTGGCTGCCCCGTGGTAGTTTTGAACTCTACCTACACGCCGTCTGAGCTATTACGAGCAGCAGCATTTTCTAGTATGTAATAAGATCTCTCTTGAGTGTAACTCCCTAATCACATGCGTCATAGAATGCAAAATTGTTTTCGCAGCACGGTTCTCTGGTCCTCGGGGAGATCTGTCCGAGCATCTCCATCACCTTGCTAGAAATTGCAGAGATGATGTTCAACTCATTCTCTTTGACGACTTGTTCAAGGCATCGGATGCGCGAGTAAAGTCGACCACATACGACGACTTTGTTGCGCGGCAAGAAGTATCACGCCTTAGCGATTTGCTGTTGATGAAAAAGGAGTCACTTGTCAAGGCGGATGATGTGCTCAACATACAATTTACCTCTGGTTAGTGCAAACATTTGCAATTTCCAGGTATGAAACACTGACACTGACATGGACGAAACTTAGGCACAACTGGCTCACCAAAAGCCTCTATGCTCACACATATGTTAGTCAATTCTAGATGTCGCTTGCAATCTTCAACGCTAACGATATGCGATTCAGAAATTTAATAAACAACGGCAAGCTTGTTGGAGATCAACTTCGGCTTACTCAAACAGATGTCATCTGTTGTCCACCACCATTGTTCCACTGCTTCGGTCTCGTCATGGGTCTTCTTGGTGCCGTTACGCACGGGAGCTCGATCGTCTTTCCTTCGTCGCAGTTTAACGCAGACCTGATTCTGGACAGCATTGAATCTGAACGGTGCACTGTTCTATACGGTGTTCCAACTATGTTTGTCGTCGAACTGGAAGCCAACAAAAAGCGGAAGAGAAACACGTCATCACTTAAAAAGGCACTTGCTGCTGGCTCACTGGTCCCACAAGCCGTGATGGATAGAATCAAGCGAGAAATCAACCTGGATACTGTGCTGATTGCATATGGCATGACCGAGACCAGCCCAGTAACCTTCGGTACAGGCTTTGATGACCCTGCGGAATACCGACTTACCTCTGTAGGGACCGTCTTCCCCCACACCAGCGCCAAAATTATCGATTCCAAAGGCAATATTGTGCCTCGCGGAGTTCGTGGTGAAATTTGCACCAGTGGATATGCTCTTCAAAAGGGGTATTTGAACAACCCTCAAAAAACGGCAGAGGCGATGAGAACAGACCGTGATGGCGTGCTGTGGATGCACACGGGGGATGAGGGCGTCATTGATCAGAACGGATATTGCCGAGTAACTGGTCGAATTAAAGACACGATAATTAGAGGTAGGGCAATGGCTATTTCAAGCGCGCGAGCAATTTGTCGCTAATTTTGAAACACACATACAGGTGGCGAAAACATCATGCCAACCGAGATTGAAGAACGGCTTCTGGCTCACGAGAGCATCGCGGAGGCAAGCGTCGTCGGTCTACCGGATGAAAAGTATGGTGAAGTTGTGGCATGCTTTCTGCGCCAAAACGAAGCGTGTATCAGACCTGATAACGCCGGCATTGCTATCTGGGTGCAGAAGACTCTTGGCCGCCACAAAGCCCCCAAGTATGTATACTGGATTGGGGATGCCGGGGTTGGGCAAGACTTTCCCAAGACGGGAAGTGGGAAGCACCAGAAACATATTCTTCGGGATATTGGAACGAGATTGTTGCAGAGCGCTGCTGTGGCACAGGTTGATACACTCAGGGCACGATTGTGAAGACTTGGGCAAGCTAGAATCTTAAATGTTACGTCTTGAGCGAAAATTCCCCTTAGAAGTCGTACTGCTTGCACAAGTTCATACCATGTACCTAAGTATGTAATCATTGTGACTAAATCCGTGCATTTCTTCAAACACGGAAAATGCGTGTGAAGAGCTCAATGTACACCCATCAGGTTGACAGAGAGGGTGTGCGATAGGATCTATTCAGTAAGACCTCAGCAGACTTGCATGACATCTACAGAGGTTCAACCACCCAAACCTCGTCCACGGTTAGCTACCAGGATCACTTATTCCACTGGTGTAAGCATTTCAGATCATGAGCATGCACACGGCCAGACGGCGAGGTGTGGAGACGGCCGCCGGAAGACGGACGGAGGACACGGACATCCGGTGCGTGTCCGGTTTCGGATGCATCAACCATGATTGTGCCGAGGTCGATTCGGATGTGTTGCTCGTCTGAAATGGCCATCGTATCCAGTTTCAAGCCAGAGACATGGCGCGAAAATAATATGTGACTGCGGTTTTCTTTGGGCTGCTCAAATCACCTCAACCATCATCTTCATGCGTGGAGCGACTATCCCATTGCAACACCATGGCATTGCCAACTTCAGCCTCTTCAGTCCGAATTGTCGAAGTCGGGCCGCGTGACGGACTTCAAAATGTGAAGAAACGGATTCCGACCGCCACGAAAATCGAGCTCATTACAAAGCTACTTGCAGCTGGTCTTCAAACTGTTGAAGTCACGTCCGTCGTCAGCCCAAGAGCTGTTCCACAACTGGCAGATTGCGAGTCGGTGTTGGTGGATACACAGGTCCAACGATTGCTTCAGGACCCTCAAAGAAGAGCCCCTGTTCTGATTCCGAACTTAAAGGGTCTGGATATTGCGCTGAAACACGGCGTCAAAGAAGTCGCCGTCTTTGTTAGCGCGTCAGAGGGCTTCAGTCAAGCCAACATCAAGTGCAGCGTGCAACAGGGGCTCGATAACAGCCGCCATGTTGCTGAAAGGGCTCGGTCTCAGGGCATAGCTGTGCGCGGGTAAGCCAATCCCGACCCCTCATGTCTTGCGAAAGAAGCTTATACGTCTCAAAGTTATGTGTCCTGCGTCATTTCATGTCCCTTCGACGGACCAACGCCACACCAGGCTGTTCTAGGATGCGTCAGACAATTATTAGACATGGGCTGCTATGAAATTAGCCTAGGGGATACTATTGGCGTTGGGACACCTAAACAAGTGCGAAACCTCATCTTTTTCTTAGTTGAAGCGGGGATTCCCCTGGCAAACCTCGCTGGACACTTCCATGACACTTATGGCCAGGCCATGGCAAATGTGTGGGCTGCATACGACTGCGGTTTGCGAGTGTTTGACAGCAGTGTAGCCGGTCTTGGAGGTTGTCCGTATGCCCCTGGTGCAAAAGGCAATCTGGCCACAGAAGACCTGGTATACTCGCTAGAGATGTCGGGAATACATACTGGTGTAGACCTGGAGCAACTCGTCAACATTGGCAACTGGATATCGCAACAGCTCTCAGCTCCGAACTCAAGCCGTGCTGGTGTTGCCTTGCGAGCAGCGAGTAGCAGAACCAAGTCTCGCGAGATTCCACCGAGCACGAACTTGAGATGGACTCAGCAAGATGCCGGTGAAGGCATTCAGGTCTTCCGAAGCGGAACAAATCTCAAGCTTGTTCTGAACCGTCCTCGAAACGGCAACGCTCTTACAGCCAGCATGATATCACAACTGACCGACATCTTTGAAACAGCGCGACTAGATCAAACTATTACAAGAATTGCTCTCGCTGCTCAGGGCAAATACTTTTGCACGGGGATGGACCTCGGACGAGGCAGTTCGCCCGTCGCCAAAGGTGGTTCCACTTCGGATGCGCAGTTTACTCGTTTGACACGACTCTTTGAAGCCATTGACAATGCACCACAAGTCACTATTGCCCTCGTTCAGGGTCCGGCGTTTGGGGGTGGTGTTGGGCTTGCTTTTGCGTGTGATATTCGTCTTATGACCAGCACGGCTAGCATTAGACTAACCGAAGTGCGACTTGGACTTGCGCCAGCGACGATATCGAAGTATGTGACTCGAGAGCTTGGTGTTTCATTTACTCGCGAAGCCATGCTATCTGCGCGCACTATATCCTCGCAGGAACTTTTGAGATTAGGCAAAGTTGCCGCCGTTATTGAGCCAGGCGAAGAGGCACAACAGGCCCTTGACACTTACATGATTCGCCTGAAGCAATGTGCGCCCCGTTCGTCAACATTGACGAAGAAGTTGGTTCGGCTAAGTTGGGAAGATGGCGAGGGCGGCAACAAACAGGCTGACGGTATTCGCCAAGTATTTGACGAGATGATGATGCCAGACAGTGAGGCAGCCCACGGCCTCGAGCAGTTCCAGTCCGGTGTAAAGGAAATAGATTGGGATAGCTATACTCTGACAAAGGCACAGAAGAAATCTCGATTGTAGATTCTGCTATACTAGTTGTGTGTGTATATACATAGTAGGTAAAAAGCCAATGCTGCCATTTGGGTCGGAGTCTCAAAGTCATCACTGATCAACACAATTCGACTTATATTACAACGAAAAGTCACATTTGCCAGTAACGCCATAAATATTGGCTGCCCATGCTAAAATCCGCCCAATCCTTCCATCTTTTGTACCATACCAACAACCCCTTTGAACAACCCCTCAACTTTGCCAGGGTCACCCATGTATCCCGCACCAGGATTCCCATCTTTATCTCGCCAGATACCATCCTTGGCTACCCGTCCAAACAAGCTTGTATTTTGGTTTCTGTCGATTCCCTTCATCCAATCGGCACATATTTCCTTGCTGTCCACCATGACATTGACTTCCTGGCTGTGGAACCACGACTGCGTATCCTGGTTGCCACTGCCTTGAATCCCAACGCTGCCATCCACAATGAGAAGCTTGATGTGGCATGAGCGAGCTTTGAAGCTGTGGTGGATGGGATGGTCTTGATCCTTTCCCACATAATTGTAAATCCTCAGCAAAGATCTCTCCGGTCCGTCAGGCGGCAAAGAGTCGACTAGTGATTTGGACACTTGGTCATTGGTCCCGCCTTGACCTGGAATCATTTCCCCCATGTCATTATAGCCAAAGCACACATAATATGTAACTTGAACTCCACGCTTCAAAGCTTCCACTAATGCTGGCAAAAGAGGCTCTGCATTCAGGTCTGGTGTTTGTATAAATATCTTTTCCCTCGCATTCCGTATAAGCGACAGCCATGCTTCATTTTGCGGAACATAGCCGTTACTAGAGCCAAAGCAACCGTACGGAGGACGCGATACCATGGCCATGGGAACAGAAGTAGGTGTTGTAGTAGAGATGTATGGAGTCATTTCTTCACCGTCAACAATTTCGGGACCAGTTGGCTCAATGGGGTTCTTGACGGGTATGTTTAGCTGTCGATTAGCAGCCTGAAGACGACTCTCGTTGGGTTTCACAGAATAGGTGTGTTGGATTCGCATAATTTCCCCAGTCAAGTCCTTGTCATAAAGGGGGTCGTCTGTGGTATGTGGCAAAAGCTGAGTTTGCGACTCCCCAGCAAGCGCAATGTTACTCGTTGTTTGGCCGGGTGAGCGGTCCAGATACAGTCTCTCGTGGTCGTTTGTGGGCAATCCGCCAGCAGAGGCTGGGACTTGATTTTGCGAAGGCACCGATGTCCTCAGGTTTCGGTACCATGTTATCAGGGCGGTATCGTGAATGCTGTCAACAATCGGTCCTTCCAGATGCACCATCATCTCCAGATTGTCGTTATCCTGCATGTTGTTACTCATGACGGCTGCAATCTTGCGATCCACCACGCAGAATTTGGCATGCAGCGTGCCCAACGGTATAGTGTGCAAGCTTGTAACTTCCAAGTCGACGTTGGGAATTTCGTCGGGACCGGGAAGTCCAACTGATTTTGACGTATAGTTCTCCGGTTTCACTCTGTGGTGTGAGTCTGGTATGTTTGATGGTCCCGCACTGTCATACATCAAGTTGACCGTTACGCGTTGTCCTCGAGCAACTGATCTTCTGGACAACTCAATCAGTGAGTTCCGTAAAAGACGCTGGGCAACAGACGGGGACCAAGCGCATGTTATGAAGAATACTTCTCTCTCAGCTCGTGCAATGAGATTGGAGCAGTGTCGGATAACGTCTGCCACGGGAGCAATAACAGTAAGTGGCATTGTACCATGGGATCCCATCAACGGAGGCGACACGACTCCAGACAGGGGATCTGGTCCCAAACAGTTCAAAGCATCGGCAAAGGCCTGCAAGAAGAGAGAACTTGGTTTGGTTGATCCCCAGTTGCCGCACCGTAAGGCCGCCTCTTGCGCCTCTTGGGAAGGGGGCTGTCTGTGTTCGCTGCCATCGCAATTGCGATCTCGCTTGAACTCCCCATAAAGCTGCTTGATTATGTCGCTCGGCGCCCGTGAAGGATCTTTCGCCCAAACGGAGCTGACAGTCTCAGACTCGTGGACGAGTTTGAGCACTTGGTCAGAGACCATGATGATGAAGGAAAGCGGAGTATGCTTGTGAACAATGTATAATGGTACAGGCTTGTGTTTAACACAATATTAGCGCATCGCCTTTTAGCTGCTTTTGATATCAATCCCATGGCATTTATGTTTTGTTGTCAATTCAAGATCCTGAAGCCAACATGAGTTACAAAACCCACTTACACCCCGGAAAAGCGGCAACTGCATAACGTCATCGGATGTGAGATTCAAGGAACAATGGCTGATGTGGCAACGGAACAAGCCACATTCAGCATCTCGGCAGAATAGTTGCCTAGCCCATTCTATCTATGTGTATCCAAACGGGAGAGGCATGAAAGATATTAATATAATCGGGAAAACGGCAATGGAACATCGTGCGTCTAGTGCATGTATGGCGCCACGGCGTCGGCTGCGACCCAAAATTTTGCAGACACAAGAGGTACAAAGCCAGCACCACTAGATGACAACTTTTTGCGGCTGAATAGTTGAGTACCGCTGAATATTTTCAATTGTGAATACCTAGGATTCAATCATGGCAGTTCTACCGCTCTGTTCCCATCATCATGCTTGGGAAGCTTCACTCGCTAGCGAACTATACATGTTGCCATGACCAGAAAGATAGCCTGTGATTTCATCATTGCGTTCTTCTTCCCCATACTCCTGCCATCCAGATGGTTTCACTGTTGCTTCAATTGCCCATGCAACTCGTTCTGCTCCCAGTTTTGCACCACCGATATTTGGAGCGGCCGGCCCCAATCTCAGTGCAGATAGCCTTCCCAGTGTAAACAATGGCACATTGTCTTTCCACATTAAATCGTCATTGACACAGGGGAATCCACCATAGCTGTTGATCGGATATTTCCGTTGCATAGTTTGCAGATAAGATAGTCTTGAAACGTCTGTCTGGATTCCTGTCGCGAAATAGATGTAGTCGAAGCGTGGCATATTTGCGACTGGCGGTTCAGTTTTCACCATCCACATACCACATCCGTCATCAGGTTCCAAAAACGTGGCATCTACCAAGCTCGTTTTCTCAAAGAGTTCTAGTCGTCCTGAAGCGACGTGTTGTCTCAACCTTTTATGGAATAGAGGTGTGAAACTGCCGCCACCTCTCGCTTCCTTGATAATGTTCAATCTCTCCTCGTCCGAATCAGCAAGCCAAAACCTTGCTTGCTCGGTGTTTTTATACTTTCCCATCCACTCGAGATCAACATCAAAATGTTTGACGCGGCAGGGTCCTCGCATTATATGCCAAACCTTGGTCACGCCTCTGCGAATCGCAAGGTCCGACAGTTGAGCAGATGTCAATCCGCCTCCTACAACCAGAACATTGGTCTGCCGCCCAGACGCCATTCTCGCCTGGACAATTGCATCAGGAAATTCTTCGATTTGCATACTGTGGCGAGCTTGACGCAGATGCTGCAACTGGGTGGGCATAGACGGCAACCTAGGAATCTCAGGTTTGTTTGCAGCACCCACTGCGAGAACCACGGTCTTGGAGTAAAGTCGTCCAACAGAAGTTGTAACTGTAAATATGCTCTCTTCATCAATTGAAACACCTCTCACAATTCCATAGTCAAGATCCAATAGCATTCCTTTTTTAATCATGCTACTATCGAGGCAGTATCTTGTGGCGACATGTTCGCAGTGGTCACAAAACAGAGATTGTGAAGGCGTGTAGTAATCGTTCCTCTCACGTAAATTGATGGCGACTCTCGCTTCTTGCCTGACAACTGGTTAGCTGAATGACGCAATCCGTGTAAGTAGTTGGAGATAGATTCACTTTTTGCCACAATGTCGGTTTCCCGCGCTCTTCTTCTTTGCATGCTTGCTGATCTCTTTTCCGACGCAGTTGCGAATCTCGACCAACTCGTTCTCTCGATTCTCAGAATAAGCATGAGCCAACAAAGAGTCCCGATCGAGAGGATCAACATGCCACAGCATTGGGCTCCTCAGATGTGAAATGTCATACAAGCCAAATAGCTTGTTCCATCGACCAAGCCACTTGTCGTCGGTGCCGTCGAGGACCATCATTTTGTATTCCGGTCGTGCATTGCGGCGTGGAACGGACATTTTGTTGCTTCGCACATGCTTCAGGCTCACCTTGTTGCCATATTTCCGTATCCAGTGAAATCTGCGATGCTCTTCATCTGTGAAGAGCGCAGCTGGAGTATGCTCGCGTAGGCGGGCTGCCGTTGCGAGGCCACATGGACCGGCACCAACAACGATAACATCGTAAACTTCGGTGTCCGTCATAGTCAATTCTCAAAGCAACCAAAAGCTTCTTGTTGGATGAAATTTTGCTGTTAGATTGGCTGGTTATGCTTGAATTTAAAGGAAAGTACGTAGAGAAGACGCTAGGGCAGCACTTTGAAGTCAACGAAAAGGCTGTCCTGCCATAACAAAGGATATCATATTGAGCGGCCTGTTAGATAATTTTATCTTTAAGAACCTCTACGGCTTGCTTTACAACATTATTCTGATGTCTTTGTTTCTGTTAGGCTCTATCATCGTTGACGCTGCATCCGGCGCACCTTGATGGCCCTTCATGTAGCCATCAGGGTCTCAAGCACTACACTTATTAACAGATGTTGTCAAATCTCTCGCCAGAGCAAGAGAAAATGGGCGTTAAAGTTTAATTAGAACAAAGACAGAATCATACTCTCACATTGTGCGCGATTGTCCGGGTAATGGGGTGAGAGGTTAGACGCCTCAGCAAGTTCGTGATCCCCTCGTCCGCAACTCTGGGTGTTGGTACGGAATGGCTGTAAAAGGAGACGCAAAGAAGAACTATTGGATTACTATAGCAAGTTTCCTCTCAGAAGTAGCTTTCAATGTAAATTCCAAGTGTCCTCATAGCATTTGAACCTCGAACGTCAGCACCCCCATGTTCTGGTCCTCCCTGACCTGCCCTTCGGCAGGCTTAGTAGGCTCAAATCTTTGTAAACGACTTTTTACCCCCCATTTAGTCCCTGTAATGTTGCCAACTTCTCTCCACAGACGTGCAAATGACTCTTCACTTTGTCGATAGTTGGTACCTGTGCCTTCAAGATTCGGACCCTCTCCACCAACCGTACTCCCAATTCCACTCCCGACGAACAGAGATCCCGGCTTCGGCTTCAGGAATCCCACAAGACGTCGCGCTGCCTTCACTTGATCGTCCCAGTTCCATATGTGCAAGAAGCTAGTTATGTGGATGACGTCGAATCTCCTCCAGAGCGGCTCCCAGTCGGCACCATCATCGAAGATATCCCGAGCGTAAAAGTCAATATGAAGTGTGTCAGCGTCGCGAAAAAGTCTCTTCCCCAGCTCGTTAAATTCCGGTTTGAGATCTAGACCAGCAAGTTGCGAGGGGTTCACGCCATCAACAACCAGTTTTCTCAGGTCTTGCCCAAAACAACAACCGACATCTAGAAGTGCTGCTGAAGAATCGGCCTTGAGAGTCGCAAGTATCGCTGGATAGGCAGCGTAGGATGGTAACGAGGGCCGCAAGAATCTCAACCGTCCAATGCACGGCCAAGGGTACAAAGCGAAGGCTTCTTTGCGCTGTTGATGATGGTCAATTTGTGGTCAGTAGTATTGTGTGCGGCATTGAACGGAGCCCAAATCATACAAGCTTGAGTACGTGAGGAATGACATCTTTGGCTGGGATATGGGCGTATGTCTCCAATAACTCCAATGCTGTGGCAGGCAATTCCATTACATCTTCATCTCTAATGAACCAGGCTGAGGAATCGACGTTCGGGCTGGATTTCGAAGTCATAATAGAAACAATTCCTTTGCACCCGTGCTAGAACTTTTCAACACAAACACGACAGCAACAAATCATGGATCACGGTCAAAATGTTGGGTGTTGATGCGATGAAGACTCAGGCGAGAGGAAGGGCCAGTGGAAGCGGGCAGAAGATCGGCGACGGCGCTGCTGCCTAGTGCATCCTCGATTAGCCATCACCAGACACTAGAAATGAATCTCGTACTCTCTGGGACTCGAAAATCACTGAAGGATATTTCGAATTAAAGGGTTTTGGTTCCCTTCAATCACCAATTTAGAGCATCGACGAGATGAATGTTGTGCAAGTACACGTCAATATGTTACTTCAAATTTTCAACTCGGATGCAGTTCACTCCGCCTTTGTTCCCAAGTATAGACTCCGGCTATTTAAATGCATTAAGATCACTATTCAAGAATGAGCTGTCGATTCAGTGGGCACTGCTATCCCCAATAACTACAAACGGCTGGAATCTTGCAACTTCCATTGCAGCACATCGTACGCAGGAGCTCCGATAGGTCGTCATAAGTACACCAAAGAGTTAATCGTTCTTCCCGGACAGCATGTTATCATAATTAACAACTGCTTGCAACAGCGCCTGAGCTCCAATAGCACTAGTCGTATGTTAGAATCCTACTTCCGCATTTATGAGGAGTGGCCAAACTTACCAATCTTCAGGACTACAGTACTCTTCGGGATGATGGCTTACACCATCCTTACAAGGCACAAATATCATAGTGGTCGGTACCTTTTTACTCGTGTATACGCTGTCATGGCCAGCTCCGCTCGTCAACGGACTCCATCCATCGGGCCCAACAATGTCATTTGCTGCCATCTCAACGGCCTTGATGCAGTCCTTGTCAAACTTTGTCGCAGCCGAATCAGTGTCGAGCGTCCAATTGAACTTGACGCCCTTTCCATCCTCCTTGCTAATTGCTTCAAACGACTCGAGGCACTCGCTGAGCACTTGGGCCACTACGTGATCCTCTGGATGGCGGATATCCAACGAGAAAGACGTCGTCGAAGCAATGGTATTTGTGGATGAGTTCGGTGGTATCTTTACGACTCCTGTGGATGCCAAAGCGCCATGCCTCTTTGCAATGGCATTCGACGAGGCAATCATTTTGGCCGTTGCTAGTAACGGATCACTCCGCATGTCTAATGGCGTCGTGCCGGTGTGAGCATCACGACCCGTGACAGACACAGTTATCCATTTGTACGCCTGAGCTCCTTGCACGACGCCAATCTTTCTGCCTGTCCGTTCCAGAATAGGACCTTGTTCAATGTGCAGTTCAAAATGCGCTGTGAGCGGAAACCCCGTCGCTGCATCGCTTGAACATTCGACATCCCCAACATAACCGTGGCGCACAAGCTCCGAGTGCATGGTTGCAGAAGGATCAAAGATATCTGCTAGGCTCCACGCTTTCTGTAGAGGTATCTTGCCAGCCCACACGCCAGATGATACCATTGAGTTTGGAAATCGGGCACCCTCCTCACTGTCATCTGATAGTTAGTAACGCAACCGCGGGATGTCTCTGTCAAGGGGCAGGTAAAACTGACTTGGTCCAATTGATGGCGCCAACATCATAATTGGTAGTGTATCCTGCATCCTTCAAAGTTCTCAGAACTTCAACGGCTGCAAGAACACCCAGAATTCCATCATAGCGCCCTCCACGCGGTTGTGTGTCCAGATGGCTTCCCATTGCAATCATGGGAGCACCCGAGTTGGATGATCCGTTCTTCCTCGCAAACTGATTTCCCATCTTGTCCACGGTTAATTGGCAGTCCAGTTTGGCTGTCTCTTCAGCGAACCACTGCCTCACCCGGGCGTCGTCGTCGGATAGTGCAAGCCGCGACATACCAGTATCGTTTGGACCGCTGCAATCGTCAGTCTTCCAGAATTTCCCTCTGCATCATATCAAGTTTCAAACAGGAGCCAAACATACTCCCCATATCTATTAGCGGCGCCCCATTGGCAAGTATAGTGAAGGGTTTCATTGAGTCTGTCTGCATTTATCTTTAGACTTGATGACCTGGCTGGTAGTGAGGTGGAGAGCATGCGCATAGATCGCATCAACAACGCGGACTGAGACGCCAAACAGAGACGTCGTGAAGTATTCATCATTATTGGTAAGTGAAGAGTTTTAAATTGGCATGACGGCAGAATGGATAGAGGCGGAAAGTGTTTGGATGGAAAGGTGAGAATGCAATTGATAGATATTAAATATGCCCCGCTCATGTCAAGTCAAGTCTGTTGCCTCTCCACCATCATCAACACTACAGAAGGAGCACGCCCTCTGTAACATCAAAGAGCCGTTCGCCCTCTCGGCGTCGTGAGATGGGTATTTGAACTACGCGCACCAATTCACTCGTTGCTTACGCAAGAGCGGCAATTATTACAGTCGCATGTCTAGGTTGGCGGGATGGGTTGTTGGGGCACGAATGTGTTGCCCTGTCCAGGACGTGATGATCCTGTAACAACTTGCGCAGACATACGTCCCTAGATTTGTTTACATCGTTCGAGCCACCCAAAGCACACTGCCAATTTCAGATGGGCGGCAATATCACAACTCGGCGTTGACACTGGTAGACTTGAGGCTCCGTAATGTTTTTCTCAACTCCGCCAACATAAAGAACTATCAGTACATAGGCGCAAAGCCATGATCAGATGCCGCATTGCGACGCTCTATAGTTATAGTAATCGCATAGGTATACCCTCCCCTGACTGCTGGTATTATGAATGCATCCGAGGGTTCGGAAAGTATTTCGTTATCCTGTCGCCCCCGTTGGTTGTTTCCCGTCGCCAAATTTCGCCAAACCAGATCGCTCATGATCAATCAAAATGTCGTGCTTTTGTGTATTCTGCATCGTTTTATGCGCCACCCACGAGGATCTGGTTGATGGGGATGTGGACTAGAATCGCGGCATGTTAGTTTGACGGGTGCGAGGGAGAAGGGGTATCGCTTTCGAGAGGAATGCGTACTCAGCTTGACGAGGTATCCGACAACTCCCATGATGACGAAGCCGGTACCGACAGCCTGGCAAATCTTGGCAAACTCCTTCTTGTCGGCTGTACAAAGCAGAAGCGTTAGTATTGTTACTGTTTTTGGAAGCTTGGTCGTGTGCGACGTGGGAGAGGTGGAAAGGGATCGGCCAGGGAGACTCACGCTTCTGGCACTTGTTCATGAATTGAACGCCATCCTTCAAGAACTGGCTGGGGGTATCGACGAGCTCCTGGATCTGATCGGACATATTGACAGTGAAGGTTGCGCGACACAATGGGGGTGGTTGAGGGAGAAGTGTGCAGGAGGTTGTTGTTGGTGATAGCTGGATGAGGTGAGGGATGCGCACACAATTTGAACTCGACTCCAGACGACTCGACACAATCTGGCATCGCACGCAGTGTCAAGCTGTCCTCAATTTCACAGGTGCGGGTCGGATAAACCAGCTCCGGGTCTGGAGCTAACCAGAGTGAGTGGCTCAGGGTCAGGGAAGTCGAACTGGGGAAAGAGGGTCCAGGTCGAGGTCTGGGTCCAGTCCAGCCAAGGCCAGTCCAGTCTGGTCTGATCTGGCCACACATTCGTGACGAACGGACGAGAGACAACCAGGCTTTGACTACGCCCATGCCCGTGCCAACCATTGACACTCAAGCTGGTTACCACACCAGAAAATGAACCATACCAGACTTGTGCCGGTTTGTGACAGCCTGCGAGCGACTGTGTACAGCATTGTGCAACGCCACCACACGGCCATGCCAGCTGCTGCCCTTGTGCCCTCGACAGTAACTGCTCGAGCCACCTATGCAGATCCACACATTGAAGCATTGAATCTATGGCAATACGATTTACAACTTCACAAATCCATCACTTGCATTCAATTTACAATCCCGTAAACCTTTCCAGCTTTTCTCATGTAACATACAAACACTAGGTGACGTCAGATTTGCTTACGCTTTAAACAAAATCCTCCGAAAACTCCCCGCCGCTAGTTCATGGTTTAAAAGCTGCAATGTTCCCAAGGTGCCAGCCAGTTCACGGCGCAACAAGCACTACATACATACGGGAGATATCTGCTCTCAGCAATCACGATGGCTCCTCAACTAGTCTCTCGTAAATCGTTCGAGGCATCAAATGGCCACACATATTCTTACATCCACACAGCCGCCACAACGACTTCAAAGCCGACTCTCCTCTTCCTCCACGGCTTCCCATCGCATATTGCGGATTGGAAATACCAAATCGATCACTTCACTTCGCTTGGTTACGGTACTTTAGCCTGTGATCTCCTCGGTTTTGGCCAAAGCAGCAAGCCCAAGGATCCCTCGAGCTACCGCCCGAAATCAATGGCTGATGAAATAACCCGCTTGCTAGACGCACTGGGCTTGGACAAAGTCATTGGTATTGGGCATGATATCGGTTCCACGCTTTTGTCTCGCTTTGCGGCTTACCACCAAGATAGATTCCTAGCAGTCATCTTTCTCGCAGTCGGGCCACCAAAACTAGGCACTCCCTTCAACCTCGACTTCATCAACAACATGACCAAGCAGGCCATGGGATTCGAACTCTTGGGATACATAAACTGGCTGAGCACATATGACGAAAAGGTCCAAGGCATATTAGAGAAGAACACTTCGAGCGCCATGAGCCTATTATTCGCCCGTGATCGTCAAGCATGGAAGGAATGGTTCCATCCGCTGAACATGATGGAGCAATTCGTTACCCAAGACAAACGCGTTCCCATTGGGGAATGGTACACCGAGGACTTGCAAAGGCAGCATCTAGAAGACTTCCACAAAGAGGGTGGATATACTGGCTCTACAAGATGGTATCGCATGTGGCGCGATAATTTGTTTGCGCCCGATGAGAAGGGCTTCGAGCAGGTTACTCTGACACAGCCGAGTCTCTTCGTCGCACCTCAAGGGGCAGAGCTACAAGAGCAAATGCTGAGGGAGTGGGCGCCGCAATTGACGGTTGAGTATGTCGATTCGGGACATTGGGTTCATCTAGAAAGAGCATCAGAGACAAATGCAGCGATAGAAAGGTTTTTGAGCACATGTAACTTGGGTTGTGCAACATAGAAGGCAAAATTGTGGCCAGTTGAAGTTCACACAACCTCCAGGGTAGGGCTTTGGAACAAGAGCAATAGAAACACTCAACTCAGCTTAATACGCCTCAAAATACTCTCAGATCACACAGTTAATTATTCTATATTTATGATCATGTTCCTTTTCTAACTCTGTTTTTTTTTTCTTCGGTTTTTGTTTTCCTCTTTTTTTTTGGCTTTTAAACATCAACTTGGTCGGGGCATCAAAAACACCAGCCATCTGCCCCAACTATGCCGGCAGGTGACAAACAGCCTCAATGTTATTTCCAATGGGGTCCAGCACAAACGCCGCATAGTAATTAGGATGATAATTTGCCCTCAGCCCAGGGGCCCCATTGTCCTTAGCACCAACTTCAAGAGCACCCGCATGAAAAGCATCAATTGACGCTCGATCTACACGCTAGTTAGCACCCTATCAAACACTGGTGTAGGCTCCACGCTCAAATGCTCGGAATCATGACAGACTGACCTTGTGTTCTAAACGCAACGTGTAAGCCACCAGCAGTAGCTCCCTTGGTACCAATGATCCAAAAATCAGAAGGTTTGTAATCCTTGACAATGTCTTTGGTTGAACCTAGCCCCACGACATGGGGACCAAACTGGTGCACGATTTCGTATCCTAAAGGCTTCAGGGCCGCGAGGTACACCTTGAGACATTCCTGGAACTTGTCCTCTGGAACTTGGAGGCTTGTGTGGTCAATGGCCATTTTGACGAGGGGATTAACTTGTTTTGTGTGAAGTAAGAGAAGAGGGAGTAATTGTTGTGAATGATGAGAGTCAATCATGAAGAGTTGTGTAATTTTCACAACAATATATACTTGGTCAAGATATTACATCGCGGCCCTCGGTATCTCCAAGACCCCGAGTCGAGTCAGACCGTTCATTCAAAATCCGGAGATAAAGTGTGAAACTGACATGATCTAACCTGACGTGCCGCTTGTTGGTGATGATCAAGGCACAAGATGACCCCACAATTGAATGGCTGCCGTGATGTCTTGTGAGGCCGACAAAATAATTCAGACACAGCGCAGCATTATTCACGGTGGAGACGCTGCTCTTTTCGCCAATGCTGACACTCGCTCACTCCAACTTGGACCCTGGACATGCTGCCCGTGAAGTGCAAGATCGGACTTACGGCATTGCCATTCCCAAGTGCAGTATTAAAGCTTAATTCCATGAATAGTGTTGCCGTGTTGACTTGCTTGTTCTTGGGCTGAACGGATCAAGCTTTTTATACCTTGTGCTCCATACCTACGGTACACATGGACTAGTAGACAGAGCAATTGGTTTGAGCCGTTGTTCATCTACCGACCAAAAAAGGACAATAGCTGCACCACTCGCAGGCAACTCCGTCACATGGGGTGCTGAATGCTACATGTCTGTGGTATCTGTACTGCCACAACTTCTTTCCTTCTGACCTCGCTACGGTGGTGCGCACACATGGACCTTCGTGCACCTACGCTGCAGGTATTAAGTAATTATATTACTGTATTCTAACACAAATAAGTGAACATCTCTGCTTGAGGGGTATGCTTCTAAATGCTGAAATTCGCTTCAATGAATGTGTTCCACCCAGTGCTCTATCCGTCTTGCTTCGGCAACATTACGGTTTAGTTTCCTGGCCCTTGTCCTCTGGTTTAGCCTCCTTTGTTGTTACTTGTTCGGTTTGTTGGTCCACCTCATCTTCGATGCGAGGAGCTCGTCCGACTTCAGTTTCATTTTGGCTGACTTGCACCTCTGGATTCGACGTCTGTTGTACCTCCTTGCCCTTGCCCTTGCCCAGGCCAGAAGATGACACCAACTCTTCTGGTACAGAGGCAAGATGTGAATGCGTCTCTGAGGGCACAGATCTAGTACTGCGCCCCGACAATCGGACTCTTGGGGGAAGTTGCGGAGCCTGAGACTGGGACGGGGACTGGGACTGGGCTAATGCCGGTGCCATTGACACTTGTCGCGCCTCATGTTGGTACATGTACGTGGCGGGAACTTGAGGGTTGTCACCATTTTCGCCATACCAGTCGTCGACCAATTTCTCATCTTCGGCAGGATTCCCATATGCATACTTTGGATGAACTCCAAGCAGCTCCATGGGATATCGATAGCGCAAGCCCCAGTGTGCCCACAGGGAGAAGCGCTGCCCAAAAGATTTCTCCATCCACTGAGCCCGAAGCCGTTCTTGGTCCTCGAGGCTACGAGCAGGGATTCGCCGCGTCAAAAAGATGGTGGGAAGGCACAGCAAGATCCATGATACTGTGCCTACTCGAAGTGCGCCTTTGCCTGACATGAGGCACGTGAACCAAAAATAGGATTCGAGAAAGCCAAGGAGAAACACCGCGGGGAGAATTGTGACAATGAATACTCCCCAATATGGGGTGTTGCTGCAATTACTCCAAGCGCAGGTGCTCGTCCCATTGAGAAATCCATCAATATCGCTGTCGTCACCGTCGGAGCCGGATCTGCCACCGCTGGTGGGTCTTGGAGAATATGTGCGGGTTGGGTTTGGGTTTGGATTTATACAACTTGTCAAATACTCGCGATAGTAGTAGTTGAGAGTTGCCGCGGCGCCTGAGGGGTGAGATGTGCTTGCTAGGTAGGCTGAGACGAAAGTGTAGGTGTATCCGTCGCTACCACCATACTCATTCGAGCTGACGGAAGTTGTGGCTGTTCTAATGGAGACTTGATCGACCACTTGCGAGGGTACTGAAATCCGAGAGGTCGTTGTGACTGTGAATGGGGTTGGGCAGCTGGTCGGAGCAGTGTATTCTATTGTCTGAAAGAAATAGGTGCTTGTATAGTCCCTTTGGTTGTACCGATAGGTCGACGAGGTCAGGTCTGATGTGGCAATTGCGCCGGAAGGGTAATACCGCTTAATATACACAACATCGTCAGAGCCATCGCCGGGTACCTCTTGACCGTTGTAATAGTAATAGTAACTGCTCGTCGAAGTGGTGGCGGTAATTGGTGTAGCAGTAATGGTGACAGAGGGCTTGAGAGTAACACCAGTGTTTCTGGTGTATTTGGAGGTAACGGTTGTCGTACTGTCGGGGAATCTATCTGTGTATGTGTACTCAGTGACGGTCTGGACGAACACGCTGGTGATGGTCCATTTTGCGGCATGGACTGTTCCGGCGAGCAGTAGCGATGGCCAGAGAGCCTTGAGGAAAACCATGGCGGCGAGTCGGCGAGTTCGGCGACAGCAAGACTGTGACCAGAGTTCTAACTTCTAACCGCCAATCTCGGCCAGGCGATGAGAAACCACAAAGGATCGGAGACTGAGTTGAGAAGCAAGAGGCGATGTGGGAAATTGCCGGCGATGTGTTTTTCTTATCAGCCTGGCCAGATGAGCCTCACAGGCATTTTAGCCCCCCCTTGCCCTCATCGTGAGGGTGGCGCCTTGGAAGCAAAGAAATCTTTTTCAGCCTTCCAAGCTAAACCAGCCGATGTTAGTTCGGCCACTGCCCAATTGAGGTACGGCCAGTCATCCATCGTTGGAGGTGCAATCATAATTTCTGTGGCGATCCGGGGCCTGCCAGGAACGGTTGGGGTGGCGAGCCAATGGAAGCGATGTTGACGGGCGCGAGCAGGGCTGTTCCTCGTTGATGTCAGAACTGTTGGACGGCGTCTGGGCCATGATGGATCATGTCGGGGGTTAAACGGGCCTAGTTGCCTATTTTTGCTGCATGCCAAGAAGCGTGAGGATGGGCTAGGCCAGTCCAGCCAGTCCAGCCAGGACCAGAAGCGGAGTCTCAGATATTAGTCTCACGGTCCTGGGGCTGTTAATTTCGGCTGTTGCCCATGTGGTGCAGCAAGTGTGTCGTGCTGGGGGTGATTGTCGCGTAAAAAACAGAGTCAAGTTGGACCACGGACTGATTGAAGAGTCATGTCGGTGTTGGTGGAATGGAGGAACAATTGGCACCAGACAAAGGCAGGCAAGGGAGGAGAAGACAAGTGGACAAGTGACAAGTGGCAGGTGGCAGGTGGATTTGACGTGCACTTGAGCCGCATCGCGACTTCCCTTTTTGTGAACTGCAGAACGTTGTGTCTTGCCTGTGCCTTTGTCAACATTAACCATGCGTCCTCAGGCAAATGCCTGGTGGTCTGGTTGGAAGAGAGCCTGGTTGGTTCACGTTTGACGCCAGATTCCGCATTTTGACTTCATTTTTTGATATTTTGATGCTCGATTCAGTTCACTAGGCGGGATTGAAATGGCGCAACTCATCAAAGCGAAGATGTTGTGAGTATTAGTATTAACACTGCTTGTCAAAATATACATGCGCTCCTCTTTTGCTCTAACTTTGAAGCCATCGAGTAGCAACGACCAGACCTGACAAAATGACCAAACTCGGCCGCACAAGTTTGACCCTTCACGAGTCCACCCCTACCTTAGGCCAACCCAATCTTGGTCCAAAAACTCCCGCAGGCGCCCAGAGCCTATCCCGTCCCCTGGTTAAAGTTAGGCTGGCAAATACACCGCCAAAAGCAACCCTCCCGAGTAGGGCATCGTTGTTGTTTTGAAGCCATTTGCTGGGTTGTTGACATAGTCAAGAAACTCCTTGTACAAGGGCTTGGCCATGACGGTGTTGTCAGCAAGCACCATTGCCCCCTTGCGCAATCTTGGGCGGATAATCTCCAACGTTGGCAGCGCCATGGGTGTCCAAACTACAAAGTACAAGACCCTTGGATTAGCATTGATCTTTCTTTCATCCTTGTAATTGCAACGTCCATCAACTTAAACAATGAAACACAGCAATGACACTTACTATCAAGAAGCAGCAGATCAATTTGGTCAGGCATGCCCTCTTCAACCTTGAGAGTCTCGAGCAAGTTGCCTTCTCGCAGCTCAATCCATGGCTCAATCTCGTCGCCTGCTTCTTTCCAATGGTTCCTTGCCCTGGCAGCCTTTGTAGGCTCCTTTTCGGTGGCAATGACTTTTCCAGTTACGGCTTTGCCAGTTGCAGCCCGCGCATCAGCTACATTCTGTCCAACAGCCAGAGCCAAGTAGATAGTTGACACTCCGAAGCTCGTGCCCGCTTCTACAATATTTCTTGCACCACTGGATCGAGCCAGCAAGTACAAAAGTTGGCACTTGTCCTGCTCCAGACTTACAAACTTGTCCCTCATGTGATCATCTGCCGCAGCAGACCATTCTGATCGGTAGAGATAAAAGGCAAAGAGCCGCTTGAGATAAAAGAAGATTTGAGAAACCGACTTCTCCTGCGCCTCGGACAGACTATGTAGCTTTTGGAGCAGATCGTGAACCCGAGGGCTTGCGACAACGGCTTGTTGAGCAATCGCGGCTGCTGACATTTTCAACGTGTTGGTAGATCTAGTAACTGAATGGACTGGCCTGTGAGTTTGCTCGGTTTGATGGATTCTCTGAGTCGTGACGACAAAAGTTGGTTTTGTGGCAACACTTTGGATTTGTGGTCAATTTAAATATTTCGCATTCGGAGCGGTCGACGGCTGAATATATGCATGCTCTACTCTCGGATGGCCGACACCGCCGAGCCCATCTGCACGGCATTTTCAAAACCCAAGTCTTATCAGATCCTCTGCATCATGACACCGATGGACCCATTGTCGTCCACGATGGAGAGTTGCCGCAAAAAGTCACACATAAGGGTGCACAAGTTGTAAGTAACATGCCCCTTCAAATTACCATATCATACACATTTTCTCTTTCCAAGACATTTAGAACAAGCACATTGATGAAACTCCATCTCATTCAACCTCACGTCGGTCTCTTCAGAATTCATCTTCGGTGTTTTCGCACACATGTCTCGCACGCCCTTGCAAGAGCTGAAGGCGGGGCAATCGTTCACTCCGTCGCGGCAGCTCAATTGTTCCTACACGTTATTGGTGACTCACGAGTCACGATAGAATTGGGGTTGTTGTTCAAAACCAGGATTGAGAGACGTTATGTCTGTCTGGTTTCGGATGATTCAGTTCCTCCGTTTATCAGTGCATCGCCACAATCGGAGAATATTGTTGCAGGAGAGTGACATCATCTGAAATTTACACATATAGTAATGTACTTGACGCTATTACTTCTACAATCTGTGATAAAAAGTATTTG
Organism: Pochonia chlamydosporia 170; assembly: GCF_001653235.2. Lineage (NCBI taxonomy): Eukaryota > Fungi > Ascomycota > Sordariomycetes > Hypocreales > Clavicipitaceae > Pochonia > Pochonia chlamydosporia. The sequence continues at coordinate 161,724 of NW_019154048.1, forward strand.
CCAACATCCAGGTACACACTAACACATCACAGTACGTACTAGCAAACGCTGCAATATGCGATACCTTTTGCGAGTTTGAACACTTTTGACCCAGGTAATGAATACACCAGACGTCAACATGAGGCCCCTTCACTCAACCTGATCAAACCAAACTTGGCTTCACTTTTCACTTCTTCATGCACAGCCTACCATCCTCACCCTCTTGCCAGCGCTCGTTGCCAACACAGGGGTGGCACCAAAACACATCAGTCGGGTCGACCTTGCGCTTAATTTTGAGCAAGCGGTCGTAGTTGGAACCCCAAAACGTCTTTTGGAAGTCCTTTTCGAACGGAAGCGCCTGCAACGAATGTCAGTCGTGGACAGGTGGCGCCACTACAACGAACTGCCATATTTTACTCACCTCATTGACATACGTCCCCGAGTTTGGGGCCAAGTCGCGCATTGGCTGGAACATCTTTTGCAACTTATCGATCGTGTTGAGCCGTGCAGTGTTGTTGGATTGAGGGAATTCTAGTACAGCCGCTGTACTATGTGGTGAGCGGACCAACTGCCAAAACCACCTGTGAGCGGGCAATCCAACTTGACTTACAGGCAAAAATATGGGCATTTCGAAATGCTGAATTGACGGCATTGCCGCCGCCTCTCGGTTTTGCGTTGATAACACCCTTGCCTGCAATGAAGAAGATAACATATTCCCCATTATACAGAATCGGACTCATGAGCGCATTGGTAAGCTCCGAGGAGGGCGTAGTCAACGTCTTCGCATCCAACAACCACGAGCCAATATAACAGCTTTTGCCGGCTGGTTCTGAATCGAAATTGACATTGAACCAGTCCAAGAATGAGTCGTAAGGTTTCACCGCAGTGTATAGCCCGGCCTCCCCTGGCCATTTGTGCTTCAGTGTCTCATTTATTGGCTTGAAAATATCGGCAACGTCTTGCTCCCCTCTGGCGTCCTGCAGAATAACTCTACCGAACCAACCGGACGTCCTGTCGGGCATACCGGGAATGGGGCCGGGCTTGGACGTGTTTTGAGTAATTTGCGTGTAGCCCGAAAGGCCGGCATCCATCAAGTATGGGGCTTGGGATATCAGGTAGGTGAGAATATCGCTGTAGTATGTCGAATTGGGCATGATGAATGCCGAGAAAGTAATGTCGAGGATCTTTGGAGTGGGATACGTCTTGACCGTGACAGATGTAACGACACCAAATGTCGAACCACCGCCCTGTTCTCAATCATCAGTTTTAAAGGTAACAAAGTAGAGGACAGTCATTCGGATAACCTACCCCACGTAAAGCCCAAAAGAGATCAGCGTTGCGATCTTCGTTCACGGTCAAGATTTCTCCCCTGGGGGTCACGACTTGCATTTCGAGAACTTGGTCTGCGCCAAGTCCATACCGAGGAGAAAGGATGGAGTGACCACCTCCGGAGATGTAGCCACTGATACCAACTCCTTTGGCGGCTCCTCCTACGACGGTACGATTGCGTTTGTGGGCTGCCGAGTATATGTCGTACATTTGGGTGCCTCCTCCAACGGTAACGGCGTCCCCAGGAATCAGCTTCCCTGATCCACTGAGTTCAAAATGGGCACTGTGATACTCGATACTATTCATGGAATGTGTCCAGATGGACAAAGCACCTGGAGCAATTGACCGGCCCATGAAATCATGACCAGTAGTCTTGACGACGAGTCTAACCTTGTATTTTCGTGCTGTGGGACCATTAGCTTGACATTGCTATATCCAGTTCTAGATGATTCGTTACGCGGTATGACATACCAAAGTCAACACCAAGCTTCACATGCTCTGGAGTACTGGCGTTCACCACATAGGCAGGGTACCCCTTGGAACTACACGGCATCTTGGGGTCCGGCAGGCAGGTATCATTGGTATAATGATCCCAAAACACCGAAACGGGATCTTTGGTGTGCCAGTCCTGCGTTTTCCAGGCTTTCTGTATAATAGCACATTGCGTTTCGTTAAAGGCCGCCTGCCCCGAATGACAAGCCGCAGCGGGAGGAGTAGGTGTAATGAGCCGACCTCCCAGTTCTTTGTTCAGCGTCGACCACTCTTGAGCTGACGGCCAGCTTTGAGTGTCTGGATGTGCTTTACATCCGTTTGGTGGAGAGCTGGTCGCCAACGCGAAGCCAGAAAGGCAGGAAAGCCATAGAAGAAGTTGGTTGGTAGCATACATGATTACTATTGCCTTATGACACAGTCTGATTGCAATTGCATTGACACAGCAATGGTATTATTGTATGCCTGAACCAACATATATATAGATTGTAGAACTCAAAACCAGGCGCCATCAAAACAGTACATGTATTGCCCAACCCGTGGCAACTCGGGCTGGCCTAACCTCATAGGGAAGTCATGATGCTTTTTAACAGCATCAACACGGTACAACTGTTGGTTTGTTTCTTCCCCGCCCCCTCCGTTCCGTATTTCCGTCCGTCCGATTTCTACTCAATGGCTTTCTTGTTGTTCCACTGTAGCATACAGTAACAATGCGAAAAGCTTTGACAAAAAGCCCACCTCATAGCCAACCCAGGACAATGTCAGATATTCTATGCCTATGAAAGAGGCCTGTACTTCTGCACGTTTGAGATAATACTCACCGTCCGACGATCTCTCAGACGGGATACAAGTGGCTGGGTGCTGTTTTTCTCCGATTGGGAACATGAGGGCGTGTCCGTATTCCTCGGGATCAGACCAACATGCGGGTCGTCCGGGCTTCGCGTCCGTCACTCATCGAATTTTACGGAGAAAATGCAAAACGCATATGGCTTGGGTGCTTGAAGGTTGCAGAACTTGAGGCTTCTACCCAATGGCGGTGTCAATTTTTGTTAGGAGAAATGAAGGTTTGCTGGGAAGCCGAAAAGGCTGCGAAGGAGACACCATCTTTTGACGAGGCATCGACAAAACCAAGCTGATCTGCTATATGGCTCATCACTAACATTGCGGAAGTAAATTGCTCACAATCCCAATAAATTGAAGTTGATCACAGGCGCAACAGTTTGTATTCATAACAGTCTCACCCGAATCCCCCAGAAAACTACTCGACTCAGTTCTCAGGTATAGAAACAAGGTCAACATCTGGACCATAGGCACCGTCAAGTCCCTCAATGACAATAGCATTACCAGAGCCTGCAACCAACTCACAGTTGAGAGAGCTATCACCGGCGCTCTGGCCACCTCCAGTAGGCAAGAATACGAGCTTTTGAGCTTTGCCATTGACAACAACGTTGGCGTAGCGTTCAGTCTCGTCACCATTGGCGTAAGCAATTCGAACAGTTGCCTGCTGATTTCCATTGCTCTGTATCCCTGAGAATGTAAGCCTCCCCCCGGACGGCCCTCCAACCCATCCAACAGCTTGGCCGCCGCTACACCCGGAACATGAGACAGTTTTTGCACCGCCGCTGAGAGTTGCGTTGTCTGCTTCAATTTGGGTGGAAGCAGGTGAGTCGGACCACTTCTTCTCCTTCACATTTGGCACCCAGCTGCTGCGGTTTTTAAGGGTGACTTTGCTTCCGGATATGTCAAGTGGCAGCCAAATGTAGGTGCTACGCATCAAGTTGCTTGGCTGCCAGCGATCACCCATGTAAATGGCGGATTCTCCGAACGGTAAGATGTAATTCGTCTGGGACCAATATGTGTTGGAACCTACGTCAGCAAAGGTAGTCCAAGAGCTCCATGGACCAGAAAGAGACTTGGCATAACTGTAGACCTAATACCCAAGGACGTCAGTGGTGTCTACGATCTGATGTGTGAAATGTCCTCGCAGCTCACATTGTCATTTGGATTCCAACCGGAGAGATGGGAGCCAAACATGAAGTAATAACCGTCCTTCTTCAAGACAGCTGGAGATTCAAAATGGTCACTCCACAGGTATGTATTGGCGGTGGTGTTAAGAAAGTCGGCACTTAGCTTCACGATGCGAAGGCCGTTCGGCCGCTAAGTCACTGTGAGCAAAATAAGTCAACACACTCAAAAGGAACCGGGACATACATCTTCTGTCAAAAGGTAGCCCGAACCATCATCATCCTTGAACAGCCCGATATCTCGAGACTGTTGACCAAGAGGATTGAAGCTACCGCGATATTGATAATCGCCACAAACCGAGCTTGATGTAGCTACGCCAACCTTTGCCTCGCCGTAGCCACTGTCGTCAATATGAAGATACATGACGTAGGTCGAAGTCTTGTCATTGTAAATGACCTTGGGGCGTTCAACCACGCGGTCTGGCCCTAAATCTCCAGATGCGGTTCGGGACAAGAGGGCATTCTCAAACTTCCATTCGACGAGGTTGGTAGAAGAGTAGCAATTTATGTTCTGGAATGCCGAGCCGTTTGTTTTATCTTCACCAATCATGTAGTAAGTTCCAGAGACTTCTATAAATCCTGCCCCATGTGCTTGAACATGATGACCAGTATTTGGCTGGAGAATCGTCATCAACAGTTTGTCCCTGAAGTCTGAATAAGTGTACATACCGATGTCCATGTCGCTCCAGGAATAATCTGCAAGCTGGCACAGGCCAGACGAGCACAGACAAGTATACAAAGGCAGTTCCTCATTGTGGCTGTAGTATGTAAAGCTATTCAAGTGTCGTTGTTAATTTGATTGTGACGATTTAAGACAGTAGATATTCGGCAGCATAGCCTGCTTTTATGATGTGCCAAATTTCTTTGCATCAGGGAACTTGGGACATTTTCACATTCTGGATTGCTTCTAGAAGCGGCTTTCAATGGGCAAGTATGACTGGTGCGCATACCTAAACCCCAACCCAATATTTAACCATCTGACGATCTACATATGCACTGTCACACCCCACAGAGCTCGCCCAGTCCCCAGATGGGGAAACTGAGTGCCGTAATGCGGGGAAGCCAAGTCTACAATGAGGTAGGTTGACAATGATTTGGTGTTTGGCGCCAGGTAGCTACTAAACAACTACGCTTCTTGGTTAAGACTCAATGAATCCGGTAGACTCTCGCCTAGCGGCCGTGCCAATGACGTGAAACCGCCTTACAAGACCAAGTCTCGGCCCAATCAGCAAGGTAACGAGTAAAACCGACTATACCACAAACTGATACAAGAGTACAGGACGTGTTCATTTACGGGGATATAGCTTCCGAGTGACTTGAATTGTTCTTGACACAGATTTAATGGTCGGGGATCACGGGCCGAGCACTATACTTGTTACGATGGTTTACAATACTTCCCGCAAGGGTCCAAGGTGATAGATGAAGCTGGTTTAAGTCATAATGTGGCTTCTATTCACCGCATCGTCGAGAGTTATTCTTACATCATTACATTTGTATATGAATCCTATCTTTCCGAGATCTTGGCATCCACTATTTCTATCAGGCTGCCCGAAGACCGATTTCTGGGGTGCGGTACAAGTGTAGCCGTGGGCAAAGTCGGGCATGTAAAAGATTCGTACATGGCATCCTGCCTCTTCTGACTACTTAGGATTGTTGCTCCCTGCTTATCATGGTGCTCAATATGAGCAATGCTACACCTGTTTCTCTCGATGTCAATGCCATATGGTCCATTGAACGGCTGGCAATTCGCCAAACCCATGGACATTGTGTAATTCCTCCGACTGTCCGACGTCTTTGCAAAGACCAGCCTCGACGCAAGAACATCAATGCTAACACGAAGATTTAGCCAAAAACTCTCCGAAGCCATCACACATCATACAGGGGCGAATGCGAGACGTACTACATCATGACGGGAAACATTATCTCCAGCGTGGCCGCAAATCGATCCAACTGATTCATCGGGGATGCCGCGCTTTGAGCCGTATCTTGAAAGTTGTATGTAATTGTGCGCAAAACTCCAACAAAGGCCAACAGGGTCAAGCGCAATTCCGTGCTGCGCATGAGATACCCGAAAATATTCTTGCCCTGCAACTCAGCCGCCTTGGACGTCTTCCTCGCAGAACCAAGCTGATTCAGTAAGAAGAAAGCACTGACGCACTCGACGGTGGCAATGCCAATAAAGTAACCTGTATGAAGACGGGCTATTATTCGCGGTAGACTCTCTGATTGCATGTCTCCCAGGATATATCGTACTCGACAAGCAAGAATCGAGAGCTTACTCGCCGCGACAATGACAATCATTGTCCAGAAAATCGCCATGAAGATGGTTCGACGGTACCCTTGCAGGACTCGTGTAAGGATAATGTAGCTGTAGAAAGACAGACCAGCCTCTTGTATCTGGTAATCGGTTCTCCTCTTAGCACGGAGCAGCGTTCTTTTGAGGTCAGCACAATGCTTACCAGCCATGCCATATCAGCAAAGGCAGATGCAACGACTCTGCTCGTAGTCGAATAGTCGCCATAAAACGCAACATAGCACAAACCGCTTGCCAAAGCTCCACAGCCAGACACAATAATAGGTACCAAGCACACAGGCGCGAAACCAATAATCCCCAGAACCATCAGGCCATAGAAGAAGTTGACGAGACCAATGGTGCTCAGAATCGCCCAGCCCAGCTCAAAGTACACCGGCGGGTCAACAGGTTCCATTTCGGTTTGATTCGCGAGTCACCAACACTGAGACGGTCTTCTCACACAAACTGCGCCAAGTTTCGAAAATATGGTTGTTGATACCGTCGTCTTCTCACATGTCGCTCGTCGACGCTAGTGCAACAGCACCAACTCACCTTCCATTCGATACGTGTAAGAAGGGGAAATATGGAAGATGAATTGAAGCAGATTTCCTCTCAGCTAGGTTCGCAAAGCTGCGAAGAAACCAGTTACTTGTACTCCTCATTGCAATCGGGACAACTGCCAAAACAAGTTGGTCCAAAGGCGTCTGACATGCAGTCCTGTCAAGTAGAGGCCCAATTTGGACCCCCATCACCCTTGTGCCACCTACGGCAAATGTCGAAAAGCCATTTGATGTCGGTTATGAGCCGCCCCAATCATGCTTCGTGAGTGCCAGCCAAAACTGGAGCTGAAGCACATGGTTTCCCGCCACCAGTGTGATGGCTGGCTAGTTCATGTCAAAGGGAGACAATGCTTCTGTCGACAGCAGTCACAAACTGCCGCTTGTGCAAATCCGGGGTTGGCGTTCTTGTTCCCAGCAATATCCCTCCACTCAAATGTATCCAAATGTGCCATGTTGGCGACGGAGCTGAGCGAGCTTGAGCCACATCACTCCCGTTTGTCCGCTGGATGCTTTGGCAGGGAGCTTAGTGTCCAAGCTATCGTAGACTTGTTTTGGCGGGAAACACTCAGTTACCCTTCACTAGTTTAATTCACTCCCGTATCTAGAAACTTGATAGCTCCAACTAGTCCGTGTCAGTCCCACCACCAGAGGAAGATGGAGCACATATATGGTCGGGTGAGTGGGGTGAAAGCGAATGACTTCAGACCGTTGGGAATAGATGATGAGGTTCACCTAGTTTCCCTTGTCCCAGGCGGTGCTCTGTTTTGTTTGCCTCCACATGGAGTAAAAATGCGTGCGTCGCCAAACACCAGAATCTAGGGTCTCAAGCATACAAGGCTAGGACGCGCTGACTATCTAGGTATTGGTCTATTGCCAAATATTGCGCACATGTTCTCAGGCGCGGTTGTGTAGACAAGCCTCCCAAACGTAGATGCTCCTCACAACCTCCAAACACACTATCCGGCTCTCGCTCTCATCCATCGGCGTTGCCGCAGCCTCCTGTTTCGCCAGCCATTAGGCGTCAAGCAGGGAGACGGTATGCTCTGGTGGCTCCCGTTCTAGTTGCCCATCTGCCGTGTTCGTTGTTTGGCGTTTGATGGTAGTGGTTCATTCCAGCCATCCGCCACAAACAATAAATGCCACCTTTAAGTTGTCTCAGAATATTGGAAAGTAATTGGAAGGCAGAAATTCCACGTATGAGGTCGATAGATGATTGTGCCGCTGGTTCGAGAACCATCTTTGAACTGGTGACACAGAAGTAGGTACCTGAGTTGGCTGTTGCTCCGTCCATAGACACCACTTATGCTAGGATGGGCAACTATCCCACTGTTGCCCTTCTGGTGCCAAAAACGGGAATATACTGAGCGACTCAACATCGCTGCAAGCATCACGGCCATATAAGTTGCAGTTGTAGAGAGGTGGAAAGGCCGAAACTGTAGTTCAGGCACCTTAGTCACGACGTCAACGATACGATGATCCTCTGTAACAATCCTCATCTTTCCTAATCTATTAATCTTGTATAAACAAAGACTGCAACAATAACCCCTCCTCCTTCATAATCTCAGCCCAGTTCCCATCGCCAATAAACTCCTCCATATCCGCACCAGCATGCTCAACATACCACACTCCCCTGTCCAACATATCTTGAAAATACTCACTTTTTCCGTACACATCATGCGCCTGGTTTATTATCTCCCTGCCCGCCATAATGAACGCCGAGCGAAGCAATTGCAGATTTCCGTCATCCGCAGCCCTTTTAACGTGTAACTTGGCTGCCTCGCGGTAACCCACACAGAAACTTGTAGTAAAGTGTAGTAATAAAGCATGAAGAACAGAATCGGCCTTTGCACTAATAATTTCACAACAAATGCTCGCTAAAAACTGAGCAATGTCGCCATTTACTCCGTGTCCATTGACCTGTGCGAACTCCCAGTCGACAATGATGGGAGTCAAATCGCTGCTTCCAGAACTTGGGTCCTTCAGTAGGACTGTGCCCGGTGTAAAGTCACCGAGTGAGAAGCAAGTTCTCGTCTCATATTTTGGCGATTTCCACTCCTGAACAATTCGATCATAAAGTGATTGTCCGTTTTGACGACCTGCCAAGCGCTCCTGGACTGGTTCAATGGCCGCTTTCCACACAACAGACTCGGCCATGGAATGCGTCAAAACTTGAGCTGTTTCGGTATTTTCCAAGATGCGTTTGGTCGTCTCTTCGCTATGTGTAAGCGCAAATGCTTGGCCGACGGTTGACCCAATGTGTGCAATTTGTTCGTCATTCGCAATACTTGGGGTTTTTGCGACGGCGCGAAGAAATTGCACAATGTTGACAAGTTTTCCGAGGTCAAGTAGCGTAATAACAGAGGCTTCTAGGTCCGAGTCGTTTAATTTAAGCGCAGACTCTTTGCCGCGATCATGTCGAATAAGTTGTGGTATGTGCCAAGGCGGAGTTGACGTGCGAGACTCATACAGCAGACCGGACTCTGACCACAACTCGAGAACGATGGCTTCGATTGTCTAATGCACGTATTAGAATGGATTCAGCGGATGAATACACAACGTCGTTTTATCAAGTGAAATGCCAAGCAAGGTAGCCGTCTTACCTGGCGATCTGTGGAAAATGCCCATTCTGGACCCGCGCACTCAATATACGGGCGAGCGTGCTTGATGATGACACTGTCGTATTTGCAGGTCCCCGAGGTCTTTGTCGCTCGTGAAGTTGAATTGACCAATCCACCTGTGAGACGCTGTATTTCCCAGGTGGTATTGGGAAATAGCGATTCAAGATATGCCTGGTAATTTGCTGGTTGTGCCATGATAATGTGTTGTCACAGCTTGATGTGAATAACGGATTGAGACTGCTGGGATAAGATGGCAAGTGAGTCGCCAAGTTATAAGAAACAATTGATTTAAGCCCAACTTGATCTACTCCGTAGAAACACAGCCAGTTTATAAGTCGGGGAGAAGGCCCTTGTATCTGTGGTTCGTGTAAACGTAAAGTTGCCAAATCTGGATGGAAAATGCCGCCAAGGCTAAATCGCGAAGAACCACGTCTTTCATGTGGGCTTGCTTCATTCTTTGTCGCGACGATTGGTCCCTTGGTGTGCATTATGCAATTAGTCAGTTCGACTCATTCTCGCTAAGAGAAGAGGCTGAGCTGCACTAATGCGAGGTTATTCCTTTGCTGTCTGTAGGCATAACGCTTTGCCAAAGCAACTTTGCACATGCAAAACAACAAACGAGTCTGCTGACAACTTGGTTCTCGAAAGAACTAGATGCTCTGACTCAACTTATCCATCGCATGAACCACAGAACATTCAATACTTACATGAGAAACCTTGTCCAGAAACGAAAACCTAAACCACATATGCACTCTACTTCCCAAGGCCCCTACAGAATGCACTCGTGAATTGGATCCCAGCCTACCAAAAGTATTACACGCTACCATCCTTCAAATCATTTTCCCAATTCCTTTGTGACAAATTAATCACCAGCAAAAAAGTTCAACGTGGCAAAAAAAGAAACGCTGCGTGATCTGGGAATCGAACCCAGGGCTCCCCGACGTTGCTCGGATGGCAACGGAGAATTTTACCACTAAACCAATCACGCTCTTTGTTGGAAAATGCTGGCTTACTTTAAATTATGAACATAGTGCAACCAATCCCAAGTAAATAGTGCATCACCTTGCCTTCCAATGTAGCAAGAGTAGCATCAACTAATTGCTGCCACAATTCATTTCTATACAATCAGCCTTTCTTAACACAACCCAGTTGGCTCACTGAAGCTCATATAATTCGTGTCAAACGAAAGAGCTGTAAAAGAAGGATTTCAACAGACAAAATCTTGTATATTTACCATCCAAAGGGTATACATCCATCTCGCAGTATCTATCCCCAACTCTGGTCGTTAAATCATGTTCCATTCCCATTCGCCTCGCTGATATATGTATACAGGCCCGAAACCCTCCCCCAGTTGTATGTCCCTCGCCTAAACTTGAACTCCCATCATGATGACCCCTACTGAAAACAAATACACCAAACACGTCGCTCGCTTCCGGCCGTTATGTAGCCTCTAAAAAGCTAGGTACGGTGGGATCAGCGCCTCACTCCGATTGAAAAGAGGTCAATCGATCCCCAAAGTACTCCCTAGTCATGTGGCTAACAGACCCCGGACAGAATGGATGCCGAATCCGACACCGGTTGCCTTTGCCAGTCCAGCTTGCCATCAGGTAAGACGGTAAACTCGGCTGCCTCCTCAACTAGTTCCCATACCCCAGTGCTGGGGTTCTTCTGTGCCGATCGGTATATAATATTTGTACCAAAGTCCTCAAACACCAACTCCCGTCTCCTCAGTCGCAGCCACTGCTCGTTCTCTGTTCCTTCCATCATGACTTGTTCCTCGACTTCTTGATTCCGTATCGCAATTGCCCGGAATACTCGGCTGTCGCGAAGCGCATTTCGAATGGGGTACTGGCCAAGAATGCGGATCGCGTCGTCTCGAACAGCTCGGTCTCGGCAGCTGAACGACGCTACAAACAGCGGCCATGTCCAGCCAGAGTCCATTGCAAATCCACAGTTCGGCCGTGCCATGAGCAGCGTCTCTGCGAGGCGGTTGATTTCCCGGTACTGTGGCGTGAGGCCCTTGGCTGTGACCAGTCCAGAGAACCGCGGAACCGTCGTGTATATGTACAAGATGAGATATTCGATTCGCAAGTTGATGGCATGAAGGTACGTTTGCGGGTCATTGACCGAGTTGCGGCAAATTGTCTGGTACACCGGCTCAAGAGCTTCGGCCCATCTCGAGATCCAGTATCGCGTTTCAGCGATGAACTTGGTAATCTGCGGGTTTTGTTTCACGCTGGAGAGCTTCATGTCGAGCTCAGCCTCGCTGACAGCTCTCGTTAAACCAAGCCGTGATGTCACCATTGTCAGCATCGGCACATGCGCCACCATCGCTTTCTGGACCAAACTCCAATAGCCTTGAGCTTCTTCAAGGTCCTTGAAAACTCGTGGCAAATCATCCAGCGTCGTTATATTCGATTGTCTCGGTCGAAAGTACGGCGAGTGCTTTGTGAATGGTGCAATGCTGGCGAACCGACGAGCACCTTGAGGGGGTAATTGACCAGGACCCGGCGGCGTTCCCGGACTGCTGCTCTGACTCTGAGGGCTAGGTAGACCTGTCTGAGCTGCCGCTGCTGTCGTCGGTGGTGGACTTTGCCATGGTGTCCCCGGGTGACTCGGTGGACTTTGAGTCGACCGCATTGAGACATCAGAGCTGGATGCCGGGCTGGCCTGGGGGGCAACGTGTTGTACATTTGTTGGCTCGACCGTGGTCAGATTTCCTTGTGCATTTTTGGCCGGTGTTGGTGGGAAGAAGAACTTCTTATAGGACCCCATGAACGACCTTGATTGCAATTCGAGTGGCTTATAACAGTCGAGGATCTCTTGCACGAGCGACGGCGGTGCTTGTGCAATGCTAACCAGACCAGGAGCGAGGTCCGTACAAGCGGCAAGCTCGTTCAACATGCTAAATCCGTGAGTTACATGCTTGAGAGCGGCTGGCATGTTTCCGCGCTGCGCCTCGAAGCAAATAAACAAAAGCGACGATAGCAGTGCTGTTCGTAATCCCTCCCTGGTTGGCTTGGCTTTGGATTGCAGCCGCAGTGCCTCGCAGTAATAAATCACCGCGTTGAGATAATGCTTGTTGCCGTTCGTCAGTACGGTTGTCGGACTCTCAACCTCATACGCCTTCCGCAGCGCACCAACGGCCATCGCGGCATATCGCAACGTCGTCTCCTCCAGGGATACTTGTGGCATGGTCGCTGTCCAAAGTCGCGTTTGATTCAAACCACCACTGAGAAACGTCACCGATAATTTCGACCACTCGTCAAAATACGCTCGCTGTTCGCTGTTGGCGAAGCGTATGATGTTAACAACAGGCTCCTCGAGTATGAGTGGCGCTTTCTTGGTGTGTATGAGCCTGGCATCCTTGGTTGCCGTTGGCATACCTTCGGACGGTTGACTCTCGACACCGTCGCCATAGGCATCACAGTAACCGCGCCATTTGATACAATTGAGACATGCTGGTCTGGTTTCGTCACATTTTACATGCCGCTTCCTAAAGCCGAGTAAATTGGCGTGTTAGTTATCCTACCTCAGTGCTTCGAATGGCAAGGGATGGGTACCAAATGGCGACAAAGACGAAAGATTTTTGAACTTACTTGCCTAGAATATCACAAAGATTAGTCACCAGGTCTTTCTTTCGCAAACGCATCGACCAAAGATACTTAGGAACAGGCATGGGTTTACTCACATGTGGCGCAGCCCGTTCGGGCACGGGTTGAGCTTCTCCTGGTGTGCCGTGTTCTCGATTCCAGCGCAAACCTATGTGTGCTCCCCCGACCTGCGGGAATGGATGATTTCGAAGATGAGGAAGATGCGGATAACCTATGGGGGTTAGGTTGTCAATCCACGCAACTCTCCCCAGCCATGAACCCTCTCCTCGTTGGTTTGGGCTGTTGATAACTCGGGACGCATGACAAGGCGGGAAGTACTCACTCAGCAGTCTTGCTCTTGTTGGTGGTATTGATAGGAATAGAAAATTGTATCTCCATGACGCCTTGCGGGCTCGGAAGCCAGCTCCCCAGGAGGATTCTTGGTCGTTACCGATGAGGAGTCTGGTCTTGAGGACAGGATCGCACAAGGCCCGGCTATTACCCTGTAAGCGAACACTTTGGCCCGACACCATGGGAGTTGGACCAGTCTCGCTCTGTGAGTCTGTGTACTCCGAAACTTCGGGCTCAAAGAAAATTGAAAAATCGTCCCAAAGTCTGTCCCTCGTAGCAATTCAGGATTTCAGCTGTATGAAATACACAATTTTCCTCCTACGGTCGGTTTTAAACAATGAAGAAAGTAAAAATGAACTACCAACAGCCACACCGGACGGTAAACTATGGCTCAATTCAAGGCACCACGCAACTCCATCCATGTACCATGTATGACGGGCATTGAGACATGCCGACCCGGCAAGCAAAGCATTGCTTGGGCAGCGGGTTCAAGGCCAATCATGGGGAAGGGGGCGGGGAGCGCTCAACTGGAGCCCGAACTAAGTCGGCGGGGGGTTTATTCGACTTTTTTGGGTGTTGATTAGGCCATGTTGAAGCGGTCATGGGGATCGTGGTTGGGTGGTGCAACAAAGCGACGGAGTCTTCGGGGGAGCTAAAAGCATCAATCCTGGGAACTACTTGACGTTAATCTCAACTCGTTTTGGCGGCGCTCCTGAACAAAGTTGCGTACCAAATTGAGATCCAGAGCCGCAAAGGGAGACTGGTCAAAGAGTGAGAACCGAGTAGCCATTATGACGCCCCGACAATTGACCAGACTTCGGTGCAAATTGTCAAGACTCAATACGACCTAAGGGGTCGTTGACTGTTCACGTTGGCACCACCACAGGTCAAGTTTCCCCATCTGTGCGATCCTACATTGGTACACTCCATACTGGGGCCTTCTCCAGCCGGCGAAATTCACAAAAGTAGCAAGGTGATCGTCCTTTCGGTCAGGCAAACGGCCCAGTGTTGATAATGGCACCCTGCGGCTCTGCGGCTCCGTCTCGGCCGTCACCTCCGACATGCCCTTCTCCGCAACAGCCTGAATCTGTGAATAGTATGGTCAGATATTACAATACAAATCTGCCTACCAAGGTGGATAAAGTGGACGGTTCAGCCGAGTCCATGCTCCTTGTACAGAGTCTGTGTGTGCAAAATCCAGTGCTGAACTGTTCGTGCGTGATATTGATGAAATTCCAGGTGTGACCTCATAGGGCTGTGACATCGGCATCTAGGCTGCGCCGGATAGAGGACCCCCCTAGTAACAGGACGTAGAGTAACAGAAGCAGGTTGACAAGAAGCCTCGCCCCCGGTAGCCCCATGCCAAGAATAGCCCCGCGGACCGCACAAAGGATTTGGGGGCCTACCACCTGGCGTGTTGCAATATTGGTCATACAAAAATAGTGGGCAGTTTGCAGTGGAGGCGGCTCGGTGGCTGGCCGTTGTCACCCGCTGGGAACGACTCCTTTCGCGGTTGACGTCAAAACCAGGCTGGGGTTGCCAAGCCAAGTGGTAACGCCGATTGACGAAGTTGGGGTTTTGTTTTGATGGCGGTGAAAAAATGAATCGATCCTTGAACTTGATCGAGATACGGCCAGCTTTGATAAGTCATGTAAACCAAATAGCAACTGCCGTTGCTTGGAGGCAACATATTAACTGGTAAAATGCAACAGACATGTCCAACAATTGGGATTGATGTCGGATGCAAGTTAGTTTCTCCAAGCACTCGGCCAAACCGCGTTCCACCCGGACGAATGTATCGTTGTGCCTCGTGGTACCTGTCCGATTCCAATGCAAAG
Source organism: Pochonia chlamydosporia 170 (assembly GCF_001653235.2). Lineage (NCBI taxonomy): Eukaryota > Fungi > Ascomycota > Sordariomycetes > Hypocreales > Clavicipitaceae > Pochonia > Pochonia chlamydosporia. Next base: position 176,798 of record NW_019154048.1, read on the forward strand.
CACTTCCAAACTAGGCCATGCAAAGGCTGTCTGGTGCCTATTGCCGGCGAACGGAGTTATTCTTCTTCGGCAGCAATGGGGAATTGCGGTCTTTTGTTGGCGGATACAGTGAGTGCCGAGAGGTTCAGGCGCTTTGAGGCATACAGATCAGCACCAAGTACGCCCAAACTATCGATTCTTGCTGATGGTGGGCCAGACCAGGAGGACCAGGAGGAACGTGGCAAGCCATCTTTCCGTCAACCATTCTTCCACAACACCATCAGCCGTCTCCCACTAGATGTATCTTGGAATTGTTGCCTGAGAGCTTCACGTCGTAGCTGATCTAATAAATCAAAAGACATGAATGAAGACATGAAATTTGACATCAAGTGCCACGGCAGTCTCAAACATGGGTTGTGATCTGGCCCCTGAAGTTGAAGCTCCGTCGACTCGTTGAACGGTGTCTAGGTGGTGAGAATCCAAACATTTGGCACCAGGGAAACATTGCGTGTGTCTCTGAGATGGCGCCTGCGTTTGACCACTGGAGCAAGGGCAGGAGGATCTGCAGCATTCCCGAAGTTGTCAATATTCTTTTCAAGGTACTGTATGAAGTCCGCACAAGTTCGTGAATGTCTATCCCGATGAGGCCCAACACAGCGCACATCAAATACCACACATCATGCCATTCCCGCTCCCCCTAGTAGCCATGGATCACCAGGGCATCACATATCACCAAGGAGCTCCCCCATTAAAGTCCGGCGTGGCAACGTTGGCACATGGTGGTGGAATGGGAGACCGGGGAACAGGCGCATCGGTGGGCCGAGAAGGATGATCTTGCACTGGTGATGTCAACTTGGTCTGACAAGACGGCTGCCGTCAACCACAGGTGGAACAAGCCCTTGTCACAGTATTAGTCTCATCTCCTTGTACTCTATACTCCATACTCCCCTGTAATAACCAGGAACACCAACCCAAGTTGCCTACCTAGGTAGTTTGTTGGTATTGATCTTCCCTCACGGTTTTGAGCGTCCGCATGCCATCCATTTGAACCGCTGTTTCTTGTTGTCTGCTTATTGATCCATTTTGTCCCCAGATCGAATATCTGATCGATCCATCTCTAGGATTCTGGTCGGGAAGATCTTCCGTAACTTTGGTTGCAATTTGCTTCTCGCGCCGATGTTGCTTGTTTGTAGTCATACCAGGTATTATGCATCCAGTCATGTTCCGGTTCTGTCCCGACGCAAATGTGGGTTGGAAATCTGCCAACACTAATTTCCTCCATCATATTGTGGTGTTTCTTTTACATGCATGTCCAGCATCTAGACCACTGGTGTTTCTTTTTGCCCTCAAACAAGGCTTGTACCTCGCAAACAACACGACACATATGCACCAGGTTGCCCTTATGTTGGTAGCGCTGGTTGTTATCCTTGGTGCAGTCGTCCAGACAGGTAGAATGCAGTCCAACTGTTAGCCATTTTGCCTGCTGCTCACACTCTGCACCGAATTTTGCAATGGCTGGTCTCACAGCAGAGTGCAAGGAGGCGGCTTTGAGCAGATTATTGTGCAATACGAGACCGTCCCTTTGTGGCGTTCCCCTGACGCAACCCACCAAAAGCCAGATCCGAGGCAGACCTAAAAATGTAACATCTGACTTCACCTTGACTGTCACCAACGGATCCAGTCCCTTGCGCATCGCTGAGATTCCTTGCAAGCATTCACTGTCGGCAGTTGTGACATAGGATTCACTGCGCTTTTTCAAAGTTGGATTTCGCCATCGGAGGTAAGGTTTTCAAGGCATTGACAGGCTCCATGAGAATCATGCCTTGGATTCATTCCCAGGAACAAAGCCATTCAGTGCGATTCAATCGCCAAAGGGATAGCGCATGATGGGCTCGAGGACCAAGATTGGTCAAGGGCGACAAAGTGGACAGCGGAGCTCGTGTTTGGACGTCATCCCCCAAAGTCTATCTGGTTTGATGATGGCGCGGTGTCCTGAATTGCCAAATATTTGGTCTACTTTCCATATTCCAGAATACTGTAGCCGTCACCATGGTGGTGTCGGTCGTTGTCCTGCAGAACAGCGGCTATGCCAGTGTCCAGGCATCCGCGAAGTGCTTTGTGACTGACTGCTCGGTACCTAGTTTTCTTCATGAAATCATTAGCAACCAGCATGCTGTCTGTTTGAGTGGTATGAACCCAGCGATATTGAAGGGTCCTTTGACCAGGTTCATTGCTCTCCACCTCGTACACCCAAACGTTACTTCTCAAACAAGCGCATCCACTTTGGATGCCAGAGGTTACCAGGGGGGACCAAACGGTGGTCTGAACTTCATCAGCTCCACCAGTTTATTCCTTGCGGCATTCACTGATCAAACGGCCGGGCCAAGGCGTCGTTGGCCTTTGCAGATGGGGTTTCTTGGACACGAGAGCGAATTTCAACAAAGAACATGGTGCAGATTGCCGATTGAGGTCTTCCAAAGTATGGGGGGCAAGAAGAGACAGCAGAGAGCCGCCATCCCATCATCGTCAGCCAGCATCGAGAGGGCATGGAACCGTCTGCACAGCCCGGTACGTCTTGAACAGGGAAGGCATGGTAATAAAATTTAAATTGAAGAATGGACGGTGTGCTGTGGACGTAGTGCATGCTGCATACGAGGCGACTCGGGATGGTGCGTCTGGACGGGCCGACGTCTCACTCAGCTGTCATTGCGTGTTCAATGTTCAATGGTGTCTCCGCCCATCTCACTCTCTCACCAGACAAATGGTCACGAAGACGAAGGCACTGGGGTCACCAAAGGTCACCACCGCCACTGGCTCCAGGTTGGTCCTGGACTGGGTCTCAGCCTCACTCGCCTTCCTATTTTCGCTTGCATGCCTCCATGCCCATGTCCCTCGCTCCTGCCTTGACCATACCCCAGACAAACAGACGCAGACAAGAGACACACAGACATTGACCAGACTCGTCACACCATCATCCATCGCTCAGCCCGGGTCAACTCAATTCTCAACTCATCTCAACTCCGCACTCTCCAGAACTCTACCAAGCACCCGCGATTCTGCGGTTTTGGGCGATTCGCGTCTGGTCGCTCTTGTGGTTATTGCTCTGCAGATATAAGTCTGGTGGTCTTGTACTGGCAATCGCTGCGCTAGGACTAGCGGGCACCGTCATTGGTACAGAGTTCTAGCGGCCGCTTCATCACCACGGCGACCGTCACCAGTCTGGTGCCAGTAGAGTGACTAGACCATAACCACAACTCGCTCCCCCTTGGCTGACGACACCAACTTATTGGTAGTCGTGACTCGACAAAGACTACGCTTCCGGTGACCAACGAGACCTTCTGGTGCGATTTCAAGAAGAGATAATTATCGGCTGTTAGACAGCCGTTAGGCGCACTGCCAGCCACTTGAATCGCCAACACCAAGCGCGCGATTGACCGGACGACCGACGTCAGTCCAGAGGAAAAGGGACTCCAGGCCGCCAAGCACTTGTTCTCTTTGCAGCACTTCTATGTGGAATTAGGTCGGCACTTGTCCGCATTGTGTATCAAGCTACACTCGAGTTTCTCTGCCTTGCTCTCTGCTATTTCGATCACCTTAATTATCCCGGCTTTCTCACGCACAGCCTCACGGGCATTCGCATTCCCTTCGCGACACGGCAATCACCGTAATCGCCTCCTCCGCCCAACATGCAGCGATACGGGAGGGGCGACCCTCAGGAGAGAGAACCTCTGGATGCCTCACACGCCTACGACACACCTACCAGAGGTGCCGGCGCGAACGCTTACAATTACAACTATGCCAGGGAGGAATCACCATATTACGACGACGCCTCACCACGACGACCACAAGACGCATATGCCTCGAGCAGGATGCAACAGCATCAACAGCCCCAACAACCCTACCAGGCGTATCAACCTTATGTAGAGCAGGACGATGCTTCATCTGGCAGTCATAGCTACGGCCACGAGGAAGCCGTGCCCCCACCACCACGACACAATGATTTCAGCACATACAATCGAAGTCCTACGCGGAATCCCCAGGGCCAACCTTACGCACAACACGTAGCTCAGAGTAATATTACGCCAGGGGCAGACAATTTCAGTGAGCATGCTGCTGGAGGCATGGCCGGAATCGCCTACTCCGTCGCTGATCACAACGCACGCGAGAGTGGAATGGAGGCTTCCAGAGAAACTGGACATCTCCCACCTCCTCCTTCACGGACTCAATATCCTAGTCCCCCTGGTGCTGGATACAACAGCTCGCAACCCGGTGGCTATGCGCCAGAAACTGTATACAACCGTGGACCGGGGCAACACCAGCTTCCAGAGCAAGGTTCCGGCTCAACCCTTAACCCGTTTGGCACGCCATCAGCTACACATTCTCCGGCAAGAAGTATGCGAAGCTTTGGGGGCGAGTCGTTTGGGGATGAGCACTACCAAGGAATGCCGGCCAACGGACACAGATACCATGACGCCAGCTTAGGGGTAGTTAACCCTAACGATATTGTCGACGACGGTGATGACGGTCTGCACTATAGTAGACACAGCCAGCGAAACTCCATGCTCAGCTTGCCTCCGTCTGATCGAGGGCGACCAGGAATTGGTCCTGCGGCGGCTGCGGCTGCCGGTGCTGGAGCGGCAACGGCTGGAGGCGTGTTGGGCCGAAGTGGTAAGTTATCAGTCTATGCCCGCCGGATTTCGCATATGGTAGCTAACAACCAAATTTCCCCAGGCCTTGGACCAAGTGATTCTGAACTTGCGCGAGAGAAACCAGCTAATTGGGTAGCCAAAGACAAGGGTCGGAGCAAGAAGTGGAAGTGGCTCGTGATCATTCTTGTCTTCCTTGTAGTTGCTGGGGCCATCGTAGGTGGAGTTGTTGGAAGTATGATTGCTGGCAACAAAAAGTCGGGTGGCAATGGCGGTGGTGGCGGCTCGGCGGCCGACGATACAAACAAGAATGGTGACCTTGATATTAACAGCAAGGAGATTAAGGCACTGCTCAACAACAAGGACCTCCACAAGGTGTTTCCCGGGATGGACTACACGCCTCTCAACACCCAATATCCTGACTGCATACACAACCCGCCTTCGCAAAACAACATCACCCGCGATGTCGCCGTGCTTAGCCAGCTGACCAACAAGATCCGGCTATATGGTACCGATTGCAATCAAACCCAGATGGTCATTCACGCAGTCAACCAGCTCAAGATGCAGAACGATATCAAAATTTGGCTCGGTGTATGGCAGGACGGCAATACGACGACCAACACACGACAGCTGGCGCAGATGTGGGATATTCTGGACCAGTATGGTGAAAAGCCATTCGAAGGCATTATTGTTGCCAACGAAATCCTGTTCCGCAAAGAGATGACTATCACTCAGCTCGGCACCATTCTGGATGGCGTTCGTACAAATTTGACCAGCAAAAACATCAAGTTGCCTGTGGCATCGTCAGACCTTGGTGACAACTGGACCGAAGGACTAGCCGATAAGAGCGACTACGTCATGGCCAACATACATCCGTTCTTTGCCGGGGTACAGGCAGCCGACGCCGCCGCTTGGACGTACAACTTTTGGAGTACTAAGGATAAGCAATATTGGAAGTCCGACAAGTCAAAGAACGTCATTTCTGAGACGGGATGGCCGAGTGATGGCGGCACAGACTGCGGAGGTGCCACCACATGCACAACCGGCGCGGTAGCGAGCATCGACAATATGAATCAGTTCATGAACGACTGGGTCTGTCAAGCGCTCACAAATGGCACCAACTACTTTTGGTTCGAGGCATTCGACGAGCCCTGGAAGGTTCGCTTCAATGAGAAAGGCAAGGAGTGGGAAGACAAATGGGGTCTCATGGACGTCAACCGCAAGCTCAAAGACGGTGTAAAGATACCTGACTGTGGCGGCAAGACTGTATAATTCAGCCAAACAAGCAAGCAGCATGGATTCTTTGGACTTTGCCCTTCCCCGACCACATGCGTTGGACTGTAATAAGTCACGACCAAATACGCCCACCAACCCACCCACCGCACAGGATACCATCAACAACATTTTACGGGGTTTTTGTTTTCAGCATGGAATTATTATTCATGCAGCTGGTCTTTTCGAACCGGGTGTTCGTAGGACTTTGGCGTTATGGAGCTTAAAGAAATAAGGGTTTGACATTTGATACTTGTGCATATGCGAGGTTTTTGTTTTATGAGAGAAGGGAGGCAAGGGTGTTAATTTGTTTAGTGTGTGCTGTTATAGTTTTCTCGGCGAGCGGCATTGACAGCTTGGCAACTGTATGAGCGGACGATGCATGAGTAGTAGATACGGATAAATACGAGATTTAATTTTATTGTTCAATTACCCTCTATGCTGTGTTGATGGTTTTACTTGTAATCAGGCATGTTGTAATGACGCCCATGTCAGAGTGTGCAATGCTCAACGCTTATTATCTGTTCACTTCAATGTCAACAATTAAGTCGACTTTCGCCCGGTATTCATCTCTTTATTGTTCGTGGCTGTCCAACTCTTATGAAATTACAACCGCCTCCAGCTTCCCAGTGAGTTCCAGTTCAGGCTTGGCATCCGCATGTTTATCCTCATCGTCCTCCTCTCCAGCCCCTTCACCAATTTTCGCCCCCCTCGGCCGCCAATAAATAGCAGTACTCGAAAAAGTAAGCCCATCGTCCGGAAACTGAAACTTCTCATACCTCTCGTGCATTGACTTGACTCCCCGCATCAACGCCGGTTCCTGAAGCATAAGCCTAGACTCATCAGCACACATGTAGGCTACGTTCACATATACACAACTTACTCATCCCACGTATCCCAGTCTGTGCCCACGAAAATGGCAGGCAAGTTCGTATCCAGAGCCTCCTGGTACAATTCTCGGTATAAATGGACCCCATAGAGGAGCGAGTCGTCTGTTATGGATTGGCATGCAACGGGATGGTCTACCACGCGGTGTCCTTTTGTTGTGAGGAACTGCTTTTCCGGTTCTGTGAAGAGTGGTTCTTGGAAGATGCATTCTATTTTGTTGGTGGTGAATTTTTCTAGGCCATGTTAGTTGTGTCTTTTGCGGGAGATGATGACGTTCAAGTACCTAATTCTTCAACCATGGCTACAAAAGCAATGTACTGGCGATATGTTCTCCGCTTGGTCTCCCAAGAGTCATCGTGGGGATCAAAAGTGCCTAGGCCTAGGCAAATTGCCTTGTTCACCGGTGAAAGATTCCGTCCATTGGAGGCGATGAGTTTACGGAGGGATATGCAGCATGGAGATGTCGACCAGTCTTGTTTGATTTGGAGGTATTCAGTTTCAATTTCTTGGGGGGATTTTAATGGCCCCGTCCGCTGTGGCAGTTTAGGAGGGAGAGGGCGTTTGCGAGTTTTCTTGGGTTTAGGGAACGTCCAATCTTGGTCGGAAGGAGGGGGGAGTTGGTCGGGGCCAGACATTGTGGATGTGGTTTGAAGTGATAGCGACGGATGTTGCAGTACTCACTTCTGATGTTGATGGTGGAGATGATTGGGACGAAATTTTCTCCAGGGTAGGTGGTTCTAGGGGTGAGCATTTTCCGTGTTGTTCCTCGGCTAACAGTGGTCAACATGATTCCATTTTATTGCATCATCTGTTTGATTGTTTATAATTACGTACATGATTGAGTGTTAAAATCTCACCTTAGACTGGAAACGCTACGACGAGTTTTGTGAAATGCTGTAGTTGTGTTGTTGGTTTGAGGTCAACTCTCCCCACAGTCACTCATATCCACCAGACAATGTGGCAGGCATTTCATCACCAACATCAACATCCAATATCGGTCGCCTGCAGCTCGGCTGTCACCCGGATTGGGGGCTAAAAATGGCAGTTCAGCAAAACGAGTGGATTAATTCAACCATCGCATGTACAGTATTATTCCCATCTGAACAGACTGGAAGCAATCTCTCACCATGCTCGTTTGACATGCAACAAGAAACCTGCGTGGTTGAGCATGATGGAGGAGGAGTGATCAACCACATCAAATGCTGATTGGCTGCCTCCTCCCGCCCCCCGCTCCACCACATCACCAACGGGCGCTTAAACACTCCCACCTCATCCAACCAGAAGTCAAGCATGGCAATTCTCGTCGCATCGTCACAAATGCCTGGTGTCGTCGCATCTCGCAACCGCCGACCCTTTGACCTCTCCATCCAATGACTTTCCCTCCAACACTCAGGGGTGGTCAGTTTAGACCCTTGCTCGTGCTTGCTTCCCGTATGCCGGCTGCCAAATCAGAATCATCATCACCGCCAGCCTGCAATTCCCCTCCTCTCTCTCATGTTTCCTCTTCGTTGGCGAAGTCAATATCAACGCAACAAAAGCTTGGACATGCTCCCCTGCTGTAGTATTTCTCTACTTCCATGCCCCCCAGATGAAATAGTTCCGTAGAAATTCTTCTAGACAGCCCGATTCGTCACCCGCATGCATGGGGAACTGCATATTGGGCGTCTGGATAACCCGGCATGATTCCAGTCCTGTGCTCTCTTCCCATTTGAGCACAACTCACTTTTTGCCGCTCAAAGCTCCCACAGGAATCAGTGTGGTCTCACAAACGGGCCCTTTTTAACATACCTCTACCCCCCCATTTGAGCCTTTTCCATTCAGCCCCTTCTTGATCTTTATTCCCTGTGCGCAGCATCTTGCCGGATACCTTTTTTTCGTTGCTGTTAGAATCGTGCTTGCAGGTCTGTAGCTGGGCTGGCTCTAGCTACGAGTATCGCGAATACCCTCATACCGAAAATACGAAACGTTTAGAAGTTGCTCTTGTGCTGAGCAAACTCTGTCAAACGGGCCGTGTGCCGCGACAAAAAAAGAAGAAAGAATCAGTTGCGACGTATACTTGGATATCAGCCCCATCTTCATACCACCAACATGTTCTTCACCTTCATCATACTGGCCTTTGCGGCCATCACTTCAGCCCACAGCGTCATTTCATATCCCGGCTGGAGAGGGAACTCTCTTATCACGAACGACACATTTCCCTACGGAATGCAGTGGATGTATCCATGTACGTATCAAACACTCACACCATTCTACACTCGATATCCCCATCACAAAACACCACCCATCACAACCGCCAACAAGCATGAACTAACAAACACAGGCGGCGGAATAGGAACCACCAAAAACCGCACATACTGGCCCACCACCGGCGGCGCCCTCGCCTTCCAACCCGGCTGGTTCAGAGGCCACTCCCTCGCCGTCATCTACGTCAACCTCGGCTTTGGCACCGACGGCCCGGACAACGGACCACAAAACATGTCCAACCCCATGGTTCACCCCTTCACCATCCAGGGTCCCACAAACAATCCATACCCAGGCACAATCTGCCTCCCGCAAATACCGCTCCCCGCGAACGCGAGCGTCAAGGCCGGCGACCTGGCAACCATTCAGCTCGTCGAGCTGGCTCAGCACGGAGCCGCCTTGTACTCTGTAAGTTTTCCTTCCCCAGCACAAGATGAACTGTATCTAATAATACCAGTGCGTCGACATCATCTTCGCTGAGCCAGGGGACCCCAAGATTGGCGAGGTCAATGAAACGAACTGCTTCAACTCGACGGCCATCGGATTCGCAGACATGTACACTATTGCGAGCAAGAATTCCGGAAGCGACAGCTACATCACATCGGGGGCTAGTTCCCTACGAGCACTGAGCTGGATGGGATATGTGCCCCTCGCCATTGCCGGCTTGCTAGCTGTGTTGTAAGCGAAACGTTTGCTCGGCGAAGGTACTTGAAGGAAGAGGCTGGGAAAGATGTCGTGTAAATAATGGGATCAAGGGAAGAAACTCTCCTGCAGATGAGATGTTTTATGCTTTCTTTACATGGTTGTTGGATTTGGGTAAACACATGTGGCATTCGCAATGGAGTTTTTGGGCGCCGGGATGGCAAAGTAATGGCATTTACAATGCAATGATTTCAAGCTTTATGACATTTCATATTTTCTCAAGTTCTTTTTCAAGATGCAAATAACTGCGTATTTGATTAGCCAACCCTCTGTTGACAGCCTGAATTGATGCACGAGACATGGCACATGCGGGACAGTTCCTCAAATGTATATCACAAACGACATCGGTGTGATTGTCATGCGCTGTGCAAGTCTATCTCATATGAATCATTTCTCTATGTAGTAATTTCCCTTCATGATACCAAAGCTAGGCATTCATTTGCAACAGATTTGACTCTATCCTCTGAACCTCGATCCTTTGCGCCGCGAACCCACCCAATGATGTCCAGCCCGCTCGCCTCCTGCTTAGACGTCGCCAACACCGTGCCCAGCGCAACCAGTCCTCGGTACAACACCTCAGAGTCGGACTGGCCTTCGAGTACTGCGCCAAGCACAATAACGAGACGTCTTCGCTGCTCCGGACTCAGCAATTTCTCCTTGTTGACAAGGACAGCCAGGTTGATGGCTGAAGTTGTAACAGCAATCAACACATTGCGGTTAAATTTTCCGATGGCTTGTCCACCTTTGACTCCTGTGAGACGTTCGAGATAGGTAATACTCTTGTCGGCTTGCGAGCTTATCAGACTTCGCCCATCCGCGGTACTAAACAAATTGGCAATTGTGCGAGCGCCCATCATGACAGCATTTTCGTTAGGCTGGGCATCAGCCTCAATGGAGCATGTCGTGGCCAGGTCCAACACCGATCCATACTGCCCATCCGATAATTGCGCAACTGAGGGGAATCTGGCGATGCAACGGAGCAAATCGAGGCCCGCGAGGCGATCTGAATATGGCCATTGTGTCACAATTCTGACCACAAGCTCTAGCGATTTAACAGGAATCGGCCGACGTGCCTCTAAAGCCTCGCGAAGTGACAACAATACAGACTCTTCTCCAGGATTCAAGGCCGCGTCCTTTCGGCCTGACGAGACGAGATTTTTGTTGACGGTTAAAATCTTTGTGAACATGCCTGCCAACTCTGTTAGAGCCATGGGTGAACAATCAATGAGCGAGATGGTATTCACTTACCCTCGTACTTCGCAGCCGAGATGCTGAGATATTCCTCTTGAGGTATTACTTTGGGCTGTGATGTAGCCTCTCCTGGCCGATATCGCTGTTCTGTTCCATAAGGATCCGGTCCAGAACTTTCGGTCTGGCCGAGTGTTGCGCCTTTGGTGTTTTCGATGATAAAATTGGCCACATTATCAAGGTAGGTGTTTGGTAGCTCGTTGTCACTGAGAAATTTAGTCGCTCGCTCGTAGGGATTCTCGGAAAGGTTGTAAGGTAGTTTTAACGGTGGCTTTCCGTCCTCGATGTCAACGTCAAAAACGTAGTCATACGACTTTCCATCATACTGAACTTTGCGACCCGTGCTGCCTACAGCGTCAACCACGGTACCAACATTGATCCATTGCTGTTGGCTCATGGACCATTGATGCGCTGTGACGTTGCCGTTCTCCTCTTTGATCATTTGCACCTGTCCCTCCTTCGTACCCGATTTGGTTGTTAAGAACTCGGGCCCTGGAAGCTTCTCCTTGTTGATGTTCCCTAACTGCTGTTGGGGAATGGCTGAAGACTTGACAGACGCCTCGAATTCGGACAGGGTCTCCTGATCAGCCACCTGATCGGGTCTTCGGGTAAAGACGCGGGCGATACTATCGCTGGCACCTGTTACAATATCGCCAGTGTCGTGGTTTGCAGAAACTGTCCATACTGAGATGGCTGGATGGGTAATTGTCTGTATACATTCGGTCCCTTTCCAAATTCGCACAGTTCGGTCCTCGCCAGAGCTAACCAATTCGCCAGACGGCAAGCTAGCCAAACTATAAACAAAGCTCTCATGGCCGTGCAACTCTCCAACTTGCTGCCCATTCAACTTCCACAGCCTGACGGTACCGTCGTTGCTGGCGCTGGCAATGTCAGCCCCGGTGGGATGGTTCTTGGGAACTTTGCAGAGAGCCCGCACAACGTCAGGTGTATATATGGTAGACTTGGGCTGTACTTCGCCTGCAGTAGATTGGCTGAGATCAAATATGCGAATGTTCTTGTCGGCGCAACCAGTGACGGCAGTGTTGTCGTCGAGTGCCACAACACTCCAAACAGCCATGCCCTCATGCCCGCCAAGCGTTAGAACTGTCTCCCACTTTTGCAAATTCCAAACGCGTGCCTGCCCATCCCATCCACCAGAAAGCAAGTATGCGCCGCTTGGGGCTACGTCGAGGGTGCAAACGTTGTTTGCGTGCCCTATCAGCAATCGTTCGGCATGGTCGGTGGAGGCGGCTGTTGGCGACTTTACTTCGATGACGGTGTCCTTTCCACCAGAGATGACTAGGCCATTTGGATGGTCGGCAGAGGATGGAAAGAAAGCCACAGAGTTGACATATTCGGAGCCGCGGCTGACCAGTGTTCCTTCGAAAGAGGGCGGCGTTTGAGGCCCTCGAGACCATTTACGGACGGTGCAATCTCTTGAGACGGAGAGGACGACGTCAGGGGATGCGAAAGCGACGGATCTCACCTGCGTAGGGAATGTCAGTTGGAGTCAGAACCTCTAGAATCCCGCGAGGGCTTGGGGCTTGTATCTGCCGAAAAACTTACGTCTGCTTCATGGCCGATGAGCTGTGCAGACAGCTTGAAGTCTTGCGCCATGTTGGTAGTGCTATGTCGCAAGGGTGAAGCGATGGATGCTCCCCAGCTGGGTTTGGTTGGGCAATGTTTTTTAAGTTGCAAAACGTGAGATAAAAAAGCAGTAGACTTCTTAAGTTGGTATGAAGAGGTAGGGTCTGCTTATTCAGTGACGTCGACGTGGTCACTGGCGGAGTCGGAGCTTGGTGGAGCTATCATTGATCTGATGGAGCAACAAGTGGGCGAATTGAGAATTGAGGGACAAATGTCGTGGCACAGTCCTCACAAGCTAAACAGAGGGTCGAACGCAGGGGCTGTATACGGAGGAAAAGGAAGAACAGACATAGAACACCAGACAGAAACAGATCTGCAGGAATGTTGACTACTCCGTGATCCGGAGCAGTGGAACAACGGGCAGCCAGAGATGGACGGTGATGGAATCTCGGAGAGTTCAAGTGCAGTCAACATGGAGGGTCAACGTATGGAGTAGGGGATTCATTGATCGCATGTTGCCGCCGCAGCCCAAATTATGGGGCAGAGACGGTTCCATTGCGGTTTCCATTCACTTGAGCAGTTGAGGTGCTCGTGCCTGGCAGCTGTCCGGTGCTGGATGGGAAAGTGCGACCAGGCCAGATGGCACATGCCTGGCAATTTGGGGGAAACTACCCCGCCTGCTGTGGCTCAACTGTGATTTGGAACCTTCCGACATCCCTCCCCTCCAAAAATGAAAAGCACCTTGGCTTAGGAACCGGGGTAGTTAGCTTTAATAGCACTTAGTGCCATTTATTACAGTACGTCTCTCGTGGATGTCGATACTAGACAGTACGTAAAATAAAGGTGAATTACACTTTAGCAAAGTCCCCCCAAAAATTCAGAGTGTCAACCGTCACCGGTCGTGGACCTTTCCAGCATTGGGGATGTGACCAGAGGTGCATTCGGTCCACAATCAGCCACCCAGACCATGAACTATCCTTGCGCTTTCATTTACAGTCTGGTACACGCACCAGACCCAACCAGAATTGACGCCACATGTGCCTTGCACCTTCTTCTCCATTCTGTAGCCCCACGCCTTGCTGGAACATGTTTCGCCCACCGCCCACCCAAATGGCAACCGCCAGGTCTGGCGCTATTACTCCATGAACATTTTGGCCAAGTTTTTATTCTTGACTGACTGCCAGGCCGCTTTTCATCATTGTCCACTCTCCCTACCCAGGGCCACTCCGACAACATATTGAGCCCCCCGCTGGCCATCGGCAAACGTCCTCAGCTGGCATCACGTTCATTTCCCGCGGTTCGAGGACGCAAGGACCGAGTAGTCACCCACCTACGGAGTACTTCATTTGTTTCCATCCCGGACGAATCCAATCCTGTGCCTCTGGACCGTCTCGACCAGACTTCAAAGTCACTCCTTTCGGCCCTGTGTTTCCTTTTTTGCTACGATTTCACGACTGAAACGACGCTACAATTACGATACTTGCCCCCGAAAGATTAGACTACGACTTCAAAAGTTCTTACGATTGCTATAACTTGTCTGCACCCTGTCCGTCGAATCTGCCTCCTTTTGTGGGAAACCTTTCGCCCCTAGACTATTAAATCTGCGACCGAAACCAAACACACCTTGTACAATAATTCTCGCCCCGAAAAATGGCCTCCGAACCACCACGGCAATATGTACCGCTGACCTGCCATGGCCACTCACGCCCTGTTCCTCACATGAGCTTCTCACACCTGGAAAAGGAGGAAACATATTACATGATCTCCGCATGCAAAGGTTGGTATGCCACTTTGCTGTTGTTTCACCCGGCAACATGAGACGGAGGACGGGCTAACTTTTGTCGCAGATGGTAACCCAATGCTTCGAGATGGCGTTACTGGAGATTGGTATGTCGCTCTTGAGGGTGCCTAAGCCAACGTTGCCAAGTGCCATGCTAATGCATCTTGTAGGATTGGCACCTTTATTGGTCATAAGGGCGCAGTCTGGCAAGCTAGATTGAGCCCAGACGCTTCCAATGCTGCTACTGCATCCGCAGATTTCACAGCGTACGCCTCATCATCCCCCGCTAGGTGTAAAACCAGACTAACGCAGGGACGCCGCACAGCAAAATATGGGACACGCATACGGGAGAGTTACTGTATAGCCTCCAGCACGAGCACATCGTCAGGGCTGTTGCCTACCCTCCCGACAATTCGGATCTAGTTGCAACCGGTGGCATGGAGAAGAAGCTTCGTGTATTCGACCTCGCCGAGCTTGCGAATTCGAACCCCGGAACTCCTGCCACAATTCCAGCCTCAGCCGGATTCGAGATTGGAGAGGGCGTTCATACCAGTTCCATCAAGTTCATCTGCTGGACAAGGGACCCGAACATTGTTGTTACCGCATCCGATAAGACTATCCGCTGGCTTGACTTACCGAGCAGATCCTGTATTAAACACGAGGTTCTTGACGGAGAAATCAAATCTTGTGAAGTGGTCTCTGTTGCCCCGGATTTGGCGTCACCGAGTGATATTGGTGGCGGGAAACCGGTTTTGGCGGTCTCTGCTGGTAAGACGGTCTACTTCTGGGGAGGAGACCAGGCCATGGACGAGCTGAAGCGCATTGTCCTGCCATATTCTATTGCTAGTGTCGGACTTGATGTCAAGGGACGCAAGATTGTGGTTGGAGAGGAGCCCGGAACGTGGGCCAAGGTAATTCGGTACGATGATGAGGTTGAAATTGACACCCATAAAGGACACCACGGTCCAATTTGGTCCATCGCCTTTTCGCCTGATAGCAAACTGTATGCTACTGCGTCAGAGGATGGTACGATAAAGATGTGGAAGAACTGCGAGGGGTTTTACGGCTTGTGGCGAGGTGGTGGCACTGAACGGCCTGCTGAGTAGAACGAATTAGACCGAAGCACCATTGCCATCGCAGCAGCCGCCAGTCGAGATGGCTATCGAGGAAGCCATAACTTGAGGCTTTCTGCTGGCAGTAGCAGAGAATCAGAGGGAAGCACTGATTCCACCAGTGCCTCGAGTGACGGCACGTTGCACACTCTCAAAACCCTGAGCCAAGCCACCAGCGCCAGAACCAGCGACGAGTACGGGACAAAGGACATATGCGAAGGCCCGGAGCTTTGATATGGACCACACTTGTTATGATTTGTTCATGTGGGATGATACTTGAGAGTTCGAAGGGCCCTGCCAGGGTTGCAGGACGCGTGTATTTCAGGGACTTGAAGCATAGATCGGCCGTGGTCGAAGAACCACCGGCTAGCATGTATTAGAGAACATAGCAATTAAACAATGCCCCTGTATGCATCGGACGGTGTAAATGTTATGAGGGACCGGGGTTTGTTGATAGTCTGCGGGAACAAATAGCAGATTTGCAAACGAACTGTGTCGGCGTTCAGGGCCTGAATACGATACTGTTCATGTAAAGGTGCTGCAGTAAGTTGATCAGTGACGGCGCAGTTGCCGAGCATTGAATGTAGCAATTAGAGGCAGGAAGACCAGAATGTTGAGAGTATTGGGCCAAGCTTTCGAGAACTCGTTGGCGAAGGCATCTACGTTTGCTTGTCCTTTCAAGACGGGGCTTGTTGGCGTATTATATTCACGGCAGTGGTATTCCGGGAGGCTACAATTGCATAGATTGACACCGACATGCTAGTCGTGGTCAAGAGTTCAGACTTCTTGGACCGAAATGCGGCCGTTACAAGTGAACTTGTAAGTGAAGCTCTCTTTGGAGTGAGCTAATGAACAAGTGGACAAGATGTCGTAATGATTTGCTACTATTAGACGATGCGGACTTGATCAACTAGTCCACTCTGGTAACTGGCTGTAAACTCTGAACGATCTCAAGCGACGTTTGTTCTCACTCGAACCTTGGATACACCGGCTTCGAATGCCCACTCATACATAGTGCATGTAGCCCAGGCTAGACTGCAGTGCCGAACTTCCGGCACACTTTCTGCATGCAGGCAACCACGACTTCGACCTCGCTTGGTGCCATCGGCATTTCGGTTTCCGGGGGAGCTGCTAGATCTGGCAATTGATCGGAATCTGGCCGGGCAGTGTGTCCCATTTTGGGGTTTGCAGATATGGGTGGTTAGTCGTTCATTTTAAAAGTGAGATCTGTCAATCACTCGATGCCAAGGTATTGATTGCCAAAGCATATGCGTTTCGGTTCTTGACTCTCAGTTACTCTGTCTTAGAAAAATGCACAGACATTGAAGAAACTATTTTGAGCGGCCATATTCTTTACATATGAATAACTGCCTGTATGTGTTGAGCTTGGCAGAATTAATTTACAGTCTCTGGTGAACCGGCAAGCCTGATTATTTGGCACACTTCTGTCAAGCACAACCTGCCTAGTTGGTGTCTTTGGTCAAGGACTCTTTGTAAAACCGCACAATTACGCCGGTACAACCCTCTTTGTAGGAACTCCTGCTATCGCCGTTGTGCTTCGCTTCACGCTTTTCAGGCACCCTAATCACGGCTATACGGCAAACTAGATTGTTTTTCAGCTCGCAGGCCAAAAATGGCGTAGTTGGCGGTCCGGCTCATTGATACCGTTCTACCTGCCCAAATAGGAAATCTCCCAGTCGTCCTATTCGCTCGGGGTATCTGGTGTCGAACTATGTGTACTGCGAATTCATTGGTGCCATTGGTGCTTTAAGAGGAAATGATGCTCTGTTTGAAGGGATTTCCGTATATCAACTTCCCTTATGGTCGTTTACATTGTCGATCTCGGCGATAGAGCATTGGGAGCAACTGTACACGATGCTTGGGACCAGGCTTCACAGAACCAGCGAAAAGTATAAATACAGATGGGTTTTGTGCAAGTAATGATCGGATAGTTTCAAGATAGGCAAACAAAATAACAGCAATAGCTCGTTGTCTTTTTCAATTCATCAATATGCAAACCTTTGGTGCCTTTCTCGTCGCCCTTGTAGCGGCTGGCGTTGCCAACGCTCTACCCACCTCCAACCACGGCAAGGTCTCAGTACCAGTTACTCACAACCGAAACTTCAAGGCCCATGGACCACTTGCCCTTGCCAAGGCGTACCACAAGTTCAACAAGCCCGTTCCCAAGGACGTCGCCGACGCTGTTGCCCGGCTGAAC
The DNA here is from genome assembly GCF_001653235.2 of Pochonia chlamydosporia 170. NCBI lineage: Eukaryota > Fungi > Ascomycota > Sordariomycetes > Hypocreales > Clavicipitaceae > Pochonia > Pochonia chlamydosporia. The sequence goes on from NW_019154048.1 coordinate 194,471, forward strand.
AAGAGAGCTACCGGATCAGTGACCAACGTGCCTCAGCAGTATGACAGCGAGTATCTTGCCGCTGTTCAGATCGGCACGCCTGCTCAGACACTAAATCTTGACTTTGACACCGGATCCAGTGATCTTTGGGTGTTTTCTACAGAAACCCCATCGAGCGAGGTCCAGGGTCAGACGTTGTATAACCCTGGCTCCAGCTCAACTGCGCAGCTGTTGCAAGGAGAATCGTGGAGCATAACCTATGGAGACCAGAGCAGCTCCAGCGGTGACGTATACAGCGATGTTGTCACGATTGGAGGACTGAGCGTCCAAGGACAAGCCGTCGAGTCTGCCAAGCAGGTTTCCGCGCAGTTTAGCAGCGGTCCCTCGTCTGGTCTGCTCGGACTGGCATTCAGCTCCATCAACACTGTGCAGCCGGACCAGCAGAAGACTTTCTTTGACAATGCTACGCCCAACTTGGATGCGCCGCTGTTTACTGCAAACTTGAACCACAACACTAGTAAGTAGTCTATTGATATCGTACCATGCTCTATCAGGCTAAGACTTTCAACAGATGGCAAATACAACTTTGGCTATATTGATGACTCTGAGCATACCGGAAGCATCACGTATACTGCTGTTGACAACAGCCAGGGTTTCTGGGGTTTCACGTCCAGTGGTTACGCAGTTGGTGGTGGGCAGACCAACGGCCAGTCCATCTCTGGCATTGCTGATACCGGCACCACTCTCCTGCTGTTGGATGACAGTACCGTGAGCGCATACTATTCCCAGGTCAGTGGCGCTCAGTATGATAGCTCCCAGGGCGGATATACATTCAGCTGCAGCACCAGCTTGCCTGATTTTACGTTTGGAATCGAGAGCTCGGCCATCACTATTCCCGGGGCGTATATGAACTATGCTCCTACGGATGACTCGGGGGCTACTTGCTTCGGTGGTATTCAGAGCAGCTCTGGCATTGGGTTTAATATCTTTGGCGATATTGCTCTCAAGGCTGCGTTGGTGGTGTTTGATGGAGGGAACATGCGTTTGGGATGGGCTCCCAAATAAGTTGTGTGATGCGAGATTACAGTATGGGTACATGCATGTGGTGAAAAGTTTGCCTATATGCAGTTTACACAACATCTCAATATGCCTGGAATGTAATGCGAGGTGCGATATGTTTTCCTTGTTCAAAACTTTTGACTTCCACTGCACATATGTATAAGTGAGGGACGTATATAGCAAACTTGCATAGCTCAAAAATAGTAGGTAAATCATTGGAGTCATTGAGAATCACCAAGATATTTTCGCCAGTGACATATCCAACGAATACAGCACTACGTACTCCGCAGTTTGTTCAATGTTGCCTTGTCATGCAGTCTGCCTTGTGTTGGCCCATGTATTGCGAATATTGAAGTGAAAGGCCCCCAACATACCTTTGAGGCTGGTGGTGTGAGCCTCCCAAAGTTGCCGCACATATGTATGTTGGACGAGCAGCTCAATGGATTTATAAGTCTGGAGCCTAATTTTTTTCCTTTTTGGTTGCAAAATGGCTGGTCCTAGGCAACATGTCAAGTCGGACAATCACATTCAGCCCTGTCAATATGTTTTTGTAAATTCCCCAGCAATATTCAACAAACCAGACGCCACCAGCACTTTACCAATACAGTGTAGCGCGGTTACTGTACAGTACCAGTGCCGGTACCGTGCAGTATCCAACTCGTAAAATAGGGAAAAATCAGAAACAATAAACTGACTCATCCGGCGCCTCAATCCATATTTCATCAACAATACGCGTCCCGCTCATCACAACGTCATTTATTCCAGGCAACAGCAGGCAGATGCAGTCGCAAAAAAAAGTGGCGACATTTAATGCCAATTGAGGCCATCTCCGCAAACCGTTACGAAAATCCAGCCAATCGTCTTTCACGCTTCTCAACCGGCTGCCTCCCCCCCTCATGAGGCGAACTCTTCCCGTCCACACTTCAAAGTCGATGCAGCCATTCAATGTGACTCTTTGTTGTTTCATGTGCTTCGGCATCTCTAGGTATCCAACAGCATACTCTATTTCTAATTTGTAAAATCCCCGATCAGGGCTGGCCAATGGTTGTCAGCCTCATTTAGATTTTTGCTGGTGACTGAATACTTAAGAACTGAACAACTCCTCATCGATTCCATCTTGTTCATTCCATCCATTTATATAATTCAGTCTACTACTGCTCAACAAGCTTCCTACAATAGGTTACACCCAAAACTACCACCACCAACACCAAATTACACCAGTATCATTCCTCATTATATCCATTCATAATCATCTATAATTTGCAGACCCATCATGTCTCGCAACTACATTCCCTGCGGCTGCATCGTCATCATCGACAACACTCAGCGCTACCTCGCTCTTTCATCTACATCAGCTCACACAACCATCCTCTCAACCACATCTCGCACGACCCTCACTCAGACCTACATCAATAACACGGGCTCTCTACTCCGGGAAGCACGCTACGTGTTCCCTATCTACGATGGCGTGTCTGTCGTGGAATTCACATGCACTATTGGAAAAGACGTCATCAAAGGCGTTGTAAAGGAACGGGAAGAAGCAAAAAGAGTCTTTCAACAAGCCGTGGAAAGGGGTCAGGCCGCGGGATTGCTAGAGCAGAGTCTCTCGGCGTCAGATGTCTTCACCACCAAGTTGGGCAATGTCCCAGCTGGCGAGGAAGTCAAGGTGGAGATTACGTATCTCGGGGAACTGGAACACGACGCAGAGTTGGATGGAGTGAGATTTACCATTCCCACAGCTATTGCGCCGAGATATGGGGACTCTATGCGTTATGGCGCTGCTTCGGCTCCAGAGGTTACGGTTGATGGAAAGATTGCCATCACGGTTGACGTTGATATGGGGTCTGGGTGTGCCATCAAGTCGGTCCAGTCGCCCTCGCATCCAATTTCCGTCAACATTGGCACCATGAGTACGAATGCGTCTTCTGACCCGTCACTGCAAATGGCATCTGCATCGCTGTCCCTTGGTTCAGCAAATCTCGACAAAGATTTCGTCGTGCAAGTTGTTTCTTCGGGTCTGGGATCGCCGGCCGCTCTCCTCGAAGTTCATCCAACGATTCCCAACCGCCGCACTTTAATGACGTCCCTCGTCCCCAGATTCAACTTGCCAGTGGAAAAGCCCGAGGTTGTGTTTGTCTGTGACCGCAGCGGCAGTATGGGAAGCGGCCAAAAGATACCCAACCTTATTTCAGCGCTCAAAATCTTCCTCAAGTCTTTGCCCGTCGGCATCCGCTTCAACATTTGCAGCTTTGGGTCGCACCACAGCTTCCTCTGGCCCAAATCTGTCGAATACACGCAGCAGTCTCTCGACAAGGCTATTCGTCATGTAGAGACTTTCTCGGACGATTACGGCGGCACTGAGATGCTTGCGCCAATGCAAGATACATTTCAGAAGAGAATCCAGGAATCCAATCTCGAAGTATTCCTCCTGACGGATGGCGAGATCTGGGATCAAAACGAGCTCTTTGAGCTCATCAATCAAGAAATGGCTACCAGCAAAGGAGCGATCCGGGTATTCACTCTTGGCATCGGCGAGGACGTCAGCCACGCGCTCATAAAGGGTGTTGCACGCGCAGGCAACGGCTTCTCTCAAATCGCTGGGGAAAATGAAAAGATTGACAAGAAGATCGTGCGAATGCTCAAAGGTGCGCTTACGCCACATATCACAGATTACACTCTGGAAATCAAGTACGACCAGTTGAAGGAGGCGACCGGACCTGACACCGAACCCCTGGAGGATGACTTTGAGTTGGTGGAAAAGGTCATGGATGCCTTGACGATTGATGTACAAGACCTGCCCGAGGAGGTTGATGAAGCAAAACCGCAGGACCCCAAGGCGCCCATCTCGCTCTTTGACTCAAGCGTCAAGAACGAGGATCTGGAAATGAAAGATGCTTCAGACGACCTCGAACAGGAAAAGGCATCGTTGCCCCCGGTTGACAACCCCAAATATCTGCAGACGCCATTTGACATTCCGCCTCTCTTTCCATTCCATCGCACAACAGTCTATGTCATGTTGTCTGAGGAGACTCCCGATCGAGAGCCGAAATCGGTCATTTTGAAAGGCACTTCCCGTCAAGGACCCCTTGAGCTTGAAATTCCCATCACAAAGGTCGACCAGAACAGTGCCACATTGCACCAGCTGGCAGCTAGAAAGGCGGTCCAAGAGCTTGAAGACGGCAAAGGTTGGCTCTATCACGCCAAGGATGCCAAAGGACAGCCACTCCATGACAAGTGGGCCGCCAAGTTTTCCTACATCGCCAAGAGGGAAGCTGTCAGGCTTGGAGTGGAATACCAAGTTGGTGGCAAGTGGTGCTCTTTCGTAGCCATATCTGACGATGACTATGAGAGCGAAGAGACCGTTCACGCTCACCCCGAGGAAGTCATGGCCGCAGACGACTTCATAGAGCATGCCAATCTCAGGATGGCATGTAGGGTCGATCATGCCAGGAAGTCCAGCGGCGGGCGTGCAAGACACATTGTACAGTCGGCAGCCCTGGCAATGGGAGGAATGGGACAGGCTATGCGCCAGAGAATGGCACCGATAACGAAGTATAAGGCTAGAGCTTTCAAATCATCGGCGCCGCAACTACAATTCCAACGAAAATCTCTTTCTGAAGAGGAAGAGGAAGAGGAAGAGGAAGATGAAGACATGGGATTCGCACTCTGTGATGACGGTGGGGCACCAGCTGCTCCTGCGGTTGAGAGCCGAAGCGCTCCAACAACCCAACCTGAATCCGAAGGCTTGTCCGGCTTAGCTGCTCTACAGAGCTTCATTGGAAGCTGGAATTGGAGTGCTCAGCTTGAGAATATCCTTGGTATCACCCAGGTTCAAGCTACAAAAGCCATCAAGCTATCCGCAAATGGGGACGTGGCCAGCATGCTCGCCACACTCTGCACACTCGTCTATCTCAAGAAGAAGATGGCTGCTGACAAGGATTCATGGGAGTTGATGGCCGACAAGGCAGAGAATTGGCTGCAGGACCAAACGGGCCAGACTGTGGAGGAGCTTGAGGCGTTGGTTGAAGATGCTAAGCTGTTTGTTTGAGTATCCTTGCCACATTTTGGAGCTGAACCGGCCAACACCGGTGGGATGACCGGATTTGCCGGGCATTTCCGGTCATGATTGCTAGAGATTGGCGGAAGTTGCAGCCATGAAGGACGGTTCCACCAATTGATACCGGCGTGGCGCGGCGGATGAGCCGTGGGGGGCTTCTCTTGGCCAATGCTTGAATTGTGGATGTGACAGGCTTGAGTCTGGGGGAGGAAACAGCCTGGAGGAGTCAAGTTGATATTCGGACCGGGCTTGTGCATTTCACAACTCCTCAGGATACTGTTTCGCAGTTCGAAGTACGTAGGTAGTTGGACGTAATATGTGCCTCAAAATATCTTTATGGCGTAACGGGCGGTTTATGAAAACAAAATCAAATGCGTCCGCGTCGAGTTGACCACAGTGGAAGCTGTGAAGGTCGTTCTGTGCCAAGTGATTTATGAATGCCGGTAGGAGTGTCAATAATACCAGTTAACCATATCTGACGACTTAAAATCCCACTGCAAAGCAAGTCTGTAGCCAGGCTGGACTATTCCTATTCCTGGACCGTCGCTACGGTCTTGCATTCAGACCTAAAGCTGATGCAACGTATCCATGCAGTGATTTTGTACCCTTGCCAGAGCAGGTGTTAGGAGGGGAGTGTGAATGTGAGGGGGATATGCGAAAGAATGTGCTTATCAACGCCACGAAGATATTGAATTCCCGTCCAATTGACATTCGAATGTTGAAGCGGATGATGAATAAACGCAATTCTCGAATCTCATGCTTGAAGGCCCATGTTGCATGGCTTGAAGTCCTCTGGGGCATGCGGGTCTGTCTCGAGTTTCCAGGAGAGTGAACCTGCACCAACTCCAACTTACGGCTGGCGTTCCGATGGTGGCGTCTTGGCTCTCAAAGTCCCCTGTACATTATTCACCTTGAAGCAATTGGAGAAACCACCACCGAAGCTAGCGATAACCGTGCAGCCATGCGGCGCTCACTGTAGCTCGTGTCAAGTGGCCAAACTCGACTAGTTTCTTTGGCGACAGGTCGTGCGACGTGGGGTGATAGCAAATAGAGAATGTTACTGAGACAGATAGCACATATCCGACAATCGGTAGCTCCAACATCTCCAACGCCTCAAGGATTATTGGTGCTAATTTCGCCTGGTATCCGAATGAAGCCGGTTCTCCCCCAGTTCTGTACCAAAAGCCACGTTTAGAACGCAATTTAAGGGAGCTTTCGAGGATCCAGTGTTGACAACTGCTTGGCTAAAAGCCACTTCCGGAAACCGCTGGGGCAAAGCGCGGCGCCAAGGCTTTTGTTCACCGGAGACTTAGACTCGCGTGCCGATTGTTTTGCCTGACGTGGGACGTGGGGGATGGACGATTATGGAGAATGAATCATACGCACAACAGCGTATGGGGTAATCATTGGGTACAGAGGCCAGGTTCCGATGGGTGAGGGAAACGGGCGTTTGATGTGGATTCTGCAGACTTGACAACGTTGGTCGAGATTGTTGCTAGTCTCGTTCGAGTCGAGTTGTGGTGTTGCTCACTTCCCATGTGTGATGTGTGGGTGACAAAGGTGAGTGTGGCATTTTCTCCGTACTTTGCCTTCTTGCTGGTCATCACACTTGCCTTTCTTATCCCTGTCGTTTTGGGACCCCCGAGCCAGGTCAAAGGTACCAAACCAGATCAGACCGGAGTACCGATGTACTTATCTTTTACCCTTTCTATTATCAGGTATCAGGATGCATCCATGCACCCTTGCTCGAGGCATGTGTAGCTAGAGTCGATCTGAATTAGTATATCTGCCAAGTCATGCCCACCTCAAGTCTTGTCTGTTGTTTGAGTCTTGACTCGACCCTGCCCTGTTCCCCCAAGGTGTCTCATACAGTGCTCGACCGTTGATCGCCAAATCCGAGCAGAGTACACAAACAGTGATAGCAATCATGGCCGCTGAAGTCGACAGAAAGCAAGAGGCCAGCCTCGTCCAGCATGATTCGGTGACCTTGCCGCACAAGACGGGGCCAGCCGACCCTGAGCTCCTCGAGGCCATCCGTGCCGAGCACCAGATGAGCTTTTTTGAGGCATTGAAGCTCTATCCCAAGGCTGTTGGATGGTCTGCTTATGTATCCCTTGGTGTCATCATGCTGGCTTTTGACCCGCAGCTCATCGGTAATCTGTACGCCATGCCACAGTTTCAAAAGGATTTTGGATATCAAAGCGGCGATGAGGTAAGTTGCACTCTCAAACAACGGCTCGGCATATGGCACATTTCCCTTATAAATCCCAGTAATGGTTGTCGGATAATCCAGCTAACAAGTCATCCCATAGTATGTCATCACCGCTGCTTGGCAAACTGCCCTCTCCATGGGCAACCCCATCGGACAGGTTGTCGGAGCCTTATGGGCAGCTTACCCCATGGATTTGTTTGGTCGCAAGCGCACCTTTGGCGTCTGCGTTATTCTCGTCGCTGGTCTTGTCTTCATTCAGTTCTTCGCTCGCTCACTCGCTGTTCTTCTTGCCGGAGAATTGCTTGCTGGTCTTGTCTTGGGCATGTTTGTCGTCATTGCACCCGCTTATGCCTCCGAAGTCTGCCCTACTGCTATTCGTGGCCATCTCACTTCTTTTGTGAACCTCTGCTTCGTCATCGGACAGCTTCTTGGTAATGGCGTTACCGCAGGTACACAAAAGATCGACAGCCATTGGGCCTACTCTCTTCCCTTTGCTTTGCAGTGGTTCTGGGTTGTCGTCATTATACCCGGTATGCTGTTCGTCCCAGAGAGTCCTTGGTGGCTGGTGCGAAAGAATCGCATGGAGGACGCCGAGAAGTCTTTGCGCAGACTTGCCTCACCCAAGGTTAATGTTGCTGCTACTCTTGCGTTCATCGTGGAAACAGATCGACTGGAGCAGGAGCTTGAGGCTGGTAGCACCTACCTGGACTGCTTTAAGAAGGTGAATTTGCGCCGAACCGAGATTTCCATTGGCGTCTACTGCACACAGGTGCTCAGCGGTATCTACCTCATCAACTACGGCACCTACTTCTTCCAGCAGGCCGGTCTTCCCACTGACCAAGCCTTCAACATGTCCGTAGGATTCATGGGTGAGTAAACACGACATTGGGCTGTATTGGCCCTCCTGCCCTGCGCGCAACTGGTTCATGAATACTAACAGACATGTTCTCATAGCGGTCGGTCTTTTTGGAACTCTCGTTTCTTGGTTCCTCATGGTCAGACTCGGTCGACGATTCCTGTACAACTACGGTCTTGCCGTCCTCGTCCTCCTCCAGTTCGTCATTGGTATTCTCGACTGCATTCCCGGCCGTCCATCGGGTGCCATCTGGACCGAGTCGGCGCTCATGTTGATTTGGAACTTCTTTTACGACATTTCCATCGGTCCCATCTGCTTCGTCCTCCTCGCTGAGTGCTCTGCTACTCGTGTTCGTTCCAAGACTATCGCCGCTGCCACTGCTGCTCAGGGACTCTTGGGTATCGTGATGACCGTTGCGATTCCATACATGATCAATCCGGATGAGGCCAATCTGCAAGGAAAATTGGGCTTCTTCTTTGGTGGCCTGGCTGGCTTGTGTCTTGTCTGGGCATACTTCCGTGTTCCCGAGACGATTGGTCGCAGCTACGAAGAGTTGGATCTGCTCTTCGACAAAGGTGTTTCTGCGAGGAAGTTCAAGGGATATCGTCTGGAGGGTGCTTTGTCCGCCGGCCTGGACGACAAGCTTGTTGGGTAGATAGAGTTGTAGTTGTGCGATTTTGACCTTCGTTAGGCGGAAATTGTCTCGGCAATATGACAATATAATCTTTTAATGAATTGCGTTTTGCCCTAAGTGATGTTTAGGTACTCTTATGAAGGCGAGTTTGGGAACATGTTGACGAATGCCCACGTGTAGCAATACGATGGGATGGCCCTGGTGTTGTTATTTGCATTGCTCTTGGTCCTCGAATTCCGATCCAAAGCATATTTGGATTCACTGTTTGTTCCTGCGATCGTACTCTCGGATTAGAATCTGGTTCAAGGGGCGAGAGTGCTCGCCAATACGCTCTGCACACTCTGCCAAAGATCTAACGGGCTTTTCTCGAACTGAACAATAGTTCATTGCATGCCATAGACTATGGAACCATGGATCGCATCCATGCAAACAAGTCAGGATTACAAGCTGGAACAGAAGGTGAGAATGTACTGATGTGTCACGACGTGGATGCATTGATCCGTTTGGCTTCACACCTTCCACCTGCCACCTGCCAGCTGCTCGCAGCCGTATCGAGAATGTGCCAGCTGGCAAACACCTATTTATTTAATACCTTTGCCAATCACAGTCGATTGTCTTCATCTCAATGTTGGCTCTTGCGAAATTGTGAAATTCCTCCTCTTCCCTTTTCTCCTCACTTAATGCTCTCCTGTCAGCAGTGTTCATCGTTGCTCTGACACACTTGTGAAGCTCGGTCTTCAAGTCGCAAATGCTTGCCATGGACCCTTCATCGCTCTCAGACTTTTTCAGTCGAGTCATCCCACTACGGAACTGGTTAGAATTGCCAGAAGTGCCCCTTGCGGATGAGTTCATGGCCAGCCATCCGCCCCGATTGCCGCTCAATGACTTCGAGGCTCGAGCCCAGCTTCGAGATCAGTATTTTGAAACTCAATATCGCTTACTCCGCTTTGAAGCCACCGAAACCTTGAGACGTGCGGTACAAACTATACGAACGGCCTCAAATGCCACTCAATTAGGACCAAATCCAGATGAACAAGAGGATCAAGTTGCGGCCAGCACCCTAGCAAAGGTCAACGTGTATAAAAATGTAACAATTAACTACTGCTTCTTAATTCCTCATTATATTAACCAGACATGCTCCCAGGTTCGCATAACAGGGTATGCCCTTGGGCGAGACGGAGCAGGCCAACGAGTTGTGGTGCCCGATGCCCCTGTCCGCGATCCTGACGAAGAGGATGAAGACGACTCTGATGACATCGAACTATTCTGCCCAGGCTCTTTAGTTATTCTGTCCCGAGATTTATTCAAGTCCACATGTTATGTGGCAACCGTTATGGAGAATGACGGACTACGAGATCAACCGCCAACAATTGATATTATTTGGGCAACGCAGGACTACATGATCACCGACTCGAGTGTGGATTTGGTTATGTTAGAACCAACCAGTGGGTATTTCGAGTCGCTAAGGCACACTATGCTGGGACTTCAGCAGATGTCCCAGACAAGGTATATACCGACTGTAACATCAATGCATATTATGTACGAGTACGACTTATTAATACGTCTCTATTAGTTGCCTGCTGGGTCCATACCTCTTTCAGTCTGGACCTCATTCCGTTCCATCAATTCAATATCTCAAGGAAACTCCAAATGGAGATCCAGTAGTCCCGAAAACTGCTAGGAGCCTGGATAAAACTCAGCACGATGCCTTTACAGAAGCGGTAACCCGAGAGATATCCATTATTCAGGGTCCGCCAGGCACTGGAAAGACATTTACTTCTAATGTCATTCTTCAGAGCCTTGTTCAAACACAGCGGCAATGCCACGAGGCTCAAATCAATCCTGGTCAGCCTAGAATCCCAATTATCGTGGTAGCACAAACAAACCACGCTCTGGACCAGCTACTTGAGAAATACAAAGAAACCGCGGACTCTGGCAAAATTGTCCGCCTAGGTGGTCGAAGCAATAGTGAAGCGATTTCCGAGCTTACACTACACAAGTTAATGAGAGCTTATGTGCCCGGCTTTCACAGACAGTCCACGAAGACTCTGCATTCCACCCTTAAGCAGACAATTATCGCGCTTCGTGAGGCTCACACATTGGGAAACGACGTTCTTGATGCCAAGGAGCTCCTAGAACATAAGATTCTTTCTGAAGATCAATACTTTTCCGTCACCGATGATGACTGGGAGTCGACTGATTGCGCCGGAGGTGACCTCGCAGAGTGGCTTGGACAACCCCAACACCAACATCACCTTGCTTCCGGCTCACCTGATAACAAAGCAGGGACACATGTCAGTAGCGAGGCACACAAAAGCAAGTTGGAGCCTCGCTGGCAAAGCTTAGGCGTGAAGTTTGTACCCTTCGACATCCAGCGTCAATGTGGGAGGCCTAGTAGGTACTCTCAGGAGGCCGCCATCTACCAACTAGCCCATAATCGCAACCTCTATAATATCAAACTTGAGGATCGATCGACAGTCTATAGCTACCTAAAAGATAGCCTACGTGATATCAAGAGTCCGGCCATACCAGACCTGCTTCAGACATATAACGACACTTGGACATCGATCCATAACATCCTAGTCACAAACAGAATCGCCTTTATACAGGCGGCCGATATCGAAGTCATTGGGTGTACTGCGACAGGTTTGCTAAAGTACCGAGAACTCATTGCTAGCCTCCGGCCCAAAATTTTGCTCATGGAAGAGGCTGCGGAAATTCGAGAGAGTGACACGATTGCTGCTCTCCTGCCGTCCATCGAACATCTCATTTTCTTAGGCGACCACCAGCAGTTGCAACCACACGTTGACTTGCCGGAACTCGCACAGGATCCATACCGCGTCAACATTTCCATGTTTGAACGTCTTATCAAACTCGGTATCCCACATCAAATTCTCCTCCAACAACGGCGTATGATACCCTGCCTGCGAGAAATAGTACAGTTGTTTTACCCACGACTGGTTGATCATACGCCAACTATATCGAAGCTTCCGTTAAATATCCCCGGTGTCAGCACACCTTTGTGGTGGTTTCAGCATGACTGGCCAGAGTCTCCCGGAATTGGAAACTCTGTTCAGAACTTTACAGAAGGCCTGATGATAGTACGATTTGTCCAGTACCTGGTCACTCGAGCAAATATCTCGCCGAATCGCATTACGTTGCTCACCTACTACAGGGGCCAGGTTGACATATTGAACAAACTGCTTGCCAGTAACCAATGGCTCGTCGCATGTGAGACCGAGTGGGCTGTGCGAACTGTTGATGGCTTCCAGGGAGAAGAGAATGACATTATTCTCTTGTCTCTTGTGCGTGGGCCAAATGGCAAAGCCGGATTCCTAACCCAGGAGAATCGTGCCATTGTTGGTCTGAGTCGTGCAAGAGTTGGCATGTACATCTTCGGACACAGGGATGTCCTAACCAAGCACCCAGTGCGAGGCGAGACTTGGTCAAAGGTGGTACGACAAATGAAAGGGAAACAAGGTCGAGCATTGCCACTTTGCCCTAGTATGGACACTGAGGTCGTTCATGTTGACCATCCAGATCAATTAAAGCGAATCATAAGAGACCCTCAATACCGAAAGGATAGCAGTACACACTCTTCCGGTGGCCCAGATTCAGAGAAACAGCCTTTTGCTGTACAAGCTGCAGAGGTTAAAGTTTCTCTGGGCAGTACTAGAGAGGACGAAGGGCAAAGCCCACAGATAAAGTTACCATTCCGCATAGAGGCCGATCGCCCATCATCACCACCCGGACAGCAATTAGACGACATGGAGGAATTAGCTTCCGACTTGAAGTTATTGTCATTTGAAGACTTTGAAACTATTCCTTTGTCAGCACCAGATTGTCCATGGGACCGTCCGCCATTGATGCCGACCATCACGCCAATGAAAGAAGACTTACTCTTGGAATTTTCGGATGATGAAATTAGCGAGGCTGGGACGGAGGATAGCTAACGGAAGCTAGGCGACTAAGTACCTAGGTGACTGGCCACAGTTTGATCACTTTCGTGAGGGTTGAAATGGGTTCATGGTGCAAAGTATATGGCCGTCAGGTTTGGGTTAGCATCATGATCAAATGTAAAGTTGATGGAGAGGGGTTTGAGCCTCTGACACACAGAAAAACTGGCATGGAATCGTTTTGTGTCCTCGGATTAGAACTAGTCTTTAGCAAGACTTGCGTCTTGCGAATCTAAAAGATGCAATAACGATCACATTTACAAAGATTCCTAAAGTTCAAAGTGTTTGAAGGTGGACGGTGACAAAACACAACCAACTGGAACGAGATACTCGGGGACCACGAAAAGGTACCGGCTAGCCTGGTTTGAAAGCGCACTAGCCAAAAGTCGCCCAACTTGCGCCAATGTACCATGCTCCATCACTCGCATGTGCATTCTGGCAGGTCGCAATGGCAGAAGCTGCCATGGCTTTATTTTAGATTCACTGGAGCTGCGACTGTGCAACGCTACGCTCTTCACAACACGAAACTTGCTTCAATTGACCTCGCTTTCCCTGTTCACAGTGCACAGGACAAGACCGAATCACCCTCCAGGTCCAGTTCTTCATCGCTCCTTGAATCAGTCAGTGTCCAACCCCCACAGGCGAAGCAAAGCAGCGCACGGTGCTGGGAGCTGGGAGTCGGGGGCTGGGATAGAATCCACGGTCGCACCGATCGCGACGGCGGTTATGGACGAAGAGCAATAGCGCATATCGGCCCTCGGTTACTCTAAAGAGCACTCTCCTGTAATTTGTTTTAGCGACGCGTGCCCTCATCGTCACCTCCCAGGATTCGCGCCGCCGCCATGGACGAGGAGGACAGGTTCTCGGCGAGTTCGCCCGAATCGGAGCGACAAAACGAGCCGGACGAAGTCATGGAAGATGCTGAAGACGGAGACAATGATGCGGAACAGGACGACGAAAACAACGACGATGATGACGACAACAACGATGACGACAACGAGGGAAACGACAACAACGAGGGCGACGATGCGGGAGAGGACAACCAAAACGCCAACGCCAACGCTGATGGCAATGGTGACGCCGGAGGTGAAGGCGATGGACAGTCAGGGGTCAAATCCAGTAAATCCAGTACACCGACGCTTTCGGCCGCCAGACTACGCCTCCGACCACAGCTTCGACCCGAGGCCATCACCGCGCGCCTGTATGATATCGTCCCTACCATGGCTGCCCCTCAGTCAACCAGTGTCAATGCAATGGCCATTACTCCCGACTTGCGCTACTGGATAACGGGAGGCTCAGATGGTTATATTCGCAAATATGACGGGCCCGGTACTATAAACGGGAAACTTGCCCTGACGGTTGCCCAGAAACACCCATTTGTGGACAGCGTCACCAAAGCCGGCATCTTGATGTCGTACTGGGAGAACGAGGAGCCCGCTGCTCCTGGGCGCGGCGACCAGGACCACAACTTGTCCCCGGTCTATTCTTTGGCGGTTCACTCACGGGCTCTCTGGCTTCTTTCCGGCCTCGAATCCGGCGGTATCAACCTGCAAAGTGTCCGCCACGATGAGGGTAAGAAAATCGCGTGCTTGCAGAAACACACCAATGCAGTAAGCTGTCTGATGCTTGCGCCGGATGAAAAGAGCGTGTTAAGCGGCGGCTGGGACAAGAACATTTTTGACTGGGACTTGAACACCGGGCAGACAATCCGCAGCTTTGACGGATCTGGAGGTCAGATCTCTTCGATTGAATTGCGACCTGCCAGTGGTGATCCTGTGCCTGCAGAAGCAGACGAGCCAATACAATCATCAACAATATCAACTAACAATGGTGCCCCGATTACCAACGGCATTCTCAAAGAGGAATCTGGCGGCACGGGAGGTGCAGGGCAAGAGGGCTTTGGAGCGTCTGGAGGAGACGGCGAGGCATCACCAGCTCATGAGAGTCTTTTTGGTGGCAGCGATGCAGGAAGTCTCTTTGGAGAGACTGCCGGCGAGCAGCCATTCGGAAACGATGACGACGGCTTTGGCGCCAGTATGGACATGATGCCGAGCCATGAAGGGGGTATGGACCACTCGGCCGACTTCGCCATGGCAGACATGGAAACCACCAAAGAGCCGGATACCTCTATGCATAGTGTGCCAGCTACTGAAACACAGACTGAGGGCCCTTCTCAGAATGCAATGGACATTGACAAGCCAGCCGCGGCAATGGGTGACTCTGCTCTTCCCAGTGAAGCCAAGATCTCTGGGGAAGCTGCCAAATCCGAGGAACCGACGACTACTCAGGCTAGCCAATCCCAATCACAATCCCTCAAGGCGGAAGAAGAAGATTCAAAAGCATTCGCACAATTGACCGACGACAAGGCAGCGTTGAAAAAATCGCAATCACCAGGACTATTAGCTTCTCAGCCAGCCTCACAACAGTTTGATCAGTCACAAGTATCGCCCACTACTTTCCTCTCCTCCTCCATTACCGGCACAATCCAACTATGGGATCGCCGTGTACCCAACCCCGTTGCCAGAATTGGCACAAGACAAGGTGTCCCCCCCTGGTGCATGAGTGCATGCTGGAGCCCCAACGGCAATATGATTTATGCTGGCAGAAGAAACGGCACAGTGGAAGAATTCGATGTGAGAAAAGCAAAGCGCGGCTGGGCACCCGAGAGAGCAATGAAGTTCCCAGCTGGAAGTGGCGCTGTTAGTGCTGTACGATCTATGCCCAACGGTAGGCATCTTGTGTGGTAAGTGTCCTAATCATGGTGTTGAGCATTTGGCGCGAAATTCAATCTATTAACACTCTTAGTGCATCGCATGATATCCTGCGATTGTATGATCTCCGAGACACCCAGGCGTTCAGCCATTCAACCGTTCCGTTTCTAATTATCCCCGGGCCCCCTCGTGCTGGTGTCATATCCAGCTTGTACATTGACCCGACTAGTAGCTTCATGCTCAGTGCCGCTGGAACACGAGGCTGGGATGGGACCAGCACTGAGGTCTTGATTGGGTACGAAATCAGTGTGGTTAATGACTAGTTACAGATGTAGTTTTGAGGAGAGTGTCGCAACTTTAGGCGCATGGGTTGTGATGGGTTGGGTTCTAGGCTCTGTCTGGGTATTTGGGCGTTGTGGCGCCATCATTGGCTTACGTTTGGATGTGGTTTCAATGTCATCTGGTAGTTGGAAAGAGTTGGATGAAAGAATTCATAGAGTGTTTTGATAGCTTGTATTTGGATAATCCTTCCTGTTTCGGTGCTCAGCTTGAATTAGGTGGATTTCAAGTAGCGTTTCGAGACCAGACCAGCGGAATGGCTCAAAGACAGCGTGCTGTACGCCCGACGGAATACGGCAATAGATTATTTTCGGTGTTGATGAACCTTGTCTAAGACATGCGACGAGTTGCCGTTGTAGTCGTGCTCTTCTCCCCTTTGTCAATCCAATATCAGAGACAGCGCCGGCTGTCGTGGTCGTGTCCCTACCAACTTTCCTCGCTCGTTCACTTTCAACGAGCTGTTCCTCGTCTGATTCGTCTCACTCGTCCTCATCATCAAACTTGTCCACCTGGTACTGAAATGGATCAACCTTGGTCTTGTTATACGCCAAAATGGTATCCCTATCTTCCTTAGTATACCAATTTGGGTTGCAGATAATCATATTATCAAGGTCTAGTTTTCGACCTGCTTTTCCCCCGTTTTGTTTCTTTTTTACAACCGGTCGCTCGTCTTTCCCAGATGATGCGAGGGAGTTGCTCTTCGCCGTCACTTGTTTCCCGTCTGAGGATTCGTTCTTTGCCACATCTGGCTCCTTTGTTCGACGATTCGGTTCTTGTTCTTGGCGCTGTAGGCAGACTCGACGGGGAACGCCAAAAGACAAAAGGTCGTGGTGATTTTCGAGGTAAGCAAGCCACTCTGGATTTTGTTCCTGCGGTTCATGAACGAAGTATGCCTCCAAGCCCTGAGGAATGGGGACGTCCACCGCAGGAATAGCCCTGCTATTACGCCGTCTTGACCCAGACATTTCGCTTTCTACTCTTTGTTACAAAAAGTGTACAGCACAAGGTGTAGTAGATGTTGCGAATAGAACACGGTGCGAACGGTGTGCTCCAAGTCCAGGATCTACCATCGAGGTTTCTGAACACGGGGTATATATACGCAGTCAATACATGTGATTATGACAATTCTTTGATGGCCACTGAATGACCAAAATAATTCGTGCACCAACTGTACTGCGTTTCACGGTCGGTGAACAAAGGAGCACTTCATTGTTCATAGCCGTCTTTTTTTGTGTTCAGTGCAGAAACAACGTGTGCTTCACATGCGAAGAGGTCAAAGGGATTAAAGCCACTTCTGGATCTGAATACGACTATGTGAGTCTGTAGACGGAGAGTTGAGCAATTCAACAACAGATGGAACAGCGTGTTTGCCATCTTCACGCGAGGATTCCGTGCTCATCTGGACGTTTTCGATCTCACGAAGTGGTCATGGATTGGGGTAATAATGGTTTGCTGATATATTTCGTGTTATTCAGACTATTGCGTTGAGTTACCTAGAGACGATATTGTTCTTCCAGTTCACCCACAGAATACAGAATGAATCATTAAGTAGACCCTGATTAGGACTCAAGCTGTCCGACATGTCACTCTGCTAATCATGTCACATTCAACAACCTGATTCATGTATAAGTGTCGTAGTCGTACTGAACCGCGTCGACAGTCCATTCAATCTCTTGGATCAAACGTACAGCCAGACGTGGCATCCGGTAGTGATTATCTCAACAGCACACGATGATTTCTAGACCAGGATCAGATGAATTTCACAACCTACATCAACATAGTACTGTCATGGATCTTTCAGTCCGGACAGGCATCAGACTATTCCAGCGTTAAAGGCAAACCTCTCTGCTTGCAGGGAGTACAGGCACTGCAGTGAAAGTGCCATAAACAGCGTTCAGGAAGATTCTTGGTATATAAACCTACTGAAAGTCCCATCATCCGGCATCATAGCCTTCTCAGCACACCACCAGCAACTACAAAACTAAATACCATCCAACACCAAAACAACCAGCAACTACAAAACTCGAATACCACCCAACACCGAAACCACCATCACCATGCCAGGATCCAAGGCCCCATCTGACAACAAGAGCTACGTCTCCCACCGAAGCGGTGCCTCCCATCGAACCGGTGCCTCTCATCGAACCAGTGCCTCCCATCGAAGCAATGCCCTCACCCAAGCCAACCTTAGCGCATTGGGCAGTGCAAACTCCAGGAGCGGTGCGAGCCAGGTGAGCAGGGCAAGCACCAAGAGACCCGGAGGCAACATCAGCCAGTTGAGCAGTGTAACCCCTGCCGACAGCGTGAGCCAAGTGACCAGCCGCGCGGGTTACGGGGGTAACGGAAGTCATGTTAGTGCTGCGATCCCAGGAAGCCGTGGGAGTGTTGCGGGTAGCATGGGCCAGGGAAGCCGTGTTAGTGCTGCGCCCTCACGATACTATGGGAGTGCTGTGAGTGGCATGGGCCAGGGAAGTCGTGCTATGGTTGCGATCCCAGAAAGCCGTGTTAGTGCTGCGCCCTCACAATACTATGGGAGTGCTGTGAGTGGCATGGGTCAGGGAAGCCGTGTCAGTACTGCCGTCCCAGGTTCCGTACGTCTATGTGCCCACCCAGGTTGCCAGAATCCTGCTACACACCCAGAATGCCCTGGCTGTGTTGCAGACCGCCAACGCCAATATCGTGGTAATGGGGGGTGTTCGGGGTGTTAAAACTGAAACGATGGGGGGAAAGTGGCGACATAAGTTGAAGGCACTCAAGGAAGAATACGATGCTTTGCGCGAGTACCAGATGGTGAGATTTGGGAAAGACAACGGGGTTAAAGGCGAGAGACAAGGCATTAGGTGGCTTTATCTTTATTTGGCAGAGTCTAGCACAACTTAACTCATCAGAAAACTGCTATAGCTCTAAGATCAGGTTAACATAAGATGGAGGACAACTTGAGACCAGATAGATGAGCTTTAGAATAGACTTTTGGTTATTATTTAAGACTTTATTTGCACAAAATTAACCGCTTTACCTGTCACTCATAACATTTATGTCCTGGAACAGCGTGTTTGCCATCTTCACGTGCTAATTTCCTGCTCGTCTAGATGTTTTCATCTCACAAAGTGGTTATAGTTTTGGGTATCTAATAGTAGTTTCTAATTGGTTTCGTCTTATTCAGACTATTTCTTTCAGTCAACTAGAGAATACAGATTGAATTATTATGTCGACCCTGAACAGGTCTTTAACCAGTCTAACAATGACTCTGCTATTCGTGTCAAATATGTCCCTCTGTACTTTAGCTACCTGTATTAACTACAAGTACTAAACCGCGTTGATAATCCATTTAATCCCTGTAACTAAACGTACAGCTAGACGTGGCGTCTGTAGTGGTGCTTGCCTTTCGCAGCACAAAGGATTTCTAACCAGCATTAGATGGAGTTCACAACATGTCCCAATAGACTATTGTTATAGATCTTTTAGTCTGAACAGACATACAACTATACTAGGGTCAAAGGGAAAGCCCTCCACTTACAGGGGACACACATATTAAAGTGAAAACACTATAGAGTTGTTCGTGAAGGTTCTTGGTATATAAGACTGACAAAAGTCCACATATCCGGCATCATAACCAACTCAGAAATATCCCCAGCAACTATAAAACTTGAATGCCATCCAACGCCAAAACCATCATCACCATGCCGAGCTCACATGTCCCTGTTGACAACCAGAGCCACGTCTCCCACCGAAGCGGTGCCTCCCATCGAAGCAATGCCCTCAACGCAAGCAACGTTAGCGCAGTGAGCGGTGCAAGCTTCAGGAGCAGCGTGAGCCAGGTGAGCCAGGTGAGCAGTCCAAGCCGCGCGAGCAACGGGGGTAACAGAAGTCATGTTAGTGCTGCGAGCGGCGTGAGCCAGAGAAGCCATGTCAGTGCTGCTAGCAACAGAAGCCATGCGAGCAACGGGAGTAACAGAAGCCATATGAGTGCCGCAAGCAACAGAAGCAACGGCAGCCATGTAAGTGCTGCGAGCAATAGAAGCCATCTGAGCGCTACGAGCACCGTAAGCCCTGCGGACAGCGTGAGCCAGGTGAGCACCAGGAGTGGTAGAAGTCATGGAAGCTACAAGAGCGGTGGAAGCAGCATGACCTACGGTCTCAGAGGAGGCAGCACCGACAGGGGAAGCTCTGCTTCCTACTACTCTTTCGATGTGGACGCCAGGCGCCGAGATCTGGAGACAAAAATTCAAAACCTGGAGGGTTACTTACACTCGGGCGCGTCGTCTTTTGTACCTCCAAAGATGTGGGTAGATGGGCACAATAAGTTGAAGGCCTGGAGGGAAGAATACCGAGAGTTGTCGGACCACTAGATGGTGAAATTTGGGAAGGCAAAGGGGTGAAGGCGAGGAAAGGGATTAGGGGACTTCATCTTCATTTGGCTGAATCTAGTGCAACTTATCACATTACATAACGTTGCAGCGCTACTGGCAAGTCAATACAAGTTAGATTGCAACTCGAGGCAAGATAGATGAGTTCTAGAATAGACTTTTGGTTATTATTTGAGACTTTATTCGCACAAATGTGACAGCTTTACCGGTGACTCTTAACATTTATGCCCTGGAAGCAGCGTGTCCGTCATCACTCACAGTCATGTCAATGTATGCCCAGGTACCTGCATCATCAACACCAGTCGTAGTTGTCAAACGTGCTCTTGTCAAGGGTATTGGTCCATAAGAACTGTTGTATCACTCCAACTCGATCGCCTTGTCGCCCATCGCACCCGTCCGATTGCTGCCTGCATGTTAATCGTAACTTCAAACCAGCACCAATAACTTGCTATTCGTGGTCAAGTTCGGGCCTATAAAGCGTTCGCAGCCAACTCCAACATAGTAGAGATAGTCCTATCACAAGGTCAAGGCTACCAACAACCTCCTACACCGAGAATAACCACAACTTAGCCCCATCTCAAACTAGATCCCTAAAACCAAGTGTACTCCGAATGGACTACAGAAATCAGTCTGGTTCAGTTCGGGACCGCTCCTCCTGGGGCCAAGAGCATGGCGAAAGCAGCGGGCAGGTTGTGGTCCGGGACCGCACTGTCGATACCCTGCGTGATGAATACTACAACGTCAGGCAACTAGACGACATTCGAAAGCAGACTGGGTTTAGGCTGGCTCCCAAGGCAACTCGTCAGCGGTACGAAAGAAGGCTGGCGAGACGAGCAACGGCTCTCTACAATGACTTACAACAGTTCACGCCGCAGCGGCACCACCACCAGCACACGTTGGAATGGGGGCCGTTTCCGCCTGGAGAGGCCGTGGAGTGCGCTCGTATTTCGAGCTGGAGCGATGTTGCTGAAACTTCTCAGCCGACAGAGGTTGATGTTGTTCACTCGCGATGGGCCTTGGAATGGGAGCAAGCAACGGTGCAGGCAGAGGGGCCGCAAACGGCGAAGAAAGAGAAGCACCGCGGCAGCAGGCCGTGAATTGTCTAGGACGTGTGAGTTCTTTGGGTTGTATCTTCTGAAGCTGTTAGGGGAATATACCGTATTCTGTTTTATTGGAACGATGGTGAAGGAGTCGTGGATATCTCTCAGCGCTTTAGGAAACCTTACTGGCATTTAGTTTTCACCACATTTACAGCGTCTCTTATTCTGTCAAGCTCAATACATCACTAGTATTTAAATTCACTAGAAGTACTACTCCTTCCACATCTTATACAGACTATTCCTTCACCTAGCCTAATTCACTTCCTGTGATCTTGGTTCAAAGCAACTGGTGATCCTGCTTTGCAACGACATTTCCGTAAAGGCTCGGAATATCCGTTCCAATACCACGCTCTCTCCTGAAATATCGAGGCCAGCTTCCAAGCTAGTGTCAATAACGCTTCCAAAGGCATTCCCTGCATAAGCTGCATGCAACTTCAACATCCCTCTCCCCCAATACCTCCATGCCAAAGCAAATCCCACAGCCTTATGCCTAGGCAACCACCGAGACAAACTGAATTCTATTTGGCATAATCACTTTTCCGAACATACATAACCACGCGTATCGCACCGGTAGCAACGTCATACATGTAGTTGTCATCGTACAGTTGGTGTGAACTGCCTTCCGTGCCCAAACTATGCTGCGCACACCGGGAAATTCACCAAATAATCCCCAGGTTGGTAACTCAGAACTATTGAGATGGTCTGATTCGTGTTCTTACAGGATTAGTCAGTTAAACACGCGTCACGAATCCTCTTAAGACATCCTAAAGACTATGCCGCAACTACAATTACTCAAACAAGGACGGCTCACACTCAACCACAAGACTCACCCAGCACTCTCTTAGAACTAGCAACCTCTGAAAGTTCATTCACCACGTACGACAAGTCTATTCACAGATGCTGCTAGTTACGCGAACCAGCAGCTTCTCTATCCACACCACTAAAAGCTGCACATTGATAAACACAACGGGAGAACTCTCCAGGAATACAAACTTGAACAAACAGGACCTTCTGGGTATTGAGAGTGCGAATTTTGTATCGTTATCGAGCGTTGGTTGATGCTAGCATAACCGAGTTTATTGCAAGTCTTAAAACAAGTTTCGAAAACCCTATCTAAGGCGAGGCAAGTGATAAGACTAATGGATGATTCATATTTGAGATCACTCCATCAATTAAATGCATGAATTATTCTCACAGGAATATCTGGTAACTGACAATTCACACTCTTAGTTATAATTAATCCTACACGCAAAGCATGGGTTGTCCAGTTGGTCGGTTGTGTTAGTTGGTTGTGGATCGCCGTCATGTCTCAAAAGTGATCCAAACCTGGATAAAACGCCATGCCACGCTATGCCATGCCATGCCATGTCAGTGGGGATTCGAAATGTCTCAACCACAACGTGCAACCTGCAAGTCAACACACACCCATGCGTGAACCCTTCACCAACAGGGCTACGTATAGGGCTACGTAGAGCCGTGCCTTCGACTGCCCCATCACAATTACTCGCATGCAATAAATACCCGGCAGCCCTATGCCAACGTTGGCTAATATAGTTGGAGATTTCAAAATACGTCAGAGAGTTTCAGGGTTTCAATGTGAAGAAAGAGCATATTTACATCTACCTTTACACAAGTACCTTGTATTCTTTGCCAAAAGTACCTACCTAGGTAGGTATTCATCAGACAGTAGGGGCAAAAAAGCTTTTCTTTTCATCCTCAATACAATCAAGTCCTCTATGGTAGTCCCTACTTATATCCTACACGAGGTTTTCCTCAGCCTTTCCGCCGAATACCAGCCATCCACCCATCCATGCACAAGTTCTGATGCAGGCACGAGCCTTGCAAATACACCTCGCACACGAGGTCAAAACCATGTCGCCATCTTTAAATGCCTTTCATCCCATCAGACACAGCCCTTCCAACGGTTTCCCAGGTTGCTTAACACAATAGAAAAAGTAGCCTGCCCACTAACGCCGTACGATACAGAACCGGGAATCATCGCGGTTTAGGATAGAACATCGAAAAAAAAAAAAAAAAAATCCGTCAATGAGGCAGTGCGTGAATACAAAAAGATGGCAGGGATTGGGCACCGTCTTTCTTAAACTCGCTCTGTCCTCTTGCTGCTGTAGCTGGATTTTCGCAAAAATAGAATCGGGTCGGATCGTCAGCGCTGGCTTGGACACAATGCAGTCGGCGACACATCTCGCTGCTCCCACTTGCCAGGGTATTATCATTAAGTCCCCAAAGTTCAACATGTTAAACAAAAAAACAGGACGCGCATGCGACAAGGTGTGAAATGTGTAGTTCGTGAAGGCGGCAGACGCAAAACTGGCATGCTCTTCGACATATAAAACAAAAAGACAGTGGTTCAATAGTAAGACTCAATAAAGGAATGCTTGTTGTAAGCGGTGTATTGTAAACATTAAGGAGAGTCGGTGCGGCGTAAAGTAATAAGAGTATTAATGTTGTAGATATATTCCCTTGCTTTCGATTGTTTCAGCAGTTGCCGTTGTTTCCTGCTGACGCAGTCTGGGAATCAGTACTAAAGTATTGCAAGACATTCCAGTCAGGATGACTAGGACCAGACTGGTGCTGCGATGCTGGGCTGCTCGATAGGGGACCGGCAAAATTTGCTGGCCAGTTGTTGAATGAACCAGGGGCGGACGAGTATTCGTAATCCATCATACCATCACCAACGGACTGGCCAGGGTTTGACGTGGACTGTCGCATATCACGCCCATGCCCATGCCCATGCCCTCCGTCCATGGGTGAGCTCCCCATGGGGGATTGCGATGCTGTCATTGGAGACTGGTTCGAGGAATCTGGGGACGGTCCGTTCGGCGACCCAAAGGGCTGTGACGGGAGAAACACGTTGCCTTGTTGAAAATGGCCACCGAACGCACCCTGATTATCCGGACTTGTCGGTGGCAGCAATGGGGCTTGTTGATGAGCCTGTGAAGGAAGAGGAGCAAACGGGGGAGGGTGTTGAGGAGGTCCCATTGACCCAGGTCCATTGGCAAATTGTGGTGGAGGAGTCGCAGTAGGAGGAGCTCCCATCACAATATCCGCCAACTCATACGCGACGCCGACGACCCAGTTAGCCTCAGTTTCATCTCCAGAGAAGAACTCAAGCAGATCCTGGAGCTGTCCTGGGCTCTCCTTTTCTAAGAAGCCTTGGGCGCGTCCAGTCTTGCTTGGATGCCAACTAAACTGCGGCCGCTTGCCGCCATAGTTAGACCGTTTGTCCTCGACAAGCCTATCCCATGCCTCCCGGACAAGAGGTTGGTGCAAAAGGCCATAGACAACGCGAGAGTGCATCCAATCGCCTTTGGATAGTCCAGATTCGAAATGCCGGGCGACATGTTCGACGTGGCGCTCACGGGCAGGGTGCAATGCGGAACAAAAGCCACACGCCCAGTACTTTCGCTTGCGAAGGAATTTGACAACCTTCTCTGCATGGGGGCAAGTCTTGCAGCCATGGCACTGCTTGTGGTGTTGGTTGAATGAGTTGGATCCCCAGAAACTCCTGTTACAGCCAGGTTCCGGGCAAGGATACTTCCTCCAACGTTCGTGGAATTCGTCTTCATGTCGTTTCCAATCATACTTCCGTTTAAAGCTGGTCTCGCAGGACGTGCACCAATATATGTTTTGCTTGTTGGCATTACTACCGGCGCTGCTGGCACCTCCAGCATTTAAGGGCGAAACAGGGCTTGTGTGCATCATTCCCATGTTGACATGCTGTGGAGGCATGGGCATTGGACAACCTGATCGTGCCGAGGCACCAGACTGCCATGACAGTGATGATTGAGCCGAGTTTGTGGACCAAATAGAGGCATGCCCAGACGAGCCAGAACTGACCGAAGAAATGGATATCCTGGGTCGATGGGAAAACGCGGGAGACGGCGCGGCAAAAAACATCTGGTTCTCGAGATTGCCCATGTGGGAGCCCGTATGTCGGTCCATGGTCGGCATCATGGGATTGGAATTCGAACCAAGTGTTGGCGCAGGCGGCCAATTTCTCGACATTTCATCGGCCATGGATTCTGCCTTGATGTCACCAGGCGACGGAATCGTAGGCGGCGCCGAGGTGGGCATCATGGCAGGCGCTGAAGTTCGAGTACAAGGCACGGCAGACGGCGGAGGCGGAGGAGGACATTGAGGAGGGGGGGGAGGCGGGTCGTGTTGAGGAGCGAGCGGCGACGTCGTAGGTAGAGACAATGTTGAAGCGAGTGTTGAAGTTGGCAAATTAGAATGCTGTAGCGACAGGCTATCGTCAACCCATTGATGGAGCATGTCCTTGGAGAAGCCAGAATCAATCAGAACCTGGAGGTTCTTGCGAGCCTCAGCAAGCACATCTTGGGGTGAGGCATCGGCCGATGGTGAAGAGGCCGTAGACTGCAGTGAGAGCGGCTGCTGAAGCTGGTGATTCTGACTCGGATCCATGGTATAGTCTCACATCGAGGGTAATCGACGATAATGGTTGACGGTGACGAAGCACCTCTACAACAACGACGAGCGTTGAAGGATAGTTTCGAAAGGAATCAGACGGCGCAATTTGTCGTAGTGGTGTGCTTGGACAGAGTGGAAAGGCCAACGACCACGACGGCGAGGAGGAGGGGATGAATTAAAACACAACTCCCAAGTCCAGCGCACAAGGGACGATCCTGACCAATTGGTATGGATGGGTACGGGAGGATGTGCTGTTGTGAAAAGACCGGGTTTCTTGTCAAGCAACACTCCGTGCCTGATACCCTGTTATCAACGACGACTTTGAGGAGTTCCTGATGGGGAGAGTCTCCGCGCCGCGTTAGTATTATTATTAGTACGGGGGGTGTAAGGGGGTACCACTAGCCACTTGCACCTTGGCCAGCACTTCCACGCGCATTGATAAACCCGACAATACCTGGACAAGGTTGCGGGAAATCAACAAGCACACCAAGAGCCAAACGAGTAATGGGAACCCGGGAAAGTAGGCCTATCATGGGGCGGAGTTTCCCTTTGAATAACATAGGAGCGAGGAAATAAGTTGCATGATTGCGCATGGAGCAATATTAAACACTGATGGAAAACCATTTGCCAGCTCACCTTGGAAAGTAGGTCTTCGATGCGACCTGGTCAAAACATACCAGACCTCTGATTCATATGCTTCTTACTGTATTGCCGTGCCCTTTTCTTGTTTCCCTCCAGGCCTACTGTGAACGATCAAGGCACCAACCTCACGCGGCGGAGGACAGAAATAGACCAGCTTAATAACGTTATACAATTGCTCCATACGGAACGTCCGCCCTCACTCAGCATCGTGCTTCGCTTCAACCAGAAGCACACGCATCCCTCGGAGTACACCGTGCTGGGACTGAGTTTTTCGGCAGAACCACAAGGACTCAATGACTGGCGATGGGGGAAATTGCTCAGGGGATGGGGGAAAGGCCCCAGCGTTTGGTGTGTGGTGCCTCACTGCAGGACGAAGAGGACCCAGGTCACGCCCATGAGCAACAAACGGGGGTTGGTGTGGGACAAAGACAGGCTGTGGAAACAAGAGGCCGCAGGGGTGTGTGGGGGCTAGGAAAGCCGACAAAGAGATTGATGAAAAGCGCAGTGTGCGGAGGCATAAGTCCTCCTTCGAGTTTGGTACGACACATCGGACGTCATGTCAGGAACAAAAGCTGTGCAGGACCAGCCAGGACAAGCCAGGCCAAGCCAAGCCCCAGGCGATGCGTCTTTGACTCTTTCGCCACGCTGGTGCCGAACTTGTGTCCGTGGATGTGGAGCGTCCTGCTCGGTTTCGTCGTGGCCCGTCCATTTATGTCTGCCTGCCTTGTCGGCTCAGGGTACGGCGAACACGCATCACAGAGACTTCTGGCACACCGCACGCACAGTTCTCTGGAAGGCACGCAAATTGGTTGTTTGGTGCATCGGGCTTTCTCTGAGTCGGTCGAGGCTGACCCATGGTTGGAAGGTTCAAAAGCATCATGGATCCCCCAGTCTGACTGGCCCTTGCCCCTGACTGTCCGAACCACAACCCTTCTTGGCCTTCCAGCCTTCGTTCTTGTGCCTGACGAGCATGGGTGGGGATCGACTGGGCGGAAGAACCACCATCAGCAAGCATGAGAAGCATGAGCTCCAGCCATCGTCCCAGATTGGAACAGCGTGAGGAACCACCCCAGTCGGTTGGATGCTCAGATGGCGCTGCCTCGGGAAGCATCGCGGCGAAAGCCCAACCGCCACCAGGGGCAACAGACAACGACATCCAGTGGATGCCGAGAAGGCGTTTAGGGCCATCCTTCAACCCAGCACATCCGTTTTGCTCATTATGTCCTGGTGTGTCATGTACATAAATATTGTTTTGCACGACTCTGATGGTGTCCCTCCTTCGCGCCAGCCAACGACGGCCAGTTCCGCGACAAAATGCCCCCAGATATCATCCGCTGGTGTGTCCAGAGTCATGAGGCAAGGTGTAGCACAGGGTTGCAGGCGTCACTGGCAAAGATAGATGGGACAAAAAGCTGGTTATTCAGCCCTCAAGAAAACAATGCGCTGATGGTCCGGCATCCTGGCTCATTGTATCTGGTGCACTGAAAATCGTGTTGAAACCCGATGAATGAAAGCCTAGAGAAGCGGACTTGTTTTGTTGTTGGCAAGCAATCTGTGCCAGTATGGACTGCACCCAGTATGCTACAATACAACCTCAGCTTGGTCGAGATTACCTGGGGTCGCCGCAGCGTGGGCGCTGACGAACAGGAGGAGCCGTGGCGTGCTCGTCGATGCAGGCAGGGTCATCATTTGCAGTAGATCATCCTCAGAGGGCCACACCAGACACTTGTGAGCCCAGCATGTTTTGTTTCTCTGAACAGTGTGGGAAGAGAAGCGAAAATCACACTCACCATGCGTCTCAGCCGGGAGCCCAACAGGAGGATTCGAAAATGATGGCGGGAGGTGCTCCAATGATGTGAAGGTGGCTTGTCATTCTATTGGGCCAGCCTTGCACCACGGGCGTGGCATCAAGAGGTCAAGCGGCATCATTAAGACTTGGCCAAGTAATCAAGCGTGACGGAAGACGCCAACCCTTGGAGGATGGAGACTCGCGGCAAGTGGATGTGTCTGCTCGCATTCAGACATGTTTGTGTGAGTTTGCCTAGAGGGTATTATTGCTTTTTTTAATTCTTTGATGACTCGACGGTAACCGCTCTGGTGAGTGTCTGTTGTGAATCTCGTTGTAGGGGTGCTACTTCACAAAAAATGGTATCATCAATGATACCAAGGGTCTTTGGGGTTGGCATGCGGAGAATTCTATAACTAAATCATGGCATTAGCCTCAAATCGAGATTACAACGTTCTTATGACATATGCCACTTGAGCACTTCCCAGCATCTCCAATCATGTGGTTCGTAGTCGCCAGGGTGTACTTACAAACTTTGTCCCATTGCTTCCCTCTCACCAGGTCCAGTGTTTCCTGACTAGCAGCAAGATCATGACATTTGAGGCCCTGGACCAAGGTAACAAGGTGGTGGTGGGCTAATCTACCTTTCTCCACGAAGCCCATTTCGCCAGACCTTGATGACGCTAGGGGAATCCGCCAAGGGTAATTACGTGCATGGCAACCATGAATGGGAGATGGCATTGTCCAGTAGGGATTGATGTTATCCAATGAAAGCCGGTCAAGGTTCCAGATTGCCAAGGTAATTTGAGTAAGCTGCCTCTGTACCAACTCTGGTGTCTGAGCTGCATGGCGTTCGTCGTGTTGTCACAGCGCTGGGTTGTGTTTGCAGACAAGCCGAAGCAGGAGAGTTTTGGCCGGATGTCAATACTAAAAGTTGATGAAGTGTTCCATGCCAATGCTGCACGGGGGGACTGTCTGGCCTGGTCAGGCTTGGCCGTTGCACTTTCCCTTCCTGTCAGGCTGGCTCTTTCCTTGTGTGCCCATACCGACTCAACACGTCTGTTGCTTGGTACTTACTGGTCACATTTGTTACAGTATTTGTCATTCGCACCTGCCACCTCCGCTATTGAATGTCAACGGAAAATCGATCATGTCAATCCACGTCTTGATTCATGAAGAACAACGCATACCGAGAAGAAGCCATCAAATACGGCGGCGATGCGTTCTTGACTGCACAACGACCAGACACTTCTACTTTAATTGCACATGTACCTTTGGGTCCCATTGAGCACTTCTGCTGCCTTCCGAATGGTTACCATCCTTCGCTAGAGACATCTCCGAAACCCTCCACGAAATCTGCCACATGGCAAAACACCCATGACAAGTCAGACTGGCCATGGCGGAGGTCCCGACTCAAACATGGGCTTCGTGCTCATTCCAGGTGCTTACATCGCTTCCAGTCTTGACCACAAAAAAGCCTGGTCTAGATGGCAAGTTTTCACGCACTCGATATTACTGAACCCCCTAGCCTTACCGGGGGACTCTAGGACAATTCCAGAAAATTAGCCTGAAGCCTTTCCTGATTTGCGACGGCAGCGCAGCTTGCTTCCGTCTGTGCTTTTGCCACAAATTGCTTTGGCCAGCTCTCGTTAAGCCACCAAAGAATGGCGTAGCGCTTGTCTAGATTTCGGCCTGGTCAAGCTCCGCCACTGGGCCTGGAACAGAACACATCAGCACTTCACAGTTGTAACAAGGCTGTCACCATGCTATCATTATTTCGACACAAACGCTTCCTAGTGTGAGACATGTTCTTTGCATATCATACATACTCGTTCGCCTCTGGGGTTTGAGCACTCGTCCCATCTGAGTTAGCCCTGTTCAAAAACCAACCATCACATATGCTGTGACGAAGCGAGAACAGCACGAGACATGAGACTTGAACAAATGGAAAGTAGCCCAACATTTGTGCTTATCCTGCTATCCAGCACGGTCTGGTCATTCCGATCAAAAGCTTCTCAGCTCCTGCACAATTCGTTGGGCGCTCTAGATCACAGAATAGACCCTCGAATGTTGGGTATGCTCAGTGCCTGGACCTCCCATCCATATATTCATCTACTTCAGACAGAATCTCGGAGCCGTGTTGGGCCAATCATTCTCAATGCCAATGGAACAGTTGTCCAGTCCCACAGGCGAAATAGCGGTCCAGAAATTGGCTCTGTGCTCTCTCTTAGCATATCTTGGCTTGCCACTGGACAATGCTTGGCTAAACTTGTCACAACTGATCAGAGGCGCCGGGCATCGCGATCACCCCCCACAGTCAGTCACTTCCGACCAGCCAAAGAACCAATCATCGATTCATCACCCCATCAATAGTAAAGTGCAAAGCGATAGCCACAAGGTTTATGCACATTTGCATGCGAATGGAGGGCTCCTGAAGATATTGCCTGCCACGTATTTCCCCTGTTCCATGTTCCTGGCTGAAGCACCTTCGATTTCGTTGGTTCTGTGTCGCGGACATTTGGTCTTCATCAATGGTTATTCTTCCGGATATAATCCCCTTGTTCCCATTGGCGTAATGTCTGGTGCAGTTTGGAAGACCACCGCAAGTGGTCCGTCATGATCAAAGTCGGCAGCGAGTCGAAATTGACAACCAACACATGGGGTTACGGGATATACTTATTGTATCCTGCCAAAAGCAAACATATTTTCTTCCTCTTAAACGGTGAAAAAGAAGAAGGATGAAATCTTGCAGCGTTTTGATGACAGGCTGGCCGTCATCCTACATTCATACCCTATGTCGGAAACCACATTGCGTACCAGTCAGTCAAGGGAATAAAGCGTCGCCAGATCATGCTATTTCTTCGACCAGGGTTCGCTCCCTCTTACTTCGACACATCGCCATGGATCAAGTCACTGATTCCTACCAAACGTTGTCCATGGAGTCGTCACTGAATCGTGCCCTTTGTAATCATTTTGCGGGCACCTGAAACAAATCTAGATAAAAATCGGGAATGTCCCCCCCATATGGTGCTGACGGTGCATACTCTCCACTGATCCGACCAATGTGAGCCACGTTTGCTTCCTTTGAACGGAAGAAGGACTACGAAGTACGGAGTAGTTGCTTCATACAAGTCGAATAACAGTCTGCTGTATCAGGTACACCTCACTCAGCCGGTGTGCTTCTTCGCCTGACTCCAGTTTGTCAACGACTGGAACAACCACATTAACCTAGCGATATTCAACTTTCATGTTTGACACCACTTGTTACGCGTCGTTCAATGTTAGAAGGGCAAGAATGTGATGGATGAAGAGCATGTCCAGAACTGTGTGCAAGAAACCCTTCGAGAAATTATTCTCAATAAACAACATTCCTATTGGCATCATAACCTACACCGTATGCAGCCACCTTACGAGGCATGCAGCATGGAGCACAGAGAACTAAGTCCACTGCGCAGTGCTGCGAGTTCTGTTTCATACATTCTAAAAGGCGTTCATGGAAATGCCTCCGGCTGTCTCCTGCCATTACTCAATCAATTCCCATCACCAAATGGGCCCAATCGTTCCTGATCTGTCTTCCTTTTTTTTTAAAAAAAAAAAACCTTTTCTTCTTGGTCCTGTTATTTGCACCATGGACCTGATGATGCAGAAGCGCCCTACACCTCTCACAAGAAAGTTGCATCACGGGCAATGAGTGGGCCTTAGTTCCCAGGTCAAGTGAAAAAAGACTGTTGGTTGACCAGGCTCTCAATTACACCTGTCCTCCGTATTGATTGTGGAATATTCAGCCGGACAAGGAATAACTTCTCTCTGACTGTCTATCCGCGGCACTTGGCCAAGGACGACTAACTTGTCAGCTCCTGTTTTGGCGAATCGTGGCTGGCTGTTGAATCCCGCCACCAACACCAAAACGAGACAGGTTGAACGGTATTGTCATGGGGGGACGAACCCGCTACATACAATCTAATACCTCTGGCTCCCCCGTCATCATCACTGATAGTCATAGTAGCGACTCGGTGCATCTCTCACGGAAGAGTTGTGGGCTGAAAGCTGTATAGAGCGACGGGTGTGCGCTTGTTACATCGCCAATTCCGCTCGCCACGGTCAGGGATATGCCCGTCTGCTTCTCAAAACACCCTGCGGAGTACTCCATACAAACAACTCCATTGGATGCTCCTCTTCATCAAAGGGCTCACATTGGTCGAACCGAGTTGCGTAGGCATGCATACGCTCTCCATCTCCAGCTCGAAATAGTTGTCAGCATTAAATGGAGCAAGCCTCAAGATGTCACTTGGATTACTCTGGGGTTGGCCTTGTCCCAGCTGAGAAGCCAATTTCTCAGCTTGACTGCGGATCGAAGACACAGGTGGTTTGCATGTCTTCATTGATCAGCTCATAACTGGCCTCATTGAGAGAATCACTTCATATTTCACCAATATCCATCAGCATATTACAGAGTGCATGATACTGATCATGAGAAGTTCCACAAGTTGCAAGGCGGTCCCTTACACGTCCATCGTGGATCCTCCTTACACTCCTAGATTTGGCTGTACGGACAAAGAATTCGCCATCTCATCCCCGCGGTCAGCAAGCACCTTGGGGAGCAAAGCTAGGCAGCGCCTAAGTTGCTCAATCCCGTGCTGTCAACCGGCATTGTGAGAATTATAAGGGAAAGGCTTCTTTCCTGACTGGCGACTCCACCAACATATTGTTTGCCCTGGGCTTGTTACGGTGCTTTAGGTACATGGTTACCGACTCTTCCAAACGGCGAGAACAGCATACCCGTCACTCGTCTCACGAGATACTGGTTCTTTTGCAACCCGTTTGCGTCGACATATGTCCTACCAAAAAAGAAAAGTTGTTGAGGTCCACTTCCCGCTCGGGCCGGCTGCCGTCTACGTTGAGTATCATCAGCTATGAGCAACTATTGATCTTTGGTGGCTGCAAAGTTGAACCTCGCAACACCGGACTCTCTCCACTGTCTGCTTGTTGCTCTATGCCTCCGAGTGGCTGAGTGTGGCAAGTTCCCACTGCCTGACACAACAGGGTGGCTTCTCATCTTGTGTCCGGCGGGGATTCGTCATGCCCTATTGGTTTGGATGGCCTTGTCGGTTTCCAAACCCAGTGTCCAATTTGGGCCTGATTTTGACAATTGGCGATTTACCCGGGCTTGCCTGGGAAGGTGGTTCGCCATGCGCCCGTTGGTCCAGAACTAATGAATGCATATAGAGTTTTGATGCTGGATGAATCAGCTTCAGCTCAAAGGCAGAGTAACCCACCCCAAGTTGGTGGCTTTTGCACTATATTTGCATATTTACTGTTTGCGATACTCCTGTCAAGCACATCCGTTTGTGAGTCTAATGACAGAACAAACTGATGTCGTTTCCTTTCTTATGATTATGGTCCTTTCCGGAACACCAGGTTGTAATGACGTGTCAAATTTTACCAACCCATCTTCCTCTTGGGTGTGTGACTGGCAAAATTTGCAACTGTCGCCTTGGCCGCCTTGTCTGCCTTTCAGCTTGGTTGGTTCACCCGGTGCATGCATATGGATGGTGTCTTGGACCTTTTTTTAGACACCAGACACACAGAGAGAGGGAGACATGACAATGCTTCTCTCGTCTCGTCTTGGGACCGGGCCCACGCGTGTCAAGAATCGTCTCCTCGCTCGCTCACAGCACAGCACAGCACAGCACAGCACAGCGCTCATTCCGTGCTTTTGACTCCAAATTAATATTATGGGTCTCTGTCGCCTTGGGTTCATCTTCTATCTACAAGTACGGAGTACAGTGCATATAATACCTCGGCGCAGCCCACCAACAGTGCGTCACAAGACATGGGATAAATCATCAAACTTCCTTGGTTTGCGCTGGGTCGTTGTTGTCTGTGCACGGATCGTCCGCGTGTCGCCCTTGTCATCTAGTGAGATACTCGTACGGCACCGACAGGACGTGTGTATTACGACGCAGAACGAAAAAAGCGATATGCAAGGCATATCCCTCAGGGGTCTCATATCTCTATTCTGTTGGTTTTCTTCTTTTTCTTTTGGCCCTTCCTCTAGTGCGACTGCACGGTTCAGTACTCCGTATATTCACACATACAATCAGGGAGCGCTCGAAGCTGTCCCTGTCATCAACCATGCTTGGACCAGCCAAAAGCCTAGGCTCATCTTGTTTCTTGGCCGTCTTGGGGCCATGAGTGGTTTCTCCACCTTGTGCAATGCGAAATGACCCCTGGTTCGAGCTTTGATGGACTAAATCATAAAGTGAAACAGGGGTCCAGCGAAATGTCCAGCCGACAAGAAATGGACTTGACTGCAATGCACGCTGGCTCACTGACTCTTGACTCTTTGGTATATAATGGAGCACGTAACCTACCTACCGAGAAGTCCGAAGCTTTCCATGGAAGTTCGGAGTATTTGTACCAGACATGTTTCCGGGCTGGACACGATTGTTCTTTAATGCTGAGAGTCTTGGAAACCACAGCCCCTTGTGCCGGATCCGTCCCGTATATCCATCTTTGGTGCTCCGCACGACGCACTCCGTGCCTTGCATTGTATGTGCAAACATGTGGAAATGTGTATTGTGCGGAGTATTGCTCTATACATATGCCGCCTTAGTCCTCGGTCCCTGTAGATCATGAAACCCACCACGAATCAAATCTTCAAATCTGCAGCCACTGTTTCCGAAACACCAAACCTTGAAAATAGCTTGTTTCGGCAGCCTACTCCGCCACACTCGACCTACGATCCCCCCTGTTTGACAATGGTGTTTGTCCCTTTGCCCGACGAACAACTCCGATCACCATTGATGCCATTCGTGTTCTGCCCTGAATTATTTCTCCGAGCACGAACCTTGTTAGTTACCGCAAGCGTGGTGGCTGTGTTTGTTTCGAAGCTTGAAAGGGGAGGGAGGGGGTGGTTGGTGTAAGCGGAATTCTGAGCTGATGTCTCGCTTCCTTCGTCATGGACGTCACCGATTCAGCTTTTGCCTTGGCTCCCATGTCTGGAATCCAGGTCCCGTCATTAGGAATGGGCAATCCGTAGCCCTGATGCCATTAATCGAGATTCAGCCGTGTTTCCGGTGACACGAAGGAGGGCGACACTGACATCCATACTGGGGGGTTGACCCATCACGAGGTCCCATGTTGCATCGTTTATATTATCATTGAAGGAGCGTCAATGGAGGATGACTGTCGTTTGGCGGTTTAGTTACCCGGCGATCATGCGATGATAAGGCGTAGATTGGATGACGGGATTGCAGCGCAGACTTACTCGTTGACCTATGACGACATATCGAGACTACATTTGTTTATACGCGTACTTCGTATACAAAACCATCACTGGGCTTTAAGCTTCCGTCTACGTTGCACCCGTTGTGTTTCTCACCCGTGGTTTCGCATGAACATTGTCAGATACAGGCTTCACATCACACACCTGTTACCGGATACTCATCAGATATATCACTATATCAAACTGCCTGAACCTCCATCATGCTTTGCCACGGCGTGGATCACACCTTGCCGCAATCGAACGGACAGCAAAGCAATAGCATCTCGGCCTGTGCAGTCGATGTAACAAGCCATTCCTCCACTTCAAACTCATACACGTCCAAGTGCCGCATAAACAGAAATAAGGCACCGCATGTCAAATCCAACCGCCAAGACTATAGTGGCTATATCCAAGTCAATACAAGATGCGCATTTTGGACACAAGAGTCAAGACACAACACTCGTCATGAATGGTAAACGGCAAAGTGTCTACATCGACTTCGTAGAACAATGTATGGTACAATATTTTCTCAGGCAGTTCGCTTGTAGCCAGCCATCCTGCAAGCGCAGGAACATCCAAATCTGTAGTCTATCAACTCCATCAGTTGTGATCAAGACCATGTCCCAACGACTGAACCATCCAGGGTAACATGATGCATCTAATAACCGTCCTCAACATGCCAGAGCAAGCCGGACACACATCCACCTCTTCCAACACTAGACCTGTCCTCCACAAGCCTGCCAAATACATATCCGCCAAGCTGTGCCGTACATCACCATCTAATCTACACCTCAACCCTATACACAGGCCAGGAACACTAAGAACTCGTGCTAAAGTAATAATTCTCCCACAAATACTCATAATCCTCCAAAATCCCCGCCACAAACCCAGGCATCCTCTTCGTCACACCCCCAACAACCCCCTTCGTCACATTCTCATAGAACGCGCCCCTCATAGTCCACCAGCCCATTCCCCATCCGCGCTTCTGCCACTCGTCCCTCTCGAGCGCCGTCGTCCGCAAGCTCATATCCCTGAGCTGCCGGGCCGCATACTCAACCGCCAGACCGACCATCCACGGCGTCCACGACTTCTTGTTCTTGCTGCGCGCGAGGGCAACGGCGTATACCAACGGGGCGAGGATGTGCAGCACCTCTGCGGCTTGGGACGCGCCCTGCAGCCGATTGAGCAGCTTGTTCGCGGGCTTGATGTCGTCGGCTGTGAGGACCCGGCCGAGCAGGTATGAACTTATGTCGCTGGGGTCCGGGAGTGACGGCAGACTCATTCCCGTACGGGGCATCTTCCATTCCCGCTCATGAGGGGGTTTGATATCCAGGGCGGACAAACTATGCGGCGCGACCTCATCGAGTAATTCACTCTCGCTCTTTTGTTCCTGCTCCTCGCTCATCTCGTCATCTTCGGGAATCGGCTCCCGCTCAGGAAGGACAGGCGTCACCAGCGGCCGTGACCTCGTAACCCGCAGTAGCAAAAGCCTACACACGGCTTTAATACTCTCAATCAGCACAACCACCCTCCATCGTGAACGTTCGCCGCCCCTCCGCTTAGCGGTCATCTCGCACAGAAGTTCCGTGTAAATCACCATCTGGAGCACCATTGCTATCCTGCGATACAGCTTGCTCTTCTGCGTCCAGAAGCGCGTGTATCTCGCGTGGGCAGTTCGTATAGGCGGCATGGGCAGCCGCGAGATGGCGCGGGAGAGAAGACTGTCGTGGTAGAGGGAGAGGAGCTGCACAAACGAATGTATTGATTCGGATGCGATTTCGGCATCGCGAAAGCGGCCTGTAGACGTTGGATTAGTTCTCCGGTGTGTACTCTGGGCAAACATGGCTAAAACGAACCTGGTATAATATATGTCAGGCTCCGTAGTGCGCTCTCAATCTGCGACACCTGGCCGGCATTCTTGGTGATGAAGTCATCGTACATGGCTAGCCACTGCGGCGGCATGGAGAGAATCTGGCCAACGCTGGGACGTGGTCTCTGCGCCGCGGGAGCAGTTGGAGCAGGCATGCTGCTTCAATGTCCAAGAGGGCTCTCGTCGGGTGATTGAGCGGCCGTACCCTGAGTGTCGAGGCAATGTGTTTGGTACGGTACAGTCAATGTTGCGGTATTGTAATGCCTCACATCGGTTGCGTCGCAGCGCCGGTATCGTATCGTAACCGCCGTTAAAAACAAAGAGGTGACGCTCGAAGCTCAACCACGGCGGAGATGATGATGTTGATGACGAGGTAGGAGGTTGGCATCAGTTCGGGCTTGCATTGACGTCGACATTCTGGGCCGAGGTAAGTAGCTTTTGTGGCGCCGAATCCGTGCTCGGCGTTCAAGGTGAGTCTCTCTGGCTTGTGGGGAAATGAACCGAGCTACCCTAGACTTAGCCGACAACCCAAAATTGAAGGATTGCCAGGAAAATGCTGTGAATGCCGGAAAATTCTGTCATCTTCTTCTTTTCGTTCTAATTACGCACTGTATAGAGAAGACTACATGCACTAGGAATGAGTTGAGTGCTAAGTTCACCCGGGTTGGCACGATATGAATGTACCTCACCTTCACCATGTCATCTCAAATCCAACCACCCCGAACAACAATTCAAGGTATTCAAGACGTAACCGATACTCCGAACAAGAAACGCAAAGATCAGTGTCGACCCAACACGTCAAATCGGGTGTAAATGACATGGCTTCACTCATTGTACATTGCAGGACCACCAACATTCCCGTTTCGTCTATTCATTCGCAATGCATGTATAAGATTCACCTCTACCCAGTTAACTCCTGCATATCCAGATATGACCCCAACTCCAAGTTTAGTCCCTGTTCGGAGCCAGCAAGGCAAATCCCGCCTGTTCTAATTCCTTTCCAGTCGGTAAGATCGGCCGTCCCTGCATCGGGAATGGCCAAAATAATGGGTTCTGTATGCTTTCCGCCGCCTTTTCAACCTGTCTATTCTGCTCATTTCCCACGAGTCGATTGCCTGAGCCCCAATCACAGATAAAATCCTCTACCCCGACATTGGGAGCGAAAAAGTTCAAACTACTCGTGTATGGGCGCACCAGCCGATCGTAATCTTCTGGTGTCAAGTTATTATTTTCAAAGTCAACTTCAATATTCCACTTCTTGGCGAGATATCGCAGAATGTTGAGTGCTTGTTCCGCAAAGTGATGACAAGGGGCCATCTCTGTCAGATCGGCGATGCCCCTCTTTAGTGCCTCTTGGACCCGTGAATCAACTCTGACTGCCTTTTTGATATCCGCAGGCGTTACTTTGCCCGGGTTGACGTTGAGTGCGTCCGAGGCACCGATAGCCAGGTGCATTATTGACGCAGTAAGAACGAAATACGGTACAAACGACGGTGTTCGACGAAGGGTATACAGCTGCGAGTAGGACGTGAGGAGGCCTTGGATGGCATCGGCCGCCTGGGAGCATACATCCTTGGGCAGGATCTTTGACCCAATGATGCGCAGTTTAATAAGCGGGCGGAAGAGGAGAAGAATCGCAAAATGGTAGTACATGCTGTGGTCCATGTTAGTATGAAAGTGGCAATGTCTTCCACAAATAGGTGCACCCGGGATTGCTCGCTTACTGCGCAAATAACACGGCCGGAGTAAAATTGTGACCCAACCGCAATACCTCTGGTATCCTATCATACCAATTCAGATATTGCGTGTAAATCTTCAACAATTCTCTGGCCGTCAACGGCTTTCCCGGCGAATGGAGGATGTAAAGTGACTGGTGCACCAGCTCGCTCAACTCGCAAAAGCACTTGTATACAGACCGTACATTGGACGGCTGTTCACATGATCTTTGCAGTGGCGCTCCTGTACGTTGGTTAGCAAGCTGATTCCCATTTCAAACATTGAGTTTCATGTTCTTATTACCGGGGACCGACGCACCATCATCTGTATACGGGACCCATAAGGACGCCTCAATGTTGCCAATGATACCAGGCTTTGGTGGAAGGTGAGGGAAACAGGAGCATTGCGGTAATGATCCCGTTGCCAACGACCAGGCACTGTTTGAAAGATCAATATCATGGATAACGCCAGATGGTCTAAGGAATTTCGTCTTGCTTACTGGTCAAGTGCAAAGGCACCCCAAAATGTCGCAGCTTG
This sequence comes from Pochonia chlamydosporia 170, assembly GCF_001653235.2. Classification (NCBI taxonomy): domain Eukaryota; kingdom Fungi; phylum Ascomycota; class Sordariomycetes; order Hypocreales; family Clavicipitaceae; genus Pochonia; species Pochonia chlamydosporia. The sequence goes on from NW_019154048.1 coordinate 234,008, forward strand.
GACCGCCAGCTCATCCTCGTCCAAACCGTCCTGAATGCGATGCAACCCCATTTCAACAGCCAATCTTATGCTCTGTCCAGCATAATACCAACTTTCCGAGTCCCGTCCGCAGCTGGCTTCTCGAATGGACATTATCCCAAGGGCTTGAATGGTGGTCAGAGTGTGGTGATCGGTTTCTTGATTGAACAGTCTCTGAGACTCCTTGAAGAAGTGATCTCCTGAAGAATAGGGGTCGTTGGGGTTCGCCCGCGTCATGGGATGGGTTGAGAAGCGACATCCCAGAGCCATGAGAGCGTTTACGAGAATCGGGGAGCAGTATCGATGCCGTCCATCCTGAAAATCCTGCAAGAAATGTTCTTTACTCAACGACGCAAACGTGGGATACTCCCAGCAAAAGTACAGTGCCAGCAGGTGTTGCACGAGGTTAAGGTCGTTGGTGATGCCTGTCCATGAGTGAGGTGGCGTTTTCCATTCCGCTTCACTCAAGTGCGACAGGACTTGCTCGAGGCCCCGGTATCTCGGCATACTAGTGTCGGACATGTGGTCTGGAGGCATGCTCTCCGCCCATGAACCTACTCTCGTCTGCGGCGGCCGGGACATGGTATCTGAAGTCCAGTTCATGACATCCGGGTACGAGTTGCTCCTTGTTGAGCCTTCTTGGCTCACTGTCCATGGGCTGTGTTGTTGGCCCTCGCCTCGCAAACTGGGTTGTTGAGCTGTCCCGGTGTCAGCCCCGAGAGAGAGCTGGCCTATGCCGCGAGAAGACCCAGGGCCGAAACCAGACACTGAACCCATTCTAGGATCAGCATTGACATCGGACGACAACGCAGTGCCCAGCCAGTCGGATATATTTTCCACAGACTGGCCTCCCCGGAGCCTCCGTAGCACCTCTTCCCATAGATCTGGTCTGACAAGAGCAGCAAATACTTGATCGCTGGACCGCTGACGAACACGGAGGCTCTCAATTTCTGTTCGGAGGTTCTCTTTAGATTGGCGTACGGGGATCTCGTAGACACACTCGATGTCCTTTTGGGCTTTGCAGCGCCCACATGGCCGTTGGCCATCGCACTATAAGAGAATAATTCGCATTGGTCAGTACGGCTCACACACACATGGGTTTGGAGAGGCACAAGTGAGATTTTGATTGCCAGAAACGCGCAAGAATATACCAACCTTTGCTCTCTTCTTGCGACATTCTGTGCACGCATTGGGCGTGACGACGCCCAGACCTCTCCTTCGCTTAGAATTCTGCGGGTTACTAGCTGATGGTTTCGACGACGAAGAGGACGAGGCGGCAGGTGTAGGGTGATTTTGCGACTGTGTGCTAGTAGTAGCTGTTCCTTGGGGGGTATTGTGAGTACTAGGTTGGCTCGGACCCGACGGGGTCTGGCTATCGCTGTCTCTGTCCATTTCCACCCGAGAGTGTCGAATATTCTATGCTTATAGTCGGAGAGAACAAGCTATAAGAGAGTAGGCGCTGTCTTCCCGATTGGCGGCTGCGCAATGAACGAGTCAAGCTGGCCGGCAAGCAAGCAAGCCTGAGCTCCCCCAAGCTCTGTGTTTACACCAGTTGCGAGATGCGCACACTGACGGTGGTAGCCGGGTACGGTAAGGACAGTCGGTAGATATAAATGACGATGAAGCTGTCCCTAGCTTAAGCGCGCAGCTTTATTTCCTGTCGGCGACCTGGACGATCCAAATATGTACTTTGGTGTTGAATGGCCCCGAGTAGAAATACATAGTGCGGGGAGGGACCATGGGCGATGGACGATGGCGAAAAGAGAAGCTAGTGTGGGTTTTGGGGGCTTCAATGTCGGTGGAAGTTGAGTTGAGACAGTTCAGTTGTCAGCAACGAGGTTTTAGTGTTAGTGGCGGTAGCGAATTCATTTGCCGGGAAGCAACGAGGTTAGATTGTTCAAATTGGACACTGTTGAGAAACCGATTTTGGAGCTGATGGTGAACTTTGCAACGGCGCAAGTAACTGCGTACAGAGCCGTTGGAGGTGATGGCAGCCTCTGGCTCGTGACGTGACGTGTGTGGGTGTCAAGTTGCGTCAAGTCAAGTCTAGTGTGTCCTGGTACATGCGCGGAGTACCGTAGAAAGAATGGATGGCAAAGGTGGGAAGGGGAAGGAATTGATTGACATGGAATGTCCCGTCTCGTCAATCTGCTTGTTTGGCTTGCAGCTTGCAACTTGCAGGTTCCAGTGGCTATTTGCCGGAACGGTCTGGTGGGCTCGATGGGATTCGAAGGTTGGTGGTGTGGTTTCTCCCGTTTTTCCGTCTGGTGCCCTAGCCGTTTTCCCCAAATCGGATCGGCTTGCCAGTCAATCAATCGAGGACATGGAGCCAGTCTGATCTGGTATTAGCAAGGTCGACTGTGAAGATAAGGAGGTGTAGCTGAATTTTCGGGATGTCGAGGCAAAAAGAATAATCAATGTGCCCTCTTTAGATGTAACCAGGCCTGGTCTGGATCGATCGTTGGGTTGGGTTAGGGCACGCTCGAAGCAACGGTCCCATCAACGGTCCCATCAGCTACCTGTGAGAGTCTGGATGAAATTGCAATATTTCGATGGCCAAAGATGAATTGACGAATCGCGATGTCCAAAGACCCCCAACCGGCTGTGCAATGTGCAGTGTGATCAGTCAAGTGCTGAGCAGTTTGGTCACATCAAATCGGTGCTGGCTCCGGCGTCTTGACTGGTTGGTGCAGGCCAAGACAGCCAAGATGTGCATAGACGAGGACGCCCCTCGAATCTAAGAGGCAGGCGCAACCCCGCGACTGCCACAACATCGTCAGTGGCCAGTGGTCGGGGGTCAGTGCATCTTCAGAACCCAACGCCACCAGCCAATGAGTGCGATGCCAGACTTTATCAAGGTCAAGCAAGACACAAGTGCGCAAAAATCCGCCTTGCATTTTCACTGCAACTGCAAATCTACGTCACCCTCAATACCTGCCAACCACCACGGCAATGCGGCTTGAGCCCTTCACCGCACATCAATCTTGAGCCTCATGCCTCAAGTCTCTCTGTCCTATCGCGATGAATCTGCCGCAAATAGAAACCACAAGACTTCAATGTTGCCAGGTGGAAACAGACTCCTCCACCAAGCTCCACTCGACGGGGCGCCAGTAACGTCATGACTTTGGACGACGAGACACTTGACGCCGGAATCAGCCATCTACCAAACAAAGACATATTTCCCCCATCCTGTGCGCCCGAAACTGGCATATCACTACCAAAACCCATTGCCGCACCTCGATGCCAACCGATATGCAGGCTGCCACAACCCCATGATCGACCAACGGTGCATCTTGTTATTGAATATTCTGATACGTCAACTTCCTGGCCCTGGTTCACTGTTCCGCATACTTACAAAGCAATACACCTTTTCTCATGTCGACGTCCCCATTGCGTCATTCTTATCTTGCCAAGTTGAACAACTCATTGGCGAGGCCCAAGAACCACCCCAAAGGACTACCTGTACAAATCGAATATATTGCCTATGTCATATGCTCTTCAATTCCTATGCCAATGCTGAATGCCCGCCGCCACGCCGTTTTGTGCACCAACCCAGAGCAACTACAAGATATATATGTGTGTTTGCCTAACTACTATAACCCAGTCCGTATATAATTCAACGCCACATCAAACCTCCATCCGTCACCGCTCTATCCTACAATTGCAATGCAACCTGTGCAGCAAGTTGGGCCATTTCACCCCGGTTCCTAATATCCCTTGCTGGGGCTGCGTCCATACTTTATCGGACTTAATTGCCTGTCCCCTTTGCTAGGACTTCGGCGTCCAGCAGGCGTATAATATGACTTCAGGTTGACCGGAGAATTGTCCGTGTCCGTACCTTCATCCAGTAACGCCTGCCGTTGCATTCTGGGAGTCTGTACTGGAACTAGCATATATCCCGGTGTAATACCAGGAGGCCTGGCTTGATCGTGTGCATCCCCTACTGGTTGTGATGGTGTTGGACGGATATCGTGGTGACCATGTGCACGACTGAATGTGCCAAAGTTGACTGTAGAGCAAATCAATATGATTGCCAGGATGACGCCCTATGCTCAATCGTTAGTTCCAATTCTCAAACCATGGTGGTCTTATCACAAAAGGAGGATCTTCAACGTACCCAAGCCTTGAGATGCATCGTTTCAGTAAACTCATTGATAATTTCGGCTACTTGCTTGGCCGTAACCTTGACCCTCATGATGGCGTCTGGATCTTGAATCATGCAATCGTACCACTCGCTGCATTGTTTATTCAAAGCCGGTGCATTATTGTTGGCGCAATTGTTGATGTTGTAATCTTTGCGGCAAGATTCCGATTCCGCAACTATCCTCTGGTGCTCGGCCATGTTGGCTGTAAAAATATCCGTACGAATCGTACTGACGACCGACCAGCAGACATACGTTAAGATGGACACGAGAAAAACGTTGGCTCCAAGCTGCATCCATCTCCGCATGTGGTCTGGCGTGTTGGGGTACTTGTTCAAGGCGTAGAAAAGCGACTCGAAATATCCCCTCTGTTTCCCCTTTGACCGGCTCCTGGGCCTTTGCGATCCGTCGCTAGCGTCTGAGTCAGAGTCCCAGGAATCGGCTTCGTATCCGCCCTGTCGAGAAATGCTTCCGACATCCTTATCTGAATTGTGTCGCTTCCTTTTGCGCATTGTAACGTTGGGGTCACGATGCGATCGAATCTCTCCTTTGCCGGACAAATGCTTCCGGGAACTTGACTTTCCATATCGACAGGACTTGTCAACCTTGAGAGGAGTAACGGTTGCGCTCGTGGAGATGTTGGATTTGCGGTCAATGTCGGGTGTGTCGTTTGGGTAGTCGGACGCCTCCGTTGGGGCTGGGCTGTCTTCGGCACCTGATGCCTCAGAGAAGACAACTTCATCAAGGGGCTTTCTGGGAGTCGTAAACGCTGGATTTCTAAAAGGTGGAGCGGTATTTCTTGACGACAGCTGCGGCGTAAATCGAGAGGTTTGGGGAGGATGCGATTGAGATTTTGATGGCGACTGGAGATGTGCAAAAGGATTCGGAGGTCGAGCTGTTTTGAACGGTGAACCAAGAGCTGCTCTTCAGTGTCAGCCAACCGTCGCAGGGAATTGAAGTTCATCAACGATGCACTGATAGATGGATCGGATTAGATGGCGACATCAGGGACACATACTATTTCTCTGCGCATTGTTGGCAGCTTGTGCAAAAGGACTGGTGGGGTCCAGAGGGCCTTTGTCCTGGTATTCCCAGTCCATGGGACCTTCGTAAGATCTGGCGTCCATGATGATGGCGGCAATGGAGCGAACGGGCTTGTGCTGTCAAGACGTGGTCCAATGCCAGCTTGCAAGCATCAAGACAACCGTGGGCTTCGGTCGCTTTTTGAGGCGCTGGATCGTCAACAGCAACCATGCAATAATAACCGGTTGAAAGTAAACAATAAGGGTGGCAAGTGGGTCTTCGTCCTGTGGCACAAATGCTAAAAGTGGAGCGATTATGTCAGCAGATCCGTGCATCGATTGAATCTTGAGCTGTTAGCGTCGAGGTCGATTGTTCGCTCACTGCTCTCTGGGAGCTGGACGGAAACCTCAACTGTCGAAAAAGTCCACGACAAATAAAATTTCGGCGGATTTTTTTTTAATTTCACATTTGTTGTAGCCTGAGTCCTCAAGACTGCCACAGGGACGGATTAACATCGTTTGTTTGATTCTCCTCGCCTGTTGTGCTTGGTGCCTGGACTTGCGATACCAACCCTCCCCCAGTCATATTTTCCACACATCCTACAAACCGAAATGTCGGACCGCGAATCCCCTGCCGGTTCACCGGCAAATGAGCCAGTCGATGATGGGCAGGAGCAGGATTTCCAAGATGAGGTTGCAGCCGCTGATTCAGACCGGGACTCGGATGCGCTATCTGAAATCGATGAAAACGAGTTTGAAGACTACGATCCGGAGACAGCCAATATCGAGGACCGGCCAGTAGATATTGACGAAGATATTGCGCGTACTCTCAAGGCCACCAAGCGAAAGCGCGTTGCTGGAGATGTGCCTAAAAAACCACGAGAGGGTCGCCGAGAGAAGAGGAGGGACCGTGATGATGATGTTCCCATGGAGGACGGCTCAGAACCTGATGGAAAGGCGCCACGACGAGCAAGGCGAGCCGCTGAAGGCGAGAGACGGCGAGCAAAGGCTGATACTCCTGAACCCCAGAACGAGGAAGAGTTGAGCCCTGAAGAGCGAAGAAAGAGGGCCATCGATCGAGCACTCGATGCGGCGATTAAAAAGGGTGGAACGACTAAACGACGGCGCAAGGATGAAATTGTAAGGAGGGTGATTTTTTTCAGTGGATAGGTGCAAAATGTGCTAACAGAACTGCTTAGGATTTGGAAGACGAGATTGATGAGCAGCTTGCGGAGCTCAAGGTCAAGATGGAGCGGGCGTGCCGAGCCGACAACGAAGCACGAGAGTCTGGGCAACCGGCTCTGCACAAGTTGAAGCTTCTCCCCGAGGTCAACGCGATTCTAAACCGAAACAATGTGCAGCATGCTGTTCTCGACCCAGACACCAACTTCCTGCAGCACGTCAAGTTCTTCCTCGAGCCGCTTAATGATGGGTCCTTGCCTGCGTACAATATCCAACGCGATCTATTTACAGCAATGACCAAGCTCAATGTTGAAAAGGAAGCACTCTTGAGCAGCGGCATCGGAAAGGTGGTCCTGTTTTACACCCGGAGCAAAAAGCCAGAACCAAGCATCAAGAGGATGGCTGAGAGGCTGCTGGGAGAATGGAGTCGACCCATCTTGAAGCGAACGGATGACTACAAGAAGCGACAGATTGAAAGCCGTGATTACGATTACCAGTATGTGAAGATGACCGCTTTCTTCTTCTTTTTTATTTGGTTGGGCAGATTACAAGCTAACGCATAGTCTCAGGGCCGCGAAAATGGCACAGCGCCAAAAGATTGGATCGCAGTTTAGCCTCACCCAGCGACCGGCAATGTCTGCCCGCGACGCTGAACGCGAACGTATTCTCGCGCCGGTTGGCTCTAACAACCGCGCACGTATGTCAAGTCTTCCAGAGAGCTATACCATTGCTCCCAAGAGCACCTTTGACGGCACCAGGGGCTCAGAACATCGGCCACTTGGTGCGGGTGGTATGGAGGCGTTTAGAAAGATGACGCAGAAGAGCAAGAAGCGAGGCTGATGTGGTTGGCTTTGGTGACAATATGTCACAGTGTATTCTTTTTATTACGTTTTATTATGCAGACTGGGGCCTCAACTGGAATCATTGGGCGTTTTAGGAAGACAAGGAAATAATTACTCTTGAAAAGCTGCAACTACGTGCCTGCAAACTGGGGATGTTTCATTCAGAACGGATTGTGGTGATAGAAGCCGCAGAGTGCTGCTGGCTGGAAATGAAAGTTGAGGTTTGCGTAGTGTTGACACCAACTGCGAGGCCTGCAATCAAGCAATCCATGTGATGGGATCGTAAAGCTTTGACTCCTCACCTTGGACTTCTGAAAGTTACATGAGGGAGTCTGGTATTTAAATGGCTAATTATTCTTGGTACAACGAGTGCTTTTAGTCTAGAATAGAAAGTCGACATTGACGGCGCTGGCCGGCTGTTCTGACAAGGGCAAAGAGAAAAAGGCATGTGACTGTGATGATATGTCGTCGGGTTGCTGGTATCTGTCTCGTGAAGCTTGACGGGGGTCCCTGCATCATTCTAGCTATTATTGGGTCTGGTTGGTTGGTGGTTGGTTGTTCCTTGATGCGAGGTGAAAACGAACCAGACATCCGGAAGCTTGAGGATGAGCGGTGACGTCAACGGGTCAACAGGTCAATGCAAGACCACTGAGCGCTGCCGGTGCCAGCCAGCAGGATATTTGATGGCTGAAAAGTTCTTGTGCTCAAACTGGCTTGGTGGGGCGATTCAATATTGGAACTTGTATCCATGTCTGTCTGGTCTGCTGGGCTCATTCCGTCCCGTTCCCCAAGCAAATGGGCGATACCAAGTGCGAGTGCGTGCATATGCGAGGAACGATCACTGTATGTCGACGCGGTACGATATCGGATCCATCGGTATTATGACAAGGTCGGATCTAGAACCGACAACGTGGGGTACAATCCGGTCTGGTTATTTGAGGGCGGAAGAAAGTCGTTGACTGTTGAAATCGAAGCATGACCATTGTCATCAGCGGTTGGCGCGCCAATATCAAGTCTGGTACTATTGAGCTACTGATTAAGGGCTAGCTTGAGCAGCTGCGGGAATGTGCCTTGTTAGGCTGATTGTTTATTTATATTTATTTTAATTTATTGCAGATGATGTGTTTTGCCGACTCAAATCGGGGAAAAGATACTTCTTCTCATTCTGAGTTCCTGCTCATCTACATGCGTGCCGTGTCTGTGATACTTTGCGGTTGTGACGGGAAGTGCGGAAGTGCCAAGCTGCTGCAAGGACACGGCCGGCCGTGGTCACACTGCATGGTAGATTTGACGTTAATATCCTAGCCGTTGCACTTGGATATGTGGGAAACTGTGAGGTGTAAAGAGCCGAGCTGTCGTCTCCAAATTTATCCATATGTATAGACGATCGATGTCTTGGCGTATTGACTCGGCGCACCAAGCTCCGTCATTTGGCTGGGTGATGTGACTTCAAGTTGGAAATATTCCAGTGCGAGCATTGTTGGACTGATGGCAATAACTCATAATAAGAGACACCTAGTGGACTGAATGCTTCAATGTTATAAGTTCAATGTTGCGTCAAGTCTGTTCGTGCAGTGCATTCAAGTGCAGACAACATGGAAGCGAGACCAGAGTTGCGCTTGATTTTGCTCCAACGCAGGAGCTCAACTGCTCCTTCCCAGTTCTGTTTCCACTGCACTTGAACTTTATCTTTTTGTCCTCTATTTTCTCTCTTTCCTTGGTTCCCTTTCATCACCTGGGCTGTGGGCATTTTGTTTTTGAGCCTCTCCACATCTTCATCTATCTCGCCACCTTGGACGTGTACTACTCGCCCCGTTACGATTCGTCCGTCCGCCCCGTGTTTGAAGCTCTGCAACAGTCTCACAAATGCCAAGCCGGCTAGTGATAAACGACATTGGATGATGCCAGACAGTACCATTTCTGTACTCGCGCTGTTCCTACAGTAAATGCTCCAGCAAAATAATACTCGACTACGGCACTGCATCTGGCCTAGATAACAGATAAGGGCAGCCTCATTGTCTGTGTGCTGCCATCAATCAATCAGTCAATCACCTACGCCAAAATTAGACTTGGATGCATTGGATTGGGTTTACAGGATTGGATCCCGCCGTCATTGCCAGCCCGACACGCCCCCCATTTCGATAAAGTCCCAGCTTGGCTTGGCTTGGACTGGTATCGCCTCTTACCAAACGAATTTACATCCAGTCTTACCCCTCCACTTGCAGCTGGGTCCTGGTCTGATGTCTGGTCCTCCTCTGGTCATTGATCTGTCGTCCGTCGTCCCCGTCTCAACCGGACTGGCTTGTGGAGGCACTTTCGGCGCAAAAGTGAGAGCTTGTGTGCGACAAGACATTGACCAACAGACAACAGAGGGAGGAGCTCTTCTTGGGACCTCTTTTTTTCTTGTGCTTTCTGCTCAAGCGTCATTTCACATTTCGTTCGCCATTCCCATCACATCGCCGTTTTCGCAATCGCTACGTTTATCCACAATACTCTCGATATTCGATTCATTTCTTCCATCGTCGAACCATCGCGCGCCGAACCGCACCATCCTAATCGCCAACTTCAAAGCTTGCATCGACGCCGCGGGTTATCTGGACGACTTGCCACTTGAGACACCATTCGAGCAGCACACGCTGGCGCTGGCGCAGAGTAGACATCTACTCTGTCGCACTCGTACTCTACTCTCACAGTCACTCCTCGTCTCACACGGCACGCAGTTTTGCGCCAGTGCCCAGTGGGCGAGAAATCACTAGCCGCCGAGCAGCGAGCGTTTTCCGCCCCCGATCTGACCACTGCTTTTTGCTTCTGCGACGCGACAACAACCACACATATCAGGACCGCAACTCACGGCGGCAAACATGAACGGTGACCAGCCGGCTGAGGCCGAAAAGCCTCCTCTTGATTCGGCCGACGGCACGAGCTCCAGCGGAGCTGACACCCTCGCCAAGAAGAGGAAGAAGGAGATCTTGAAGCCCATCATCACCACCGAGGGCAGCTCGCCACAACAGCAATCTGAGGGAGATGGACAGCAAAATAAACAGGTCAAATCTGGGTGAGTATGAGTGCTGTTGTCTTTTTCTAATTTGCCTGGAATTTTAAATCCCTTTGAAGTTTGTCTCGTTGATGCTCAATTTGTTTAAACAATGAAATCGCTTTGCAACATGCCCACTGCGAAGAACAGTGTTACTCGGGATCCCTTTGTTGTTGTTGCCAACAACCTTGGCCGATTTGCATCAGATCAAGCTTACGCCACAACCTATGCCACTCGGCTACCAACCCATGCCTGCAGACGAGTTACAATGCCAAGAAGAAGAAGATTTACCAACAGGTTTCGGAAAGTTCCAAACGCTGCGTCCACAGTGCAGCATTGCATCACGGCTTATGGAACCTACGGCGCTCTGTCATGCAGAAACAAAGCGCTTGCCGCCACCCTGTCATATATCTTCGATAAAGGGGAATCGAGAAATAGGACTCTGCCAGGGACAATTATTGCAAAATGGTTGTTTTGTCTTGCAATGCAGTTGACGCTGGTCAATGAAGAATTGCATTTCGCGCATTTTCAAGTTGATATGTGCGATGGGATTCCTTACGGCAGGGATTCATGACGGCAAGGAAGAAGCCTTCTATAAAGCCTCAGGAAACCAAGGAACCAGGACAGATACGGCCAAGCGATGACGATGCATCCCATGCAGGGTAACAGGGAAGAAGATCGACAAAATGAACACGGCCACTGGACGGGCAAACAGGGTTGCAGCAGCCAAACAAGTATCGCCGAGTGACGACCACTTACTCAGTGAGGCTTTGTTAATCTGGAGCCCATGTCGACCTGCGTGCGCTAGTCGCGGATTTCCTCGTCGTCAGCGTTGGGGCACTGCAATGGTCAATGCTACTGGCTTTGTTTTGTTTGTTTTGTTTTGTTGGCAACATGACGAAGGTGAAATTGTACCCGTTCCGAATCGACTCTGCGCTGCAGCAAGACTGTAATGACACAGCTCTTGTTTACCCTGGTTTGGGGCGGTGCAGTTGACGGGTGCTCAAGTGGGCAATACGATCGGTCGGCTTGGCTGGGGAGCTCGATCAAACAACGATGGAGAAGCTTGACTGGAGAAGTGAACCCAACCATGGCAGGGAGCAAGAAAGAGAGGATCAATGATGGAGCATGGGCGGCAAGTCGTTGGACCACAAGCCAGCACATCGCAGATTGTGCCAACGCAGAGACCACCTGGCCCAGCTCTACAGATCAGATGGCTCGTGGCCGGCTAGTGGCTGGGTCACGTCACGAATCAGTTGCGGAACGGCTGCTGAAGGTGGTACTTCAGTAATCAGGGGCAGTGATTCTGATCTGGTCACGCACCGCTATCAAGTTCAAGTGAGCAATGGGAAAGCAGACAGTCCTGCTTTGCCGTGTGAGAGTTGCATTGAAGTTCAATGTCTGACGCCCACGTTGATGAGTCTGATGAACTTGACCTCAGTAAGAGCCAGAGACTTGCCAGCGCTTGCGGGCCTGAACAGCGACATGGAACATTGAATTGCGATCAGACATCTGGACCTCCAAAAAGCTGGCATGGGCACTAGGCTCAGTTGCTCCGCTCCCTGGGCACTCTTCCTGGGCACTAGCGCCGGCCAGGCACTGAGCTGCAAGTGAGCAGAGCTCCGGCTGGCGGAATGTCCAGTGAACCAGACTCAAGTGCCAGGCACTGCGCTGCGCTGCGCTACCGGCTGCCAGCACTTGATGCCCTCTGCGTACCATTTGATCATTGATGTTCCTGTCCCGTCCCGCCTGGGCCCTCGGGTTGCATCACCTTGTATCAAGTGTACATGGATGGAGGGCCTTTATGTTCGGGCAATGTACCAAACCTGGTTGTTTCTGCTTTCTTGGTTTGATACAGAACACAATGATTCCTCCGTCCCCAGAGGTGGATGTTGCTGGCTACTTAATACTTGGGTCGTCAGACCTAGCCAGGACGGATCAGACCGGACTGGAGTTGACTGGAGTTGACTGGGCTGCACCATTTGATCACACCTGCGCACCTGCACTTGCACTTGCACTTGCACTTGACCCTTCAAATCCACCCCCCAAGCAAGCCAGTTGAGCCCACTTCATATGCACAACTGCTCGCATCCTGTTATTTGCGCAAGCTTGTCTTCTCTCAAACATCACACATCACACGAAACATCGTCTCCGATCTCCCCCGCCCACCATATATGAATACCGAGCAGTTCTTGGGTTCCGTTGTGTAGCCATTTAGTATTTTGTCTACACCAGACCTGGCATTCAAACCCTCCCCCCACCAACCACCGCGAGCAACTGCACTGCACGACTCGACAAGCAGACCACACTGGAGCAGAGCAGAGCAACACAAAAAATAGACGCCAGACGCTCAGCTCAGCGCTACTCTACTCAGCACAAGCACAAACACAAACACAAGCACAGCACAGCACCATCTCTGCTGCCGTCGCCGCTCTTGCGCGACTGCATGCAATGGTTGCGAGATGAGCTTCCTCAAGTCAAGGTTCTGGCCTCATGTTATCCCCATCATCACCACCATTCCCGCCGCGACACATAGTAAATTGCGCTTTCGTCTTGGACTTCTCCTTGGAAGCTCGCATGGATTGCTTGCACCTGCCCTAGCTTACCCCTCTATCCAACGCTCCCCTGAGCCCGCCCCGCCAAACCCAGCATCGCTGCACCGCCTCTTCAAGTGCTTTGCCCACCGCTAGTCCATGACGGCTTGGCGTTGACGTCCAAATTTACCTGTCATGACATTGTGCTAATACTGGATTTTTCTCGTCATATAGAACACATCAATTGTCCGCCGGCGCACCCGCCTCACCGTCATCATCATCCGTCGACGACCCCGCCGAAAATACCGCTGACGAGGAGGATTCTGAGGACTACTGCAAGGGTGGCTACCACCCAGTCCAGGTTGGCGAGAAATTCAAGGATGGAAAATACACAGTTGTGCGCAAGCTAGGTTGGGGTCACTTCTCAACCGTCTGGCTGTCGCGCGACAACACCAATGGCAAGCACGTCGCTCTAAAGGTTGTGCGATCGGCTGCCCACTATACCGAAACCGCAATCGATGAAATCAAGCTCCTCAACCGAATTGTCCAAGCTAAGCCAGACCATCCCGGCCGAAAGCATGTCGTCAGCTTGCTCGACTCCTTCGAACACAAAGGACCCCACGGTACCCACGTTTGCATGGTTTTCGAGGTGCTTGGAGAGAATCTGCTGGGTCTGATCAAGAGGTGGAACCACCGCGGCATTCCCATGCCTCTTGTCAAGCAAATCACCAAGCAGGTCTTGATGGGTCTCGATTACCTCCACAGAGAATGCGGCATTATCCACACGGATCTGAAGCCCGAAAACGTTCTCATTGAGATTGGCGATGTTGAGCAGATAGTCAAGAAGGTGGTCAAGAACGAGCCTGCAGAGAAGGAGAATAACCGTAACGGAAGAAGGAGACGTAGGACACTCATCACAGGCAGCCAGCCGCTCCCTTCACCTCTGAATTCGACCTTTAACCATTCGAACTTGTTCCCTGGAGGATCAGCACCGAGCGTTGGTAGCGTTCTTGACCAAGGTACGGCACACTTATGTCCTCCACTGATACGTGCGAGGCAAAGTGATCCCAGCCAGGGGCTAACCACAAGCTGTATAGGTTCTAGTAAGAATAGCGAATCTTCGCCCAAGTCGACAGAAGAATCACAAAAGCAACGAGAAAAATCAGCGTAAGTCAAGAAGCCCACAAGACGATCATGGGCCAACCGCCGATGCATGGCATTGCTGACACCCTGCAGAGATATTCTAACCCGAGAGGTATCCGGAATTTCCCTCGATAAGGCGAGCGGACCGACGGCCTCCACGGGGGAGAAGCGCAAGGCCGAGGACGCTCACGCTTTCGACGTCATCAGTGTCAAAATTGCCGACTTGGGAAACGCATGCTGGGTCAACCACCATTTCACCAACGACATTCAGACCAGACAATACCGATCGCCGGAGGTTATTCTTGGGGCAAAGTGGGGTGCCAGTACAGATGTTTGGAGCATGGCAGCTATGGTGAGGAATCTTATGCATCCGTACGGCTGGTGCTGCCGTTGAGAATGATGCTAACGCGGAGGTCACTAGGTGTTTGAGTTGATTACAGGCGATTATTTGTTTGACCCGCAGTCTGGCACCAAGTATGGCAAAGACGACGACCACATTGCACAAATTATTGAGCTGTTGGGCCCATTCCCACGATCTCTGTGCCTTAGCGGCAAGTGGAGCCAAGAAATCTTCAACCGGAAGGGCGAGCTTCGAAACATTCATCGGCTACGACACTGGGCGTTACCAGACGTACTCCGGGAGAAGTACCACTTCAAGGAAGAGGAAGCCAAGAGGATCTCGGCATTCTTGGTGCCAATGCTAGAGTTGATTCCAGAAAAGAGAGCCAATGCGGGAGGCATGGCCGGGCACAACTGGCTGGAAGACACTCCGGGTATGAAGGGCCTCAAGATTGACGGGTTAGAAGTGGGCGGACGGGGAGAGGGGATTGAGGGATGGGCTACAGAAGTGAGAAAGCGATAAGAAGTTGACGAACTCACGAACTGGGGCCGCGTTACCATGAGACAACGGCGAGCAACAGCGGCAGGATTTGCTGCCCTGGCATTGCTGCTCCCCATTTCTGGCAAGGGCATGCCGTTGTGGCTTGTTGGTATAGAGATATTTTGCGCAATTATTGGATCAGCTGCGTGTTATGGTTAGGAAGCTGTAGGCAATTGTCAGTTGGCCAATGTGCAGAGAAGCAGCGGCAGGCAGGACTATACATGAGGGAATGAAGTTGTAGCAAGAAACCAATGTCAAGTTTGTGCTACATGATGATGATGGATGACTGTCGATGGACGCATGTATGGATGGATGGCTGCCTGGATGGTCGAGATGGGTGGAAGTAAGAGAGGGGATGAATACATATTTGATGTGATGGCAAGGATAGGGATAGATAGACTATGCATGAGTTCTAGAATGTTTTGCCGCGTAATGATCCATGTGCGTACGGCAGGATGGTGGACGGGTGAAGTAATGTCCAGCTCGACACGAACAATGGCAACGACAGTGATGTTGTCATTTGGTCAGACGTTCTCTAAGAATTTTAGGGGAAAAAAATGAGAATGGTCAGAAACTACCAATGTGTACAATTACAAACGATAAAATTTCGAATCAAGTCTTATTCCTCCGTCTTGCCTTTACAGAATCAGCCGGTGAATCTGTCCCTGTTCCTGTCCCCGTCGCAACCTCATCAGGTTCTTCTTCATCAACCTCCTCAATAGGATCCTCTTCACCACTCTTAGCGAGCACCTCCTCTATGATCCTCTTCCCCTCATCAACCTCGCCGTTGGTAGCGCCGCACCCCATGCAGCGCCACATGCCTACCTCGCCTAGACTCTTAGTACCAGGGGGAGCTTGCCCATTGACGAGTCGGCACGAATCACATATCAATGCGAAGCGGTTCTTGGCGGCTGTCTCGTCTTCACCTAGCAGGACGTCGAATATACGATCGTACCAGTGTGTCTCGGGCGTCATGTACTGGTTATTTGTGCGGGGAGGAGGCGGCGGAGGATGAGTGAATGCATTGGGTGCGAACTCTGCGCCAACTTCGGCATTTTGTTGTTCTTGTTTCTGCTGCTGCTGCTGTGCCTCTGGACGGACGATGTTGGCAGTCGGCGGGGGAGGGAGGTTCGTTCGTCCCGGTTGCGGTTGGGGATGTTTCTTTGCGTCCTTGGGCGAGTCTTCCTTGGGTTCGTTCTTTTTGGGTTTCGGTTTGTTTTCGCCGCCGTACTTTTCGATGAGTTCCATTGTGGAGTCGTATTTTGTAGCGTCTTTGAGCTTTTGGATCGTGTTGGCGCGTTCTTGTTGGTGGGCTTTGAGGCGGGTGGTGAGGGAGTCGATGCGGAAGGTGAAGTATGTGGTTATGAGGGTGCGGGTTGCGTATATTCTGGGTTGTTAGATTTGAAAAGACACGAAATGATGAGGCGAGCATTGTAGAGGGGGCAGGCGAAGTAGTAAAGAATGAGCAGCGAGCGTAGCGAGGAGGAAAAGAATGGGGAGTGTAGCGAGGAGCCAAAAGAACGAGAGTCGAGCGAAGCGAGGAGTAAAAAAAAGGCGAGCGGAGCGAGGAGTAAAAAGAATGAGAGGCAAGCAAATCGACTATTTAAAAAGAACGAGAATCGAGCGTAGCGAGGAGTGAAAAAAAAAAAACGTACAGGATGGGACCTCCAGCCATGCCAGTCCATTCATAGGCGCCCAGATTCCTGTATCCGACCACCAGAAGCAGCACAATCGCGTACACGAGGTACGCAAAGCCCAGGTACAGCGTCCATAGGACCTTTACGCGGCGCGAGTTGGTGTGAAGACGGTCGAGGTGCGCCTGCGAGGTGGTGATCTTGGATGACAGCGCGGACAGGGTCTTTTCGAAGGATGCTGGTGACGAGTCGTCGCCCTGCTTGCCGTGTTAGCTTTGCGGGGGTGATGCGACGGATTTGGATATCTTGCCTTCCAGGGCCAAAAGGACACCATGTTGGAGCTGGGGGCTCCCGAGACAAAGGAGAGTAAGGATCGTGGTGGTGTAGCTGGGTGAGCTGAAGCTGAGCTGGAGCTGTGAGGTGGAAGTTGAGAGCTTGATGCAGTTGGTGGAAATGTGGGGGAGAGCATCAGCCACATTTGTGCTGAGGGCGATGACGTTTGTGTTGAACTGGCTGGGTGGGCGACAGAGTTTGCCTGGCGTCATTTGGGGATTCTTTACTATTATTAAGTTCTGTTCGAATTGTGTTTGAGCATACTTTGAACTTAATCTTCCTGCGGCTTGGGTCAGGGTATCCTTCATGTGATGGTGCACTAGCCACAGTCGAGGGCAGTGACGATGTCCATGTTGGCATGTTGAAGATATATGTAGATTACTCCGTAGTTGGAGAAGTGTTTATTTATTGCATCTGGCTTGAGGATATGTATACTAGCAAAAATGGTTCGAAAGAAGTCTACCAAGCTATGGCACAAACATTGTCTTGATAGTAGATTGGTGTCCAGTTAGCATGACTGTCCTGTGGCTCTACACCAGCCACAACTTGCCTTGCCTGCATCCTGCCAACATTCAACGAGTCAAGTGTCATGTTTGAGTCCCAACCAACTCCAACTCCAGCTGCACATCATCGTCACTCAACCTTGGCTCGAACCTACAACATTCAATACACGCCCATTCATAGCGCAGCACGCAATGAGTGTATAGCTTAGAGACTATTGCGCCTGGTCTTTTTTTTTTCCTTTTGTTCTTTCCATCAATACCCTTCCTGCGTGCTGTTCGTTCCTTATGCCTGCGCATTCTGTTCCCTAGACACCACTTGTCCACTCTGGCCAGCCGAGGCCTCGTTCAGCGCCAACAATCACCATGTTCCAAGTCAGTCACTCTCCGTCTAGACGCCCGTAGACGATCCCTCCCTCGGCCCTGTACTAACCCATCTGCCATGTCCAGAGAATCAGAGGCGCCATCGACCGCACCATTGCCGAGGAGCAAGCCCGGCAAAAGGCCGTCGACAGCGCAACTCCCTCCAGGTCTGGATCGACATCGTCTCGCCGAAGTGATGCCAATCCTGCTGGACGCCGGCCCCGGGCGAAGAAACCGTCTGCTGATATAACCGATACGGGGGCTCCGAACCCTGACCCGGCCGTCTTTGAGGCCGCCTTTGTCATTGACGATAGCGATGATCCGAGTCGCGCCGGGACGCCAGGCCCTCCTCCACCCCCCGAGAAGGACGATGTCGATAGCAATGGGCAACCTACGCCAAAGGGCGAATCCCTGGAAAAGTCTCAGACCAACGGCACCAATACGAACAATGAAAAAGGCGCCGAGAAGGAGGATGGGACGGCTGCTTCATCTACGGCGTCCGCTGCTGATTTGAGTCCAGAGATTAAGCAACGATTGAGGAAGCTGGAGAAACTTGAGTCAACTTATCCAGGTAGGCGGCGCGCATTGAGAAATATTGAAAAGACCAGTGAACTGATGTTGCTCCAGAACTTCTCCGATCATACAGAGTGGCCCATAAGCGTGCAACTGCCATCGAACCCTTTGAGAAAGCCCTCCGCGAGAACACACCTCTGACCTCCATCAGCGATCCAGACTCACTGGTCGAATATCTCAACCAATTGAACTTGCGCGGAGACATGGTAATGGAGGAGCTTAAAAAGGTCTCGGCCGACAAGGACGAACTCAAGAAAAAGCACGCCGAGGCCGAAGAAAAGCTTCAAAAGGCCCAGGAGGAGTTGGAAGCGCTCAAGGCTGGAAAGTCTGGCGAATCTGCGACCGAATCTGCTGCTGAACGCAAATCCATGGATCCAGCGGTACGAGCCAGCACTGATACCGCCCCCGAGAAAGTCAAGTCACCCGTCGCGTCCGTCATTGGCATGTTCTCTCCCAAGCAAAAGGCTCAGGATGCGTCCAAGGGTCAATCAGAGAGTGAAGACTTCTTCTCATACGACGATGAGATTCCCCAGCTGCAGGCGGAAGTCGCCTCCAAGACGGAGGAGATCCAGCAGTTCAAGAACCAGGTAGAGGACTTGAAGAAGGAGCTCTCCGTAGCCAAGGAGAACAGTGCTGGCCTGGCAGAGAACCTGGAAAAGGCCACCAAGGAATTAAGCGAGTCCCGTGAAGCTTCCAAACCGCAAGATTCTTTACAAACACAGCTTCATGAACAAAACGAGAAGATCAAGTCCCTAACTGAACAGTTGGATACCGCACAGTCACAGTTGAAGAAGCTGGAGCAGCAGGCAGAAAAGGACAACAAGGAGCATGCGTCAAAGGTCAGGGACGTCGAATCGTCTCTGGCCAAATCAGACAAGAGGGCCAGCGAACTTGATGCCGAGCTTACCAAGGCGAACAGTGCAAAGACTGTGTCTAAAAAACTGATTGACGACCTCAATACCCAAATTGCCACCCTCAAGAAGGAGAAGACTGATAGTCTGGCCAAGATTGAGGAGCTCACTACGAAGCTGGATGCTGCGCCAACTGCACCGTTGCAACCGGTGGCTACCGAACCAACAGCTCCCCCAGCGCCTGCAACTGGAGGTTCTAAGAAGAAGAATAACAAGAAGAAGAAGGGCAAGGGCGGTGCCGCTACCACCACGTCTGCTGCCCCTGCTGCTGCCCCTGCAACGCAAGACGAGGAAGAAGACAGCAAAGAAAGCGACAAGCTGGAGGCTTCAGCTGGTGTCGCCCTCCAGGCCGAGATTGCTAAGCTCAAGACGGAGGTGGAAGAAAAGGACCAGCAGATTGAAAAGCTCTCCAAGAAGCGCAAGACTGAGGAGGACTTGCGAGAGGAGATTGAGAACCTTCAAGAAAATCTGCTCAGCATCGGGCAAGACCACGTCGAAGCCAAGGAGAAGATCAAGGAGCTGGAGCAAGAAAAGACGAAGCTGAAGGAACAAATTGCCGAGCTTGAGGGTCAGATTGGATCGTCAAAGTCCAACGAGGCCGCGAGTTCGGAACTCCAAGGGGACCTAGATGCTTTGCGAAAGGAGTATGACGATCTCAAGGACAGGTCGACGACGCTGCAGTCTGATTTGGGCGCCGCCCAACAGCTTGCGCAGACCAGGTTCAAGGACTTGACGGACCTGAGGGAAGTGCTGCAAAAAGCGCAACCAGAGCTCAAGAGCTTGAGACAAGAGTCTGCAGAGCTAAAGTTAACCAAGGAAGAACTTGCCGCCAAGGTCAAGGACCTCAAGGCTGCGGAGAAGAAGGAGTCAGACTTGAAGCGCGACGTCAACAAAGCCCAACAGCTGGCAGCTGACCGCGAGAAGGAGATTAAGAATCTACAGGAGAAGCTCAAGTCGGAAAGCACCAACAAGCAAAAGGCCGAAGATGGAAAGCGAACGGCAGAAAGGGACCTACGGCGAGCCGAAGCTGAGAAGATTGAGCTAAGCGCAAAGGCAGAAAAGACGGAGCGGGAATTGCAAAAGGCACAAGACGAGCTCAACAAGCTGCGGCCACGGGTCAAGGAGTTGGAAGAACAAATGCACAAGCTTCGAAGAGAGAGGGCAGCTGCACAAGAGGAGGCAGACTTCAAGTCGCAGCAATACACCAACGCACAAGGTTTGCTGTCCAGCATGCGGGATCAAACAACAGAGTTGTCGGTGCAGCTCAAGGAATCCAAATCACAGGCAGAGTCACTAGACGAGGAACTCGTAGAGGTACAGCGGCTGCTGCAAGAGCGTACCAGAGAAGGAGAGACGATGCGACGTCTCTTGGCAGATGTGGACGAGCGAGCAGATAGCAAGGTGCGAGAGATGCGTGGGCGAATGGAAGCCGCGATTGAAGAACGCGAACGCATTGAAGACGAGTCAAGCACGCTGGCGAGGCGGAAAACTCGGGAAACGGAGGAGCTCAAGGGCAAGATTCGCGAACTGGAGCGGGAAGTCAAGTCGCTGACCAACGAACGGGACGACCTCGAAGAGCGACAACGCGAATGGAAGCGCCGGCGTGACGAGCTTGAAGCCATTGAGTCCAAGGCATCTGCTGAGACAGAGGAAATGCGCACAACGGTGTCGCAGCTCCGTACAGCTCTGGATACCTCTGAAACACAGCTTCGTGATGGGGAGAAGCAACGGGCTGATCTACGCAAGATGCTAGATGATTCGCGGCAGCGATACGAGAAGTTGGCCAAGGATTTGAAGACGGCACAATCCAAGTTGGTTGCCAGCTCGAGCCGCAGCTCGATGGATTCAACGAGGAGTGGAGGCGCAAATGGCGGTGGTGGAGGGCCGGGCGACACTATGTACCTCAAGACGATATTACTACAGTTTCTGGAGCAGAAGGATGGGAGGTTACGGGCACAGTTGGTTCCTGTGCTGGGGAAGTTGTTGAAGTTTGACAAGTAAGTGCCTGTTTGCTAAGATGATGACTATGAAATACATACTGACAATTCTTAGGAGCGATGAACAGAAGTGGTTAAAGGCCGTGCAGCATATAGAAGTAAAGTAGGAGTACGAGTGGTGTATGATGTACATTAGGTTGGCTAGGGTTTGGAGATGATGGCCAGACATTGTGTTGGCACATTGTCAATGAATACGGACCACTGTTCGATACGAATCGTCCATGTGATATGATGAGAAATCTTCTTGATCCCTTGCAATTTGAGTGAAGAAACCATTCAATACTCCGTACCTTCTGGCCAAGTCAGTAGACCAACATCGAACAGATGAGATGCAGTGAGAATCCGTAAGCTTAAATACGATGTATGCGAATCTGCACGGGCCGAGTATAACGCCATTGACGACTCTATTGCAGATATTGCACGGCACAATTCTAAATATACTTCAGTTCCCAGTACTATACCAACTCATTTCCTTCGTCACAGTTCCAACAAAACCTATTTTAAGAACCGATGCATCACCCCCAGCCATCATGCAAAAGCGGCATATGTCTCGCAAATTCTCAGCGCACACACCAATCCAAGACATTTGCATTAGACAAGTATATGTCTCACCTGAAAAAGGATAAATATCCCGCCTTCCCCCTTTTTACGCTCGCACTCCTCATCATTTATTCATACAATACAAAGTCAATGCTACTTGGCCAAAAATGAAGGCCCTACTCCTCCTCCTAGCCACGACGGCAACATGCCTCCCCACAACATCAACGCAGTGCCCCGAAACGAACAAGGACTGCTACCCCGAAGATATCACGCCCGTGTGTCAACCTCGCCATATGTGCGCGCAGATGCTAGCCCCTGGGACGGCTTGTCCATGGACGTGTGGGAAGAAGGTGCCCGAGGGGTGTAAGGAGCGGTGTAAGCCGTGCAAGGCGGAGAATTGTCCGGCGATTTGTGTCTGCGAGGTGCTTTGTCCGGTGGGGAGGTGTTGATGGGGTATTTGGAACGAATGACATGGTGATTGAGGACGTGTTTGGGTGTGATGTGGTGATATGGGTTGATGAAAATGTTCATTGGATTTGACATGTTGCAATCAATTGACGCTACGTACCTAGGTACGTAAACCGGCTCATATATCTAGGTACTTAGATATCTAGATAGTGTCTTATGAAATCTATAAGCAATATTTTCACGTCACATTTATTCCTCTGCTCAACTTCGTCCGCAGTCTACTTACCCTACACCACCAACATCAGCTCAAGCGTCTCAAATGGCAATTCCATCTTGAACCAAAGTAAATATTTCCTCAACACCAATAAATAAATTGCTCACATCTTTAAAACTCGCCAAAATCTCAGTCGCCGCTGTCACACCCCACCCTAGTCAGTCGGCTTCCCGTCCCGAAAATAAAACCGTTGCATCTTGATATCGATATCATATCGATAAGACGCCCTCCCCTCCATGTCGCCTCCCCGGACCCTCTTGACCCCTTCCCTTCCCGCCTCCCCCCTTCATAGACACGCCCCCATTCGTAGGGCTGAAAAAAAGTCGTTGAGCTAAACAGGCGATCACCCGAAGCGAGATCTGGAAACAAGATCCTGGGCAGGGTACGACGTGCATTCGCTCCCGCAGGGCCCCCTTTGCTCATCTCTGCAAGCCCTGCCTGCATCATCAACCAGATCTCGTCTCCATCTCGCTACGACACATGCATGTCACTTCACTTTCACATTTGACCATGGTGGCTGGCCCTCGGAGTCTTCTCATCAGTGTGGACAGAAAATGGCTCAGTTATTGCTACCGCCCCCGCGGAACGTAGAAGAAACTTCGACTATCTACCCATCCATCCCTGTCCCTTCACCCTAGAAATATCTCTGCCGAGTGGGTTGTGCCACTGGCCATGCCCAACAGGGCGCCGCCAAACCAAACCAAACCAAACCAAACAAATAACCATCGCCATCGCGGCGACTAAAATGCTACGTGCTTCTCTTCATGAGAAAGCGATGCGCCAATCTGCCATACCCATTCTTAAAATGGCTTCATGGAAGATAAACGCCAGACATGCAATATCCTGAAACATACAGCCTACCCCATAAAAATAGAAAAGAATGTCCAAACCCCAAACTTGACTTTGGGGGCTCTGTCTCCAGCCAAAAAATAAAAAGAGACGAGAAAAATGCAGAAAAGGGTAATGCCAGATTGACATAAGAAAAACCGATGTAGATAAATCCGAAGCCAAAATCAAACTGGGAGTGGAGTGACGAGATCGCGAGGGGGGTCAACTTTGGTTTCCACTCCGGGGTATCGTGATGTTCCCTAGTGCTCTGCCTATCGAGTTGCCAATGTGTGCCAATGTGTGCCATACCGTGCCGTGCCGTGTGATGCAGTATACCGAATGCGTTCCAAAACCATGTAAAGAGAGGAGAACCAAACATAGTGGGGGTAAATGTAAAAGAAAAAAAAGGACTCAAAAAAAGTCGGCCTGAGTTGTCAAGGTCGGTCCGGCGCAGCCGAATTCATGCCCTTCAATGCCAAGCAGTTGATTAAACTCAACAAAGTGCAAGAAAAAAATCCATAAACCGCTGTGTAAAATATTGCAAATTGCCGTAACCGGATATGTCATGAACAGTCGTGTGTCAATTTATCATGCGGAGCATGTAGTCAATGGAAACCCTCGTTCAATTAAAGGAATCGGCGAACCCAGTG
This sequence comes from Pochonia chlamydosporia 170, assembly GCF_001653235.2. NCBI lineage: Eukaryota > Fungi > Ascomycota > Sordariomycetes > Hypocreales > Clavicipitaceae > Pochonia > Pochonia chlamydosporia. The sequence goes on from NW_019154048.1 coordinate 257,816, forward strand.
TGCTCCAAGCCAGCCAACCTTATCGAATGCAGTCCACAGCTTCGAAGCTTTGTTGACATCAATCTTGCAGGCCTGCTGAGCATCCGTTTTACGGAATTCCTTTCCTGTGCGGAGGCATTGGAGGCGGCGTTCAAAGATGCGTCGTTTACTCGTGAGGTATGTGGCGCAATCAAGTCGCAGGTTTCCTGCCAAGAGAAGCTCATCAGGATGGAGTAGACCAGCGTGAGGATCGCCACTGAGATCAATTGGCTGGCCCTTCCAATCCACTTTGAGGCTGTTGGAACGCGGGGGTAGCGTGTCCAAAGGAGGACAGTAGTCGGGTAGCGAATTGAAGTCTTTATCCTCACGATTGGGAGCAACGACCCGACGAGATGGTTCGGGAGTTGCGCTAGTGCGGCCCACTGGTCTCGGTGCTGGGGTGGTTCCTACTGCAGTGGCGTTGGTGCGGATCGGTCTTGGAGTAGCATGAGGCTTGGAGATTCGATCAGTACGCTGGGACCGGGGAGGTTTGGCGGCAATGGGTTTGGCTGGCATAATGGCATGATATCTCTGAGCACCTGCCCGTCTATCAGCCTCAAGTAGGGCGCGTTCTTTGCGGAGCCATGCTTTGCGGTTGGTAGTGAAGTGCTTCATCACCTGCGATCGAAAAGTGAGGGCCAGCTCGTAATCTTCTCTCCTGGGTGGTGCGACGCCTCCGAAAATGCTCTGCGACCGTGCTCTAACATGTTCGTCAACAATGCGCTGGTGTTCAAGCTCGGCGGGAGCAAACAATGGTGGCTGAGGAGGACTGGCTGGCGAGTGCTCGTCGGCAGGGTACAAGACAGGGTCTTTGATGGTCTGGCTTGGCGGAGTAGCAGGCACTGCGCTAGTCGTCGAGATGGGTTTGCTGTATGGTGAAATTGGCGGTGACATGGGCAGCGGCTGGTGCGAAGACGATTGTTTGCCATTGGCACCGCCCGACTTGTTCAGTGTGGAATTGCCATGATGGAAACTGTCGAGCACGGCGTCGGGTGGTGACATTAGGCTTGTGATGTTGAGCTTCTTGGGCTCCATTGGAGGTGGAGGTGGAGCCATTGACGTGCGCTCCTTGTCGGCGGATGGTGAGTGTGATGCCATGGAAGAATTGGTGAATTGTCGATGAAAGGGTGAGAAGATTGAAGAATAAGAGGAAGAAGAAGACGAAGCAAAAGTAGACAAAGGAATGGAAGAAGATTGAGTTGTTGTAGGCTTGTCTTTGTCGAAAGTGGTGGAAGGCTGCTGCTGGCTGGGAGTCGGTTTGTCAGCCATGGTGTGTGAATTGGGCTTTGACTTTATGACTGCGATGACACAGTGACGTGGATGGGTGGCGAAGGCTGTTAGTGAGAGCCGTGTGAATAGGCAGCAGCCACAGTCGGAGATACAGTCTCCGAGTCCGAAGGTTTACCACACGCCGGAGTTTGGAAACTTCGGAAACGGTGCAATAAATCCAAGGTTGTACAATCAAAAGCTGGTTCCAAAAAGAAGAGGGGGAAAGCCGTAGTCTTTAACGCTCCGTGGTCTGGTCTGTTTTTGGCGGTGGGCAGCGTGAGGGCTTCAGAGAGATCGCGTTTGCTTGAGGAGACGAGAGAAGTGGAGGGGGGTGGGGGGATTGATTAATTGAATGTCAGAGCGCTTGATGCGCAAAGTGGCAGCCCGGTGTGTGAGAGATTGAATGGGGATCAGTGGATGATCCAATCACCCAACTCAATTGTTCAATGATGCCAGTGGCCCTGTGGTTCCAACGGTGATGGAGCAGAAACGCAATTGACCAGCCGCTTCATGGGGCTATCGTGTTATTTGAAGTCGTCTGAGGACAATTGCGATTTTCTGATTTAGTCGCGCAAAACACGCGATTGACGAAACCAGGCGAGAAACCAGGCGACAATGGGGCTGGCAGGCTTTCGGGCTTTTGCCTTGTGATTGTGCAAATGTAATGCGAGAGACGCAAAGGAGTGACAGAGGATGACTGAGACGGGTACCGATGACTCTGACACACAAGGCAGGCGTTCGTTGGTACCCAAAGTGGACGACTTCTGGGGCGGCGTGTTAAAAAAAGCGTACCAGACTTAAGTACCAAATTGTGGCGGCCCAGCAAAGGACGCCGATGCAGGGACAAGATGAAGCGCACACCCCTCGGAAGACAAAGGCGCCAGCGTGATTGGGCCGCAGACGATGAGCTGACAAGTTGGCTGAGAAAGAGCTGAAATGGCCCTTATGATCCAGAAGGCAATGGTCAAGGCAGAGACGGACGGAGATGAGGATGCCTGGATTCGAGACGGCAGAGGCAGCAAAGAGCAGGCTGGAGATTGAAGACTGGTGACTGAAGGCTGAAGGCTGAAAGTCGACAAGGTCGAGGTCGATATGCTGGCGATTTGGCGTCAACGGGTGGTGAGCTCTGGTGTGATCGGTTCGTACTGTGCTGTCCTGGCAAGACTTGGAGTTTTGTGTGTTGCAAGAGATCCAATGAGCAAAGTCAATGATTCGAGTAAAAATCAGACAATGTGTTCTCGGCCGTGGCTGATTGAAGCAAACAAAGGCGAGAGGAATTTGCAAAGGGTACGAAGTGGCGGGGGTGAAAAGAAGAGGAATGAAGAGAAATCCAAGTTGAAGGACTGGTCGAATTGGGGGGAAGAAATGTGTCGGCTAGAATTGATCTACTGGAGAACAAATGGGCCAGAAATTGCCATGAATTGCGTTTCGAACAAATCTAAGCACGGAGCGAGGATGAGAGGCCAGACAGAAACTCAGAAGAAGCAAGGGACTCGTCAGCGATGGGACAAAGTGGGAGGCCTGATGGGGGCAGATGAGCAGTCGGGCCACAGAGGACGAAGTACCAGACCGTTCTGTGAATACGGAGTCACTGTACAGTACAAGGCCGCTCAAAGTGTATTTCCCAAGAGCAGGAGCAGGAGCAAGAGCAAGCGCAAGTACTGGACTGCGACACGCGAAAGAGAAGAAGGTGCGACATTGTGTGCAAGTGACACGGTGAAGGAGGGCAGGAGCGACGAGCGGAACATTTGGGTGTGCGCCTAGTAATGGAGGGGGCGGGGCAGAACGTGCTTTGAGATCAGACAGGGAACAAATCTCATGCGCAAAGTGCTGAGCAAGATTAGCCCAACCAGACCGTCTAGCCTTGTTCCGTGGACGGAGAACGGCGGCGCTTGGCATTTGCGACAAAGGCACAGAACAAAAATCCTACGACACAGGACAAAACAGTGAGGGAAAGCAGGGAACATGTTACCCATGGGGCAATTGATTGTCGCCATTACTTCCAACTGCAGCCATTGAATAGCGTAATGCGAATGGCAGTGCTTCCGGGTGGTGTGCATTTGGTTCGCAGAGGAGCATCTTCGAGTGCGTCTCTGTCAATGCAGCAATATTCAACGAAACAGATGCCAAAGCCCGGGGAGAGCACAAGGCGGGTGTTGCATGGCGCATCTAAATGGAAGGACCAACCTTACAGTACAGGAATGCACGGTGCATGGAGAAAATAGGGCAGGAGGAGGAAGTAGGAAGGAACGAGCCTGGCGCACACAAAGAACATTGAAGTCTGCTGAAATTCACCGGGTCTTCTACCGCCTGTGCGCCGCACTGGCACACTTTAATTGCCAAATATCTCTTTGTTCTTGATCAATGCGAGGATTCCGTACTTAAATTCCCCATGATGATCACTATTTTTGTGATTGGCAGGCATTGGCAATCTCTCGACGTTTAGAACTTAAGTAGACACTTACTGGCCCTGATACTCCAGACATACCGTGTGCGACTGATGCTCTGTGGAAACGGGTTTGTACTTGACGTGGACAGCTTTCGGCAAGCCCCGCTATTCATACCCCCCACCCTTATCCGCCAGCCCTCCATCAGCCAGTCAGGTGCCGTCGCCAGCCCAAGGTCATCAGGCACACCACCGCTGCGGGGGTGTGATTCGCTGCGACCACGACGGGATGGGTACTTATCGATAGGACGCAATTGCATGCACCAGACTATCTTGTCTTGGAGATGAAGAATGAACATTGTATTTGTGGTTGATGTTCTGCCATCACGAGGTCGAGACTATGGCAAAGTAATTGAAGCACGTTACCGAGGCAGTTGGCAGAAATCATAAAGAGCAAGCAATACTGCAAAATACTTGCATATTTGAGCACCCACAGGCGTGGACAGTGTTGTAAATGGTCCGTCACATGAGGCAAGGAAGGCTTCTGTCCTCCCTCTTGGGCGGGCCTGCGCTCGCCGGACAAACCACAGGAGCAAGGCCCGTACTTTCAAGAGTGCTGCACTGACATGTACGGAGCAAAGAGTCTCGAGTTCCAGTCGGGAAAGAGGATGCGAGATCAACGTGAACGGCGAAACCGTGTTTTCCCGGTCCCAATTGGAGGGATCGGCCGTGTCTGTCGAGCTGCTCTTGTAGTTCCTTGTTCCCTTTGCGTCGGCGCCACTTTATCAATGGTAAGCTACTCTGTCTCGTGGGTGCTCAAGAGGTTTGTTGCTCCTCCTGTATCGGGAATTTCGATCCTGGGAAGGCGCCAAGGCCGTCTCCTGCCATTTGCAAGCACTAGACTCCTGAGTCCAGACCAGAATTCGCAGATTTCACATTGCGAACAGCATGGCCAAGAACCCTTTTCCTTCTCAACAAGAAGGCCTTGTCTGAACCTCTTCATCGTTGGTCCTGCAATCAACGACCAGGCATGCCTGCATGGCATTGCTCTCCATGTTGACATCTCTCACCCACCAACTATTGCATTGCCTACGTCAGCCCTGCTATGTCTGCCTACTACCTACCTAGGTAGGTACCTAGGTAGGTAGGAAGTCTCCGGTTGGTACCTTCAACCTCTCCCGGACCAAGAGGGAGACGAATGATGCTTCTCATAACCCCCGCCAGCCCTCAACAATCTCAACAAGGCAAGGTAGCAGCGGGGGCAAGATTGACGGAAGGGTACCTGGCATAAGCCAGTCTTTTGCCCACTGACAATCCGGCCACCACTCAGGTTCACACCCTTTCCGCCCATGGCCAACGTCCAAGCTCCGGAACTGGCCTTGATCTGGATCCATGCCTGTGCAACATGGGGAACGACCAAGGAGGGGAGGATGGAGGTTTGAGAAAGAAGGGTGTCATGTTGGGATGGTCACGACGATGATCCAATCGTTGTTTTGCAGAGCTTCCGCTCGACGCGGTCACTGTCCATGCCTTCATGGGAGCCTGCCTTATCATTCAAACAACCACCATCATGGAAACTGATACGAAAGTGCAGTCTGTTACCGGTGGGTTTCAGTGCGACCACGTTCCAGATGGCCTTCCCACACCAGAACAGGATCTTGCCAGAGAATGGCCCCGAGAGATGTCCGATGGAACACATCTTGATACCAGACAGCACCACTTGCGCTACTGAGGATTGGAAATAGAATTGCGGAGCCGAACGGGGTCCCTCGATGCCCAAGGTCCATCCCAATGGTGGACCAACTAGCCAGTAGCTTTCTCAAGCCCGCAGCGCTATCATTTTCAAGTCAAATGCACTGGGCGACTTTCCCGTTGTCGACAAAACCTAGAGGGTGGGTTGACGGTTTGCGGCACTCTTTTATGTGCTCCTTATTTCGGAATTGGGTTTTCAAACGCATTGCGCGCATGATAAGAAATTCACACACGAGAGAATTAACAAGGGCTTCCTTCGACTTTCACAACAGAACGCTCCTACCACAACTGAGGCTGAGAGTGGTTTGAGTGGTTTTGATTTTGCCCCAACTCAAACACATCCTTTGAAGGGTGTACAGGGACCTGCACCCATGTGGCCATGGCATTGCCAATGATGGAAGCCTCTCATGCAGAGTCAATTGACAACTCGGCGCGTCGACGAGCAATCTATTGGCCAATGTTGCTTTGTGCACATCCAACTCGAGCGGGCCGCGTGACTGCAGCACTCTGATCGCATATCTCTTCACGCACGCCGACCTATGACGGGCCGGCGCAAGCAAAATGAGCCCAAGATGGCCGCCTCATCCTGACCATTGGGTGACACGAGTTGTTAGCTGACACGAACCGCTTGGACACCAATACTATTGTTCGCCCTTCATGTTGGCACATTTGATTGAACTGGTTGGAAGACGGAGGAGAGAGGAGGCAAGGAGAGTGGGCAATGTCAGTTGTCGAGACCGCCAATTGACAATTTCTGCTTTGTCGGACTGAGTACTCCGTACAGTGTCAGTGGCCACGCTACCAAAGCATCTGTCAGAACCTCCCAATCGTCTGGTCTGGTCAAGTCTGTGTGAGTGAAGTGAGTGAGTCACAGGATATGGGGTCGACGAGCATGACAACCACTGAGAAACCGAAACAATGAGTGTGACGATGCCGCTTCAGGTTTAGCCTTCCGCTGAGGGTGGCGCAGGTGGGTGACCAAAAAGGCGGCACAGAGGTTCAGAGCCTGCGGCCACGACCAAACACAGGGCACATGAAGATGGACAAGAACAAACCTCGACCAACCAAGAAGAACAAACGAAAGGGGGCGTGGGCTGCTCCAGACACTTGGAACAAGCCAAAGTCAAGCCATGAACGGGTCCCGACTTCTAAAGTTGTCTGGTGGACACTGGACAGTGACAGCCGCCCGCCGCCTATCGATAATTGATAAGCTCAAAATGCCGTGCAGCGATGGACAGTGCATGTTTATGCTCATTGCCCAGGCCGTTTGGATGTGCCTCTTAGCCGAGTCGCAAACCCCAATGATGCCGTTTCAAGCCGAATTGAGATGCGAAAATTGGCGAACAGCTGCGCCTTGGCCGTGCGCATCCGTCACAGCTGTCGCTAGAACCATTCGACCTGATATGACGGGCATTGTTGCGCAAAATAGAAACTGCGCTGACGACGGGAGCAAACGTCATCTTGAGGGAGGAAGCCTCTATCTAGCGCGCAAAGCGGGCTGCATGGGACGAAGACATGGAGTGGCGGCCATGGCGTTGCGGCGCGGGGCAGGTGCAGCAACCAAGACCCAAGACCCCAAGACCAAGACCAAGACCCAAAACCAAACATGTCCAAACAAAGCCAACGGGCGACGGAGCGATCTGTGAGAGGGGGTGTGAGCCTACAACGTTTGAAGAGGACCAGAACCGAAAGGAGGCACTGGCATGATCATTGATGACCCTTGGCGCTTGTTGGGCACTCGCTCGCCATTCGGCCAGTTGAGAGTTGCGGACCTTCATCAGCACTTCTATGAGAGAGCAATACAGTACAGTACAGCCCAGGACACGACTGGATGGGGCGGAAAATGACTGAGCGGAGCTGGTGGCCAGGGTCAATTGATTCCATCGCATCCGCATCTACTTGTACATTTGCAAGTCCGGGAATACGATTGTCGACGTGCCACGGAGTTTACAAATCGAATCGTCCCCGAGACCTCCGCACAACGCGTAAAGCTTACCCTACTTACCTAGGTATGCAGCCTCCTTTTCTCAAGTTGGAAAGTGAGAATTGGTGAGTCGGGAGAATTCACACGACGGGTTTGTCGGAACTCGTCAGAAAGGGTGCTGCAAACCCCAGAGCCAGTCAATGTTTACGGCACATTGCAGATGCCGAAGCTTAACGCCGGACATCATTGATCAACACTGTTGTGGAACGTGCCGAATGCATTGCGTAAGAGGGGAGCAATTCACCCTGCCACATCCAATCGAACGACAAATGGGACATTGGGTGGTGAAGAATCGAGTACCAAGAATTACTCTAAGCAATTGCGAAGATAGCGGCGGAAAACAGTAAGGCTAGAAGGGACGGAGGTCATCTGTAGTTGTCCATGTGAAACAGGGCTGTTCGAAATGGCCTTCTTGGCCCTCCGCCATACAGCGCCACTCACCAGGGCATCTTGACTGATCAAGCCGAAGCCACCCACTTTGCTGATGGGATGCTACGTCGTGATGGAGGTCTGATGATGGCTTGTGCAGAATCGGGTCACTTGACAATGTCTTCACCAACCTCACCACCTTCGATAACGCTACGGAATCTTGCTCCATCAGACAGCATTTCATTTCATATGAGACACGACGACGTCATCAAGGGCTCGACTTAAATTGAATGGATCATTGGAATTCCATTCCATCAATACAGTCAGCACCATGGACAGTGACATGCGGTCAAGGGATAGCGAAACACCACGCCAATCTGGTTTCCATGTTAGTCAGACTAGGGAGACGCAAGCTGCGCCAAATGTAGGAATTCTGTTTTACACAAATCGAATCGCAGCTTAGGTGAAAGACCAACGGACATTGAGTTTACAACATACCTCGACGAGTCAGGGTTCAACAATGTCAATGCAGCATTTGATAGCATTTCTGCCACCAAAGGTAAATGGGATATGCAACAGCTCAGCCTATATCTTTCCCTTTAGAGTTGCCGTTGAACCGCATGTTGCAATGCGCATTTAATGAGGCATTCTAAATAGGTATAACCTGCATTCACACTCTACTTCCGACACTCACTCTGGCACTAATAGAAACTGCGCTGAAGAACGACCATCAGCTTGATCCATCTGATGGCCAATCCTGGCGTTACGTAAATATCAAGCACTGTGTTGACAGGCGAACTTACACTTGCGCCGCATGCTCATGTTGTTCCTGGCAACAACATATTTTTTCAGGTGCCTATATCGCAGCTATGCTAAAGTGACAACAAGTACAATGCTTGTTATACAACCGACAAAGTACTCGGTTCAACCAAGACGAAGTAATTCACAATCACTCTGAGGGAGTTATGCATGTTTGTCCTCAAAAATCTATTCACTCCATACCTTACTCATCTACAGGCATCAAAATACCTATCCCCCAGTCTGGCCAGACCAAATAGACCAACAAATATCACCATCCATAGCCTATCCAACAACATCCTTGCCTATAAACCCTGCGGGCCCCAAAATCCAGGACTCTTATCCCGGTAAGAGTCATGCTGTAACTAAAATATCATGAGGGGGTATCACTTTCGTGTATCGCGTAACTTAATCTTCAAATGAGAATTCATTCAATGGTCAATGGCTGGCCTTTTCCTTTCATTTCCTTTTGCCGCTTTGCTCCAAGCAACTGTTGTCAAATCCAAAATGTATCGCGTTTCGCCACCAATGCGAAACGTGGTTAGACGTTCGCCACACGCGACCCAGGCAGCAGTACCGGGAAGCAGCACCCAGCAGCCTCGTGAGAAGGACGCGTCACGATGCTTCTGCCGCGACTTTCTTCCCCAGGCTGAAATGAAAACAATGCGGTTTAGAAATGGATGCCTTGTATCCAACCAAACTGTCCTGGCATGCACAATAACATGCTGCATGATGTACACCTCGCCAATAGCGACAAGCACCCTTGAAGAAGAACCCGCTTCATGGAACCGTGCGCCATTGAAGCGGTCACGTAAAATCGTAAACCTTTAAGCTCTCCCGCCCGTCTCCGGCCTCCTTCAACACCACCACCATCTCATCGTCGAAACCCACCCAGTTCTTCCTGTCGTACCAGCTGGCAACGGCCCTTGCAGCATCGCCAGAATCTTTCCCTTTCATGTGCTGCTCCGCGTCATCGCTTGGCTGCCTAGGCCGTACTTCGACGCTGCTTCCACTCACGCGGCCCTCTAGTTCCCAGACTCGAATCTCGTCGCCTCGCGTGCTGACACTAACTGCTTTACCTCGCGGCGTGATTTCTGCGTCGGAGATGCCTGAGGTGTGACCCCAAAGACGGATGCCTGGTGAAATGGACAGCGTCGACGAAGTTGAGGTACATAGATGAAGAACAAGCGTGTTGTCTGGCAGAGTGGCAAGTAGATAGGGGTGGCTGTAACACAGTCTGATGGGGCCATCTTCCTCAGGCTCCAGCACGTCTATCGGGGAACGAGACTGCAGGTTGGAGGGTGATGAAGAGGGTGACGACGTTGCTGATCTACGAGTTTGAGTTGGCAGCGTGTACGCAATTCTCGATGTGACAATGTCCGGCTGCGCCATTCCTGACGGCTTGATGTCTAGGTCCTGAATACCAATGGACCATCCCCCGACCGCATCAAAGGTATAGGCGATGGAAGCAATGACTGAGGCTGTCATGCGACGAATGGATAAGGCAAGCGGTGGTCGAGTGCTGTGAGACTTGAGCGACGTGAGCAGACGTGGCTGGGTAAGTTCTGCAGACGGCGGCTGCGCAGTTGTCTCTTTCAGGTCAGGCGCTGATAATTTTGGCCAGTTCTTTTCAAGTGGCAAAGCTTGTTCCGAGTCTTGTGTCGAAGTCGTCCCGTCGTCTGCCAGCTCAAATGAAAATAGCGAAATAAAGCCAAGTCGGGAAGCTGTCAGGACGTATGGCTGTCCATAGGCAATGGCGACCAATTCGCCAAAATAGCTCCTTGCATGCTGATACAGCATGACGAGTTCACCGGCCTTGATATACAGTCTCCAGATGCCAAAGGTGCCGTCCTCAAAGCCAACAGCCGCGTCCAGCGTACCAGTGTTGAGCAGCAGGTCGTCGACGGCCAAGCAACTGGGTTGGTTGGTCTCCTTGTTGTTTTGTAGATCTGCCTGTGCGATGAGCCGTCTCGTCTTGAGATCCCACGCCCTTAGGCCGGATGTGCCATCCACGGTTACTGCCAAGCCATCCACCACCTTGACTAGAGTCTGCCACTCTGCTGCGGGAGTATCCCGTTCGATATCGCGGACCTGAACTTCTTCGACGGCACACCTCCCCCGGGCCCAGTTGTCTCGCAGCTTGTACTGCTTTTTCCAATCAACTGATTCTTGGGGACCAGTAGTATTGACAATCTCGCTCTGTCCAGCGACGAAGCCGCCTCTGCGGCCCCATCCCCCATCCGCCCAAATTGTCTTGCTGGCTGAGTAGCGCAACTTGCTGGAGCTTCGCGTGGAGCCTGTCCGGAAGCCGGGGATCATATGAGCGCGTGGCAGAATGAATCGGCGATAATAGTGTGGTCGCCATAGCTGCGAATCAGCCGTGATGCGGTTGAAGCGTTTCGACACAGAAGATATCCCGAGCAGAGCCTTCTCGTCTAGAAAGGAAAGCACCCTGATAAGCAGCTCATCGGACAAGGCGGATATAATATCGCGAGTTTGGCGTATATCAGAGGTTCGGGGACGCTTGAGAACCTGCTGGCTCGACGGCAGGTGGCTCGGCTTCACGTCGTGACTGCTGCTAGTCGTGTTGCAGTCAAAGTCACCATCACCCTCCTCATACTGGACGAGTTTACGCTTGACCGGCATGGCCATTTGTCGAAGACGAGTAGCTCGACGACCGCCGTGCCAGCTCTCTATGTCAAAAGAAAGTCGCGGAAACGCATGCGTAACAGAGGACAGAGGTCTGATGATTAAAATGGTGTCCGAGGGTCGACTGCAGTACACCGCCAGACGGGTGGCGTGTCAGTCACGGGAATCAATGATGGGAGTTTAATGAGAAAGAGCGAGAGACAAGACAAGACGAGACAAAACCAAGCTCAGGTACAGGTGAAAACAAGAAATGCAGGTTTGACAATCAACCGTCGAGGTGTCAGGGCAGGGTGGCGGCACGACGGGATTAAGAAGAGATGTTGATGGGACAGGGACAGTGCAGTGCGACGTTGAAGGAGGAGTGCGACCAGAACAAATTAGGAAGTGGGACATGGGGGGCACTTGGACAGGGAGAGGCGGGGCACTACAGACATCGATTGATTGGTATGGTCTACATGGAGGGATGAAGGTAGGTCGACATGGAAGGCGCGAGAGTAATCAGCGGGAAGGTGCGGTGCCAGATAGCGAAGATGGGTTATGAGAAGCGCCTACTGGAGCCGGCAATGGTCCCTGAGAAGGCAGGAGCCAGGGGAATCAATTGGAAGGCGCAGCCAGAAGTGAGCATGGTCCTCCAATCCTCTCCTTCAAACTTGAATTCTTTCTTTTGATCAAGGTCTATATCCATGTACCCCGTGCAGACTATCGCAATTGACTTTATCCCTCGCCTAATCTGCTCATGGCCAAGACTTGTGCCCAACTCGGGCAGGAGACTGGTCATCTTTGACCGAAAATGGCGGCTGGCTGAATGCACAGTAAGGCTATGCCCGTGCCCTGCATGGTGTTGCATATCGCAAGTTGTTCGTGTGCCTGTCAAAGCATGCACAGTGTCTGGAACATTGCTCCTGTCAGTTCAAGTCAAGTCGAGTCGAGTCTCTTCGCCAAAGCATGTTCATCATCATGATCAACATTATCCTCATCACGGAGTCCCAGAGGCACCGACTTTGTCTCGGACAACCAGCCCGCTGTCAAGTCGGTACGAGACCTTTCCTTTCGAATTCGATTCCAACTCACAACCGGGCACTGGTCCCATGCTCAACTGTCTCTTCTAGGAACATCTAGTCTTTCCTACTAAGTACCAAGACCATCAGGCCATCAGACCACCTACCAAAGCACACGGCTTTGAAACAAACAAGAAAAGCTAACCAAATAGGGACTCATTCCATCCCCTCTCATGCGGAACCATGCCAAATATGATAGATCGCGTCCCCCCCGCCCAATTTCGTCATTACCACTTGAAGAACGGCGAAAGAAGAAATGACCAAATGGGCGATGCTACCAAGGACAAACCAGCATCAAAAGGAATTCTTGGGCTGCAAAACTGAAGTGCATGATCGTAACCATACCTGCAGTACGGAGCACAACACGCTGCGAAAGCTTAAGAAAGGGAAAAAACAACAATAGCAAGGTATCAAAAAGCAAGGGAGATCAGCAACGCGCTGGTTTTTGTTTCTGTTTGTTGTTTGCTTTTGCCTTTCCGGAATTGTGCTCCGTTGGCCAATGATGGGAGATAAACGCGGGTTTGTCTAAGTGAGGCGGAGAACATTGCTTTTTATAAGAGACTGACATCCTCGCCATTCTGCTGCTTTTGGCCACAAGTGCTCGAGTGCCGTTCAGAGAGGAGAACGGAAAGGCGGACTAATAACGTTGAATCCATGATATCCCTGTTGTATTGCATTTATCCGGCATCGGTGAGCCTGACATGCATTTGAGTCGGCTTGGCCATTGTTTGACAATACGAGAGCTATCAATCAATTAAAATTGTCATTCGCCGTCCAACAGAATTAAAGTTGCATCACATGTACGTACGTATTGACTTGGATTTTGTACCATTTCATCGTAATGTGCCTATACGGGGCATAACTCTCGACTTGTCCTGTCCACCTCACATCATGCATGATATGTCAAGACCAACATTCCTAAGACATTCACTCAACACAAAGCGTAAGTATACGCAGCAAATCAATATGGAGAGTTTAAGTACGATCAGATTCTGCACCTGGTGCCGAATCCCTCCTGCATCTGCAGCCTCCCTCCCTCCTCACCAAATACCCGCTTATCCGAACAATAGGAAACTTTCACCTTGCATCGGGGAATTATTTCAGCTGGTCTGACCATGCCTTATCTTTCTCATATAGGATATGCTTGCGATTTTTGTCCCCCTCAACATCACACAAGGCTTGTTCAACCCTCCCGTGATCGACAATTACTGCCAAATATGTCGGAAAGCACATACAAGCATTTCAGCTTCATATCCGAACGCCACAACTAAACCACATCGACTGACATAACCAGAACTCTACCATTATCCAAAACTCCGCCGTGATATACTTACAAAATCAGGCCATCACAATTGTCATCACATCCCCACACTCCTAAACAACCCGTCATACACATTGCCAACCCACCCATCCGTCAATCCTCCCCTTGCAACGACTCCCAAGCCCCCAATCGCCCACAACGCCGCAACTCCAACCGCAACTCCATGGACGCCAAGCCACTTCCTCCTCCGCTGCCTCTTCGTCTTCTTATCCACGACGACGCTCTCCTTCCCTCGCCAGCCCTGTGTCGACGGCGCCATGCCGAGCCATCTTGCCAGACCCCATACCATGTGCCCACTCGCTGTGGCCAGTAGCCCCAGATACGCGAGTCTCGACGTAAACGGGTGTCTGGCAAAGCCGTGCGCAACGTAAGCCAGACCGATATTAGAGCTATCCCCTTCAATGACCAGCGGTAGTATCCTATTCATGAATACATGCGCTCCGTAGAATAATGTGAATGCGTACCCAGAGATGGATATATAGCTCAACGACGGCCACAAACGTACGGCATTAACGCCGTCTTTTCCAGACAGCGCGTCTCGCATCCTATGCAGCGCGTACATGCCTGGCGTGCCACCGCCGTACCGCTTCATGTTTTGCCATCTTCGTAGTAGACGGAGAGCTACTCCGGATCCGACGTGTGCTATGACGGGGAGCGCGACGAGGAGCGGTTCTGTGATGGAGGTTTGGTAGATTTCGCGCGTCATGAGGAGGTAGGTTTCGGAGCCGGCGACGGAGCGGGTGATGGCTGGGATGAGAGACACGTTGGTGAGGTGGAGAGTGGTGAAGATTCCCATTGCGTAGGAAGAGTATTTTTGAATTCGGGTTACTGCAAATTGTTAGTATCAAACGTAGTAGCAATGCATGTGTTTTTTCACGGACAGTAGTATATGGCACCATGACTACCACCCAAGCCGACATGGTTTGTTGTGCCTGCAGTGACAGTTGTACCACTGAGTATTGAGCCATTGCTTCCTTCTAAAGTATCGATTTCATCGGGAGAAAAGTCAATCTTCTTGTCTGCCGTCGATGGGGACGGCGAATCTATCGGCGAAGGGTCGAGTTGCAGGAGCGAGATGAGCGTCGCTTGGGAGTCTTTGTGGTGTAGGCTGTGCCTATCTGGGGTGTCCATTGCGCTTCATACGGATACTATGAGCGATGCGACGATTTGACCTCGTGAGATGTGTCGTTGAGCAGTGACGTCGAAGGACGAAATAATGCCTGGAGTTTGACGTGGTTTCAATGCTGCATCTGGTAAAGCTAATTCCGGGACCTGTCAGTGGCTGCAACCCCTGGAGCGGAGCCACCAACCGGGTCCATCAGACATTCAAATCAGAGCTCCAGCATTCAAGACTCCAAGCATTTCCATCAACATACACAGAACCGCGAGAGCTTCATCGCCACCATGCCTCCCGTAAGAAACCCCGAGAACAACCCCAAATTCATCACTAACCGCCATTCACAGCGCCACCAAACCCTTCCCCCCGCGCAGACGTCCTCCGCGCGCGAGGCCCAAAAATCATTTTACTGCACGCTCTGCTCAAAAGGCTACTCCCGGATGAACGACTACGAAGCCCACCTCTCGAGCTACGACCACTCCCACAAGCAGCGCCTCAAGGACATGAAGGCCATGGTGAGGGATCCCAACGCCGGCGCGAGGGCACGAAAAGCCGAGGCCAAGGCCGACGGCATGGTGAGCATAAAGTTACCAGGCCAGGAGGGTGCTTCCGCCGGTGCAGGCGCAGGAGCAGGGTTTAAGAAGGGGGGGTTTAAAAAGAGCGGGTTTAAGAGCGCGTTTGCGCCGGCTGACGGTGTTGAGAAGGCGGTGCAGCCGGTCCCGAGTGCTGCTCCTCCTGCTGCTGTGCCTGTGAAGCCGGTAGTGAAGGATTCTCTTATGGAGAGTGATACCGAGGATGAGGGATACCAAGTTTACGATCCGCGATATCCGACTGATTGAGCACGACACGACACGACATGATGAATTCACGACTTTGCGGTTCTTGGCGGATTTGTCGGCGCCAAAATAACGCCTATTTCATTGAGTAGGGGGATTTCACTACACTGGCTGACGGTGGCTCAATACTCGAACCACTCGCCATATCTGCCATTGCTAACCCGTCATTACTTTGATGCCGAGACAAGCTCGACCTGGTATAGGTTTACATGCCATAAATCATAACTAAGTACTTTTTTCCGATCCGAACCAAACATCCATACGCCGGGCAGAGCCATTACATGGGGGAGGTCTGTTGTGCCTGCGCCGCTTGGGGCGACACCTGTTGCTGTTGCACCTGTTGCACCTGTTGCTGTTGTTGCTGCTGCTGCATCCAGCGATACGAGTCAATGTGCGACAAGTCCTCCTCCAGGAGCCCCATCATGTTTCGGTTACCTGAGAACCAGTCTGCTATTTGCGCAGCTTGTCCACTCAGAGGTTGTGGGCCACCTGCGGCGTTGGTGTTTCCCATGGCCTGGTCCTCGGTGGGCATGAAGCCAAGCTGGCTGAGGTACATTTCGAACTCGTCGCCAATCGGGACCATGGTTTGGTCCTGTTGCTGCTGTGACTTGGCTTCCACGTAAAGGCCGGCCACGTCACACATGACTTGACATAGGCGATAGAGCTTCTCGATCGTCTCAGACGCGTCCCTTGCTTCGTCAAGGGAGTCTACGAATTCCTGCAGTAAGCGAAGGTCATCTAGTGACCCTGTTTCGATTACGTAGCAAAAGAGGACGAAGAATGGGGCGAATGGGGTGAGGAGGAGGTTCCTGAACGACGTGTATCAGCGTTTTATTTCACCAGAGGCAGAGAGAAGGGACATCCGCTTACCAATGAATATAAATTGATCGGAAGTAACCACCAATGGTGGATTTCTTTGTGCACTCCTGGTGAACCTTCATGGCCTTTCGCGCCGTTGCCAAGCACTCGTCGCAAAACCGGCTCACTGAACCTTCCGGTGCAGGAATCACGCGATACACGAGCGTAAGAGTGACTTGAAACTGGACCTCGTCACCTCGCAAGAAAACATCAACGAGGTCCGAGGAATTTACGGCCTTGAGGTAGTCGTACGTTTGGTTGCGAGCCTCATCGGCTTCGATCTCGAACTTCCTGCACTCACTTGCTAGGGCTCTTGCTCTTTCTACAAGCTCTCCAGGAGGACTTTTCAAGGCGCTTGGACTGTACAACTGTTCATATATCCGACTTTGCAGGTAGCTCATCTTGATCCAGAGCGTTGGAATCGTCGATGAATCTTCTTGACCTAAACCGTCAAACTCAAACACACGTGGGATGTCAATGTCGCACTCGTGGATGACTGGAGATCGACCCAGTCGAAGGCCAAGGCCCTTGTCGAGAGTGTATACATGCCAGAAGAGTATTCGCTTCAGTTTTGCTGTTGCCGGGGGATCATATTTGAGTGACTCTGACCGGTGAAACCCTCCCGTTTGGCAGAGTTGAGCCGCCATACATGACAGGTGCCATGCGACGGAAGGACGCGACACATCTACAGCGTATAGGGCCTGTATCACTTGTTAGACGGTATATCACACACATGTAAGGGTGAAAGACTTACACCCAGCAGCAAAGCTTGCACATTTTCGACCCTGGTTGCCAAAAACAAATGGGTATTCGCTAGAGCAGTCTCAAGGTTCGCCTGGCTCTGGCGCATATATGCATGATACTCATCCCGCGCCATGGGGTCGGTGGCGAGTGAGTTTTGCTCCATGAAAAGGTTATAGAGCATAGCATTCACGATTATGAATGTGGCATCAGAAAATTCTTCCGTTGCAAAATACACTCTGCGACACAGACCGGTGAAGTCTGGCAGGCCCACAAGCGAGCACATAATTGTGAACAACGTTGGCGGAGCAGCTTGAGATTGTTAGCTTGCTATGGCCTAGAAGGAAGGAAATAGGCAATACCTTTAGCATGTTTCAAGAGGCTGACCACTGCCTGCATCGGCGGCATGGGAAGTTTGGATATACCACCCGGTGGCACGGGCTTTTGCAGCGGGAACCGTGGGCCATGACTTATCGATCGGCGCTTTTGCATCTCAACCAATTGACTTAGGTTGTTTAAACCAGCAGCCATCTTGGGATTCACCTCACGAAGAGATGTCCTCTTGACGGCGCTCTCGAGGAACTCGCTGGCGAATGTGGTATGGGCAATCAAGCCCGTGTCACCGCCATACGCTGATTCATCGTCGCTGCTGTCATAATCGCCGGTGGACGCAGCAGTTGGAATACTGCTACTACCTGTCTGAGGCGTGCTCCCTACCGCCGTTGGGTCAAATTGAAACTGAATTGGTGCAGCCGGGTTGGCAATGCTCTTGAGGAGGACCTCAATATTGCCAAGCCGGCTTTCGATCTGATCAATCTTTTTCTCACTGTCGGTGCGGTAAGAGTAGTTTACAATGTCAGCAGTTTCTTCTTGCCAAATAACGGCATGGGGACATGTGAGAACACGTTTGACGACTGGCATCTGCATAATGGCACGAAGGGTGTTGTCAAGTTGAGGAGGCCATGATGATGGAAGAGAACGAAGCGGGTGGGTGAAGCGAAGACAAGAAAGCAAAGAAATCAAGGAGCCAAGTACGCAACAGATGGCGCAAACAAGATGGATTTGGAGTGCTTGAAGGGGCTATCAAAGGCTAACGACGGGAGGGTGGCAGACGAACTATTGAGATGAAATAAGAACACGTTGTCGGGGTTCTTTTGGCCGTTGGCCGGCGCCAGTGGAGGTGCAAGATCTTTTAGCCGTGCGGCAATTTGAACATGGCCAGTCTTTATCACAGCGAATCTATATACGGGACATAGTGAAGCTACATGTCAGCCTTGTATGATCTGAATGGCGGAATGGGGAGGTTCGGTTTCTCGCGACGCGGAAGCCAAGCTGGCAATGTAGCCAAGAGCAGCCTGCCAAGCTAAGATGTATGGGAGGATATGAAAGGAGAGAGGGTGATGAAACACGAAGGATAGTAAGGGATATGGAATTTCGGGCATGAATGTGAGATGGATGAATGAATGTACACTCAATCCCCCATTGCCGGCCACCCTGGGGCTGGTGAGGTTGTAGTATGACGTACCTTTCTTAGTCGGCATTGATCACACTAAAGAAGCAATTAGATCTGGCTGTTAGTGCGGATGCTCTTCGATCTATTGCAGGGATAAGGACTCTAGAAACAAGCTTGTTTCTAGCAACACATGGGAATGATAGCAAGAGACAAACAAAGAGGGAGGCACGGTGGCGGATCCGGCACGGAGTGACACGGTGATGCGGTGACACGGGGACACAACGGCACGGACCCGAGAACCTTCGGATGTGATGGATAGAGAGACGAGATTCAATTCGCACCGGCTCCCTGTCTTTGCCTTGTCTGCTCACATTTCGAATGTGCCTTGACAGGATGAGGATGCGGCTTGGATGCAACTTACAGCACGTCGGCCGGTGGGATCGTCGGCGGCCGCGGAGACAGCTCCTCCGTGAGCCAGACCCAAGCCCTGGGCCGTACTCTGCATGGCTCTTCTTTTGGAGGTTTTGACTTGGAGTTTAAAGTGATGTGATGGGTTGGGGTTGGTTTAGGCTAGGTGGGCAGTCTGTGGTAGTCTGTCGCTGATGAATAAGACGGTTGACTGTTCCAGTGGTAGGATGTGAAGGGGGCCGCTGGAGCTGTCGAATTAGATGTAAGACTGGTTCAAGCGGATGTTGGTGTCGGATTCCATTCCAACTTTGTCGAGATTGGCGGAGTGCCACCAAACAAGAGTGCCAGCGTCAAGTAAATGGTGATGGTTTCTCTTTTTTTCTGGGTCATCGGCTTGGATGCGTACGCAGGTGCAAAGTAATGACGACAGCGGCCCTGGACGTTTTGCCTTTTTGCTTTACCTACCGCCCTGGGCTTGTTGGACGGGGAGAGTGAATAGGAAGATAGACTCGACCAGACGTTGTGGTGTAGGGACGGACATGGAGCTGGAGCTGGAGCTGAAGCTGGGGACGCAGAGTGCGCAGAGACGATGGCTGCTCGGAGTTGATTGGATTAAAGGCAAATCTGTTTGCCATATGACCACACTCACCGTCTCGGAGCCCGCGGCCACCGCGGCTGCCGTTCACACTGATGGGTTCCATGGCTGCGTTGCTCTTGCACGTTTGACCATTTTTTTCTCCGTTTTGAGGCAAGTGGGCATCGGTTGTTCAGCCGACTATGCCAGATGGGGGTTTAGTTTCCAAAGCTTCCGCACAGCTCCGCATCTGTTGGTTTCACGGTTGTCTGTGGCACAGACAAAGCTACAGTATTCAATCTTGTGCTGCTTCCACGTCAACTTGTACAATGATCTTACAATTCGTTACATTCGATAAGATTCCGGTTCAATAGCAATGCCCCGATCTCCACGCCGGTGTCATCTTCTTACTCAATCGGATTCGAGAATTTCTTATTCCAATGGTTAATGCTCCGCCTCTGAGTCCTCTGGTGCGACCCCATTCCAAGCCCCAAGTACAAAGGATTTTCAACTCTGACCCTGACCCTGACCAATGTCCGCAAGGCTAGGCCATTGATTGCCATGCAATCTGCGGAGTGGGCAATCAAGCCTTGACTAGCAAGACATGCTCCGTTGACTCATCTCTATGCAAGATGGGTAGCTCAGATAGCTACCCAAGAGACAGGGCTGCATGGTCGCTTACGACAACATGGGATCGGCAGCGTGTTCCGTGACGTAGAGTTCCGAATGAGCCAGACTCCGTCAGCTTTTATCCTAAACCAGACACATACGACATGCCAAGTCTCCAGAGCCAGGTTCAATTTCTAGTACCTTGGGATCTTGCGTTTGGAACGTGGCTCTTTCAAAAACTGCTTCGCCTCCATGATTTCTTCCTCGCACAACAACAGCTATATCATCCATTGGAACTGCTTCGGTAGCAGTAGAAAATCAACCTCCACAATCTTCATGAAGCACTCTCTTCAGAACTATAAACCCGGTCCTCTTCACACCAGCTTGAGATAAACTGCCTGATCATAGGTCGTTGGCCATCTATCTCTACCTATGCCCGAGGACAAAAATGAGGCGGCAATCGCTGCCAGCCCGCCGCATTCAGGCGACACCGACAAGTCCATCACCATTGATTCTAATAGTGCCGACCAAACGGACGGAAAGAAGGAGGGCCAAGATGAAGCAAGCTCAAGCTTCAAGTCTTTCCTAGTAAGTCGCGATCGAGCACTACCATGCTGTAGTCACATAACTGACCAGCAATATAGCGAGTATTCACATACAACGATCGCCTGGGATGGGTCTTGAACATTATCGCCTGTTTGGGTATGATTGGGGCTGGCACAGTCTTACCGTTAATGGATGTTGTGTTTGGAAAGTTTGTCAACACATTTAACAACTTCGTCATTGGAAAACTGTCACCTGGGGAGTATATGGATGAAGTCAGTCGATTCACGTAAGTCTTGGTCGGTGTTCCTTGTGCATGCCAAGCTAACCCCAAGCTCGCCTAGTTTGTATTTTGTGTACCTTTTCATCGCCAGATTTTGCCTAACTTACGTTTGGACGGTTAGTTTCTATGCATGTCGTCGCGTCTTGCCCAAGTATTAACTTAATAGGTCCTTGTCAATATCACGGCGATACGCACCACCAAACAACTGCGAGTCGACTTTGTGCGCCAGACGTTGCGCCAAGAGATATCATTCTTCGACAATCCTTCTTCCTCAGTATCGAGCCAAATCACCACTAATGGTAACCTTGTCAACCATGGCATCTCGGAGAAATTGGGACTCGTCATCCAGGCGCTCTCCATGTTTGTCTCGGCCTTTGTCGTCGCCTTTATCGTCCAATGGAAGTTGACTCTCATCACACTGGCTATCGTCCCAGTCAACACCGTCGTCACATTGGGCTGCATATACGTGGATGCATTATATGAGTATAGAATGTTTGACATCTATGCCGAATCGGGGTCGCTGGCGGAAGAAGCATTTGCGACGATCCGGACTGCCCACGCATTCTGGGCTTTCCCAAAGCTGTCGATGCGATTCGATAGAATACTGGAGAGAGCTAGACAAATTGGCAAGAAAAAGTCTTTAGTCTACGCTATTCTGTTTCCCATTGAGTTTTTCAGTGTCATTGCCGGCTACGCTTTGGCCTTCTGGCAGGGCATGAGGATGTATTCCACTGGCGAAATTCATGATCCAGGCACTGTCGTTACGTGAGTAATGAATGTGATCATCACTGCCGAGAACTTCTGCTAAGCCAAAATTAGGGTCATTTTTGCTGTCTTGGTCGCAGCCCAGGCCCTTACCCAGATTGCACCTCAGACCATTGCCATTTCCAAAGCGATGGCCGCAGCCCAAGACTTGTTCTCCATCATCGACCGGAAATCTGCAATCGACTCACTCTCTGATGGTGGGGAGACCATTGACGGTTTCAAGGGCGACATCAAATTGCGGGGAGTGCGATTCTCATACCCATCCCGGCCAGGTGTGCCTATCCTCCATGGCCTGGACTTGGATATTCCATCAGATAAGACGACTGCCCTGGTTGGTGCTAGTGGCTCGGGAAAGAGCACTATTTTTGGACTTCTGGAGCGCTGGTATTCGTATTCTGCTGGACTTATCACCTTGGACGGCTACAAGTTGGAGGACCTCAATTTGCGATGGCTAAGGACCAACATACGACTCGTTCAACAAGAACCCACTCTATTCAGTGGCAGCATATACCAAAATGTCGTTGATGGGCTGACGGGCACTAACAAGGAAGATTTGCCATTCGAGGAGAAGCGATCTCTTGTGGTAGAGGCTTGCAAAGCCGCTTTTGCGCATGACTTCATTCAAGACCTGCCAAATGAATATGATACTTGGATTGGTGAGCGTGGCGCGTCGCTCTCTGGAGGCCAAAAGCAGCGAATCGTCATTGCGCGGAGCATAATTGCCAACCCCAAGGTGCTACTATTAGACGAAGCCACCAGCGCATTAGATCCAAATGCCGAAAAAATCGTTCAGGCCGCACTAAACAATGTCGCTAAAGGCCGAACCATGATCGTTATTGCTCATAGATTGTCCACAATTCAGGATGCGGACAATATTGTGGTCATGTCCAAGGGCGAAACCATCGAAAACGGAACCCACTCAGAGCTGATTCAACTCGGCGGAGCCTATGCTAGGCTCGTTCGAGCCCAGGATCTCGGCAAGAAGTCTGATTCCGTCGGAGATGAATCCGAGGATGACACGGACGGACCTGTTGTTGACATGGATAAAGAAGTCACGCGGGTTTCAACAACTGGGAGTATGCGTGTCGATAGCGCGGATGGTGGCAAGAAGTATGGCCTTCTTCATGGGCTAATCCTGATTCTCAAAGAACAAAAGACGTTGTGGTGGCCTAGCTTTATTATCTTCTTGACCTGTGTTGCAGGAGGTGAGTTGACCAGGTTGAATGTTTTAATGACCTCATTGCTAACCATTGTTTTAGGCGGTACCTATCCGGCGCTTGCCGTCTTATTCTCCAAGACAATGTCTGCATTTGAAACCGTCGACGTTAAGAAGGCCAACTTTTTCGCCCTGATGTTCTTTGTGGTAGCGTTGGGAAATCTTGTCCTGTACGCCGTTGCTGGATGGCTGGCCAATATTGTTGCGCAGGTAAGCAAAATAGCCGCCTCTCACTCCCCTTATGGAATTGACTGACCAATTCGTAATCCAGACTATCATGAAGTTTTACCGCGCCGAAATCTTCAACAATACGCTGCGACAAGACATGCCATTCTTTGACAAGCCGGAGAACGGAACGGGAGCTCTGGTGGCCAGACTCTCTTCAGAACCCACAAGTCTCCAAGAACTATTGTCGATGAATATTGCCCTTCTTATCATCTGCATTGTAAACCTTGTTGCTAGCTGTATCCTTGCCATCGTATCGGGATGGAAGCTGGGCATGGTTCTCACATTCGGCGCTCTCCCCTTTGTCGTTGGATCAGGATACATGCGAATACGACTTGAGTTCAAATTCGAAGAAGATACAGTGGAGCGCTTCGCCAAGAGCAGCGCGGTGGCAGCCGAAGCGGTCATGGGTATTCGGACAGTGTCATCCCTGGCACTGGAGCAAGCCGTCGTTGAGCGTTATAACGAGAAATTACAGGGCATCGCGCGGCAAGCCATTGGAAACCTCGGGTTCAAGATGTTTTTCTACGCACTTAGTCAATCCGTCTCATTGCTTGCGATGGGACTAGGCTTCTGGTATGGTGGTAAGCTTGTGTCCACTGGCGAGTACACTTCTAGCCAGTTCTACATTGTCTTCATCGCCATCGTCTTCTCAGGCGAAGCAGCTGCCATGTTATTCCAATTCACAACCAGCATCACCAAAGCAGGCACAGCGATGAACTACATCTTCCGCCTGCGCCGCGAGCGAGTCCTGTTTGACGACCTGGACGGCGATTCTCAACCCGAAAGCACAATGACTGAAAAGCTACCGAGTGGAAAGGGCACCGAAATGGCGTTCGACAACGTGCAGTTCTCCTATCCGCTGCGGCCCAAACTAAAGGTACTCCGGGGGATTGACGCTACCATAAAGTCTGGTAAAATGGTTGCCTTTGTAGGCGCTTCTGGCTGCGGAAAATCCACCATGATAGCACTTCTACAGCGCTTTTATGATCCTACGAGCGGCGAGCTCCGCGCTAATAACCAAGACGTCAAAACTCTTGATAGGTGTAAATACCGTCGTGATATTGCACTTGTTCAGCAAGAGCCCGTTCTATATCAAGGATCTATACGAGAGAACATCTCTCTTGGCATTGAGAGGGGCAATCCATCAGAGGCCGACATCATTGAGGCATGTAAAAACGCCAATGTGTGGGATTTCGTCGCTTCCCTCCCTGAAGGCCTCGACACGCCATGCGGTAACCAGGGTCTATCACTATCTGGTGGTCAACGGCAGCGCATCGCCATTGCGAGGGCATTAATTCGCAAGCCCCGATTGTTGTTGCTCGACGAGGCAACCAGTGCACTGGATACCGAATCTGAAAAGGTTGTTAAAGAGGCTTTGGATCGTGCGGCAGAGGGCAGGACGACTATTGCGGTTGCCCATCGGTTGAGCACCATTCGGGACGCGGATGCCATTGCTGTTTTTGCAAGGGGGAATATCGTTGAACTCGGTACACATGATGAGTTGTTGGATAGAAAGGGCATGTATTACGAGATGGTGCTGGGCCAGTCATTGGATCGGGAGGCAGCATGATGCTTTATGTCCTACTGTACTATACGGAGTACGGGATTGTATATGGAATCAGGTTTAAAGGTTTGCATGCATGTGGGAGGGAAAAAACATCTCCATTCATGTTTGGGCGTTTGGTTCATCTCGCTGGTTTAAAAGCTAGACAATACACTACTCTGACTATACGGTTCACGAAATGTAGGGTCGGTTCAAGCTGACTTGCAGCATTGGCCATGGCATAACAAGTACTTGTGATAGCAATTATTCCCTTGGACCTTTTTCAGGAGCGCTATTTGACAGGCCAAACATACTTCAACATGTTACGTCGACAAAAAAAGAGACTCATCAGACGGATCAACCAGAATCGTTTGTTTTCAAGCTCAATGTCCTTCTTCCTCGACTTCCTGTTCACTCTCCTGTTCTGATTCTTGTGAGTCTTCCGACTCTCCTGACTCTACGTCTCTCCAATGATCAACCCACACTATTCTTGCCGCTGCCTCCTCAGCTGTCATCCGCTTCTCCGGCTCATGTTGCATCAAACCCTCCATCACACCGAGCAAACAACGCACTGCCTGGTAGTCGTCTTCCATGCATTCAGCCTTCTCAATGCCATCGTTTTTCTCTGTTTTTAAGATGATTTCCTGTCTTCGCGGTTCGAAACTCTCACTCAGGGGGCTGAGGTGGCTTATCCAGCCATCGGCTGGTTTGATGGTCAGTCAGTCTCTCTGGAAAGTGCAAAGATTGTTGATCATTGAACCGGGAATAGAATCCGAGAAACAATGTGACTGCTACTAGTCATAGAAAGAAGGAAAGAAGGGAGAAATCTCACGTAGACAAATTAGCTGGGGCCTTTCTTTTTCCTTTTCCATCTGTTGCCATTGCTCATGCCACGCCGACGGAAGTGGTCCTAAAACCTGAACTTGCTGCTGGATCTCCTCTTCCTTATGCATGGGAACCCCCCACGGCCCCATTTGGTACAACAAGAAGTGAATCTAGGGCACACATATCAGATAATCGACGATACGGAGCACATTGTAGGTATACATACCACACACCCTACGCGCCACAAGTCGTGTCGATGGTCGAAGGAACCAACGAAAAGGGTTTCAGGGGGTCTCAAGTCCGGCGGCTGCGCAATCTTTGCTCTTGTTTCGCCCATGGGGAACGACTCCCCCTAATCTAGGAGCCTGATATCTTCGTCTGGGCCGTCATACCAATTCTGCCACCAGGCCAGTGGAAATAGGTGTCTTGGAAGATTCGCGGGCCGCGGCTGTGGGCCGATGTATTCAGACACCAAGGGATCGCCGCCCAGAGCTTCTAGGATTTCGTCGTTTGCATGGTCGAGCAAGCAGTTGAAGGCGACGTTTCCAGGTGATATATCTGTTCTCATTAGCATGAGCGTTAAATGGTGAGTGAAATGTTAGAGTCGTATACCTGCGTGTACTACCCCGTAGCGATGTATAGTGTCAATAGCCTCTACTAACTGGCGAGGTGCTCGTAGAATGGTGTCGGGGGAAAGTTTTCTGGTACATCCATGATATTATAAGACTTTATCACGAAAGAGAGTGTTGGTCCTAAAAGTTCAGTGACGATGCATGTGTGAGTTCCGTTTGGGCCATGGTGTTGAAAGGTATCTAAAAGCTGGGCAAAGCATCTCGCGCTTGACGAGTCGCTGGATGTGTATCCTCGCTCCAGAATGGCAAAGGCTTTGATCTCCGGCTCTTCATCTAGGGAATTTGCTGAATCACTGGCCTTCTTGATCTTCAAGGCAACCCATCGTCTGTGAGATTTGCTTTAGTGGGAAACGGAGGACTAGCAAGTTAAATGGAGGGTCATACTCTTCATGATTATCTCTCGCCAGCCAGACAGTGGAAAAGCCCCCATAGCCAAGCTTATATCGAACGGTATATCTGCCGTCATGAAATGTATCACCAACTCCTACTGGGTGAAAGCCCCCGTCGATGTAGAGCTCTAATGGCTCATGGGGTTGAACGAGTGAAGGATGGCTGTACTCGTCTTCCCAAGTGTAGCCGCCTGCAAATCGTTGTTTATGCGCAGGTCTATTCGGGGATGTGTCTGGCACCATGGCTTTGCGTAGCGCAGATAAATTGCAGATATGATACAAGGATCTTGACGTGGCCGAATAGTTTTACTTAACAAGTTCTGCGCTCAAGGGATTCAAGGTTATAAATGTAGCAACGACAAATGATCTGAGGTCGCACACAACTCCGTTTTGGCGCTGTTGGGCCAAATTCCGTGTGAGCGGTGAGCGCGTTGGTTCTGTAACATGACAAAAATAAACGAACAGAAGACAATGAGCAAGTGAGTCTATTCGCCACCATTTTCAGTATCATACAATCCGCTGCGTAACCAAATAGGGGCGGCTATTCTACGACTGATACCTAAAGGGAGGACGCTTTAGTAGAGAAGTAGTTCTTTGGTAGCTTCATCCGTGCTATACCAGTATGCTGCTGAGATCCATGCACATCATCCTCCATAAAGCTACCAGCAGACGTCATTTTTCCATTCCTAAACCGTGGGATCGTAACCTTAAAGGCAAGAGCAGGCTCAAAGAATCCCATCCAAATGATATCCTTCTGATCAATGTTGAGAGCCTGAGAGACATTCTCCGCTGATACGACATCGCAATCCTGTATTCGGCCATATATTTCTCTTGTGAAGAACAGAATGTCGATAGTAATCTCATAAGGGCCGGCGTTCTTGGACCGCAGAATCTCTGATACATCCGAGAGAGTACCGGGAGAGCTCGCGGGGCCTTGAAAGATTTGGCCGTTGGTTTCATTTTTATCTGTATGCTTTAACGATGTGCCGGCGAGTTGAGTTTGGATACCTTCGATACTGCCTTTCAAGCCGTTGTTTGGCAGGGTGTCTTGTCCATTGCCAATAAATGACACATTAGACCGAATCAGTGGCGTAACTTTGTTAGAAACCTCACAAGTGGACGCTGGGAGTCGCTCCTCTCCGAGATCTAGTTCCATGAGGTGATAAATGCAGAACTGGGCACACTCTCCCAGTTCAATCTCAGTCAGGCCACCAATCCCAAACCCAAAGTTTCCAGCAGTGGCTTTCTGCCCTGGATACGACCCGTGCTATTCCTGTTAGTCTGTCCTATCTACTATCTAGGAATTCGTGACGCACTCACAATCATGGCAATCCTCGCCTTGGAGGCAATACTCGTGGCAAGCTGTTGGTTTTGAGCCAGAGCCTCAGCCACTATGAATATTTCAGCAGGCGCGTTCGCTGCATCTCTTTGGGATCCATAGACATGGAAGTCGAGCTGCCACATTCCTCCAGCTTCTGGATGTTGCTGTTGGGCATATTTCTTAACTCGAGCTAGCAATGTATCGATTTGCCTGATCAAAATACCTGTGGCAAATGTTAGTTCGGCAAGTAATGAACACTAGGACAAAGAAACTCACTGTCTTTAACGGTACCCAAAAACATTGTGCGATATCCAATAGTACGAGCCGCTTCCAGCTTTAACTGGTAAGGCGCACCGTCATTCTTCAAAGGTCGAAAGTTACTACCGCTAACTCGGACAGATCTTCCATCCTCGAGCTGCTCATACTTGGATTGGTCCAGGTAAAGAACACCGCCCGGTCCTCTTAGAATATCCGGTCTAGTATTCTCATATAAGGCATGTGCAGCCACAGAGATCGGTGTGCAACGGGATGCAGGATCAATGGGCCAAACATCAAATCTGCCATCCTCATAGGTTGCCGAAACAGCACCCGAGGATTTGGGAGTAGAGCATAAGCCGCCGCATTCCAAAATTTTGCCCATGTGTAGGAAACCACCAACTCGCTTGTCGATATCTTCGGGACTTATGTTTGGAAATCGCCGCCGCAGCTGGAACATTGCGTATGCTGCGTATGGAGCTGGATCATACGCTCTGCCGGCCACAATAACGTTGAAATCCGGATTAGCTTCCATAGTATCGACAAATGGTTCAGGTCCTATTTGGCCAACTATTCTCCGCGACGAGTTAATGTCGTCCTCGGAAAGCGGTGGCACACATGGTCCGCAGCCTGTGATGCGTCCTTCCTTGAGACGTGACGAAACTGTTGCTTTGTCGATGCTAGAGAATATCGAGATGATCTTGAATCGATGCCCACTGAGACATACAAGGTTAGTGCGAATCACTAATATAGGCATCTGTGTTACGTACTGGTATCTTTCATCTGCTGCAACTTCCTCTAAGATCTGGCACATTTCTCCTACATGTTCGTCTGTACCATCGCCACCAGCAGAGGAAAATATCAAGGGGACATGGAATCTGTAAACTAGCGCTAGTAGTTTGGCCAAATCCTTTACGTAGGCTGATCGTGGGCATGTCATTGACCCAAAGGCAAGCTTTCCTGGGCCGCTGTCGGTCGACCCAGAGTCCAAAATGAGTGCAGTTGGGATGCCAGTGGATACAGCCGTTGCGAGCTCCCTGGCTGTAGAATCCTCATCTAAGCCGTATCCCAACATACCTACCGGTGTGACGATATAGCATATTGGGCTGGTGCCCGCTGCTTTCGACTCAGTGATCGCTTCCATTTGCACCCGATAAATGCAGGATTTGGGATCGATGTGTGAAGTCCAGGACAACCAAAATCAGATAATGCTGATTTGCTGACCACTAGAGGTCAAGAAAAAGTTAAGATTTATAGTTATGGTCGTCTAGGCGAAAGAAATCTCAGTGTGAAGCAATCTTCACATGCTTTACGATGGACTGTGGCGAGGCGTTTGCACAGGATGCCGCATTTCGCATCTCATGCCGAATCTCGCACACCAGCAAGATCTCCGCAGAGCGTGTGAGAGAAAACGCAACCCAGACTCGTAAGCTGGTGGCTTGGTCAAGGTCAATTTGGCATTAATGTCATGTTCCTTGCAATGATACTACTTCCCCTCCCAGCCCATTGATATGCGAAGTTCGGCCTTTGGGCCGAAACTCGCTCCAACTGCTGATTGGCCACACTTACACATCCAATGCCGCATGGCATACGATCTTATGCTTAAATGTGATTAAGTCCGAAAACCTGCCGAGGATACGAGTTTTGATAGTGTGTAAGACTGTTAGACAGCAATATAAATGACGGAGTCAATTTGGCATCCAAGTCCGGGGTTACTCTCTGAACAAGCATCAGTACCTTCATATTCTGCTCTCCCGAAGCAACTTGAACTTACATTGTTGAAACCTCCTTTGAATCAGGTGCTATATCAATATCTTCATTCCGTGCAATGGACCAACCGGAATCTCAGCAGAATACTGCCGATTTCGACAAAGCAGCACGAGCAAGCCATATTGAATTGGCTCCAACGTCAAGCTCCTCCGCTGCCGCAAATGTCCGACAAGAGGCCATTATATCGCCAAACGCCAAAGATGCAATGCCCCCAACCTCAGAAGATGAGGCAAACATGCCATTGTGGACGGCCATGCGCCAATATCCCAAAATAGTGTGGTGCTTTGCCTCGCTTACCATTATCTCTGTTGGATGGGGCTTTGATCTCGTACTCATTGGTTCCATCACTGCCGTCAGACCGTTCCAAAAAGATTACGGCCAATATTATGAAGATAAATGGATCATACCGGCCCTTTGGTTGTCTCTCTGGTCGGCGTCCACCCCGATCGGCATGGTCATAGGTTCAATATGGGGAGGGTTGCTCCAGGACCGCATCGGACGCAGATGGACTCTCATGGCCGGCAGTTTCATCTCTGCTATAGCTGTGGCTATAATATTCTGCTCCTATCTTCCGGAGAGCATAGAAGGTCGCCGGACAAGTTTCTTCATTGGAAAGATTATCCAAGGAACTTCGGGCGGCATGCTCAAGTCGACTGCGATAACGTACATCTCCGAAACTTCACCTGTGTCTATTCGAGCACCGGCCATGGGGCTCTTTCCTATGGGAAATCTTCTTGGTCAGCTTATTGGAGCCATTGTCGTCTTTTTCATCAACAACATCGAAAGCCATACCGGATATCTTGGCGCCTTTGGAGCCCAGTGGCTTCTCGCAGTAGCTCCTTTCATTCTCGCATGTGTTATACCGGAAAGTCCGGCATATCTCGAGTCAAAAGACAAGAGGGAAGACGCTTCCAGAGCTGCATATAGACTCTTTGCACCAAAGACAGATCCACTGGTGGTTTTGGCGCAGCTACGGGAAACCCTTGCCGAAGAGAGAGCCATCTTGGGCAATGCAAGCTACATTACTTGTTTTCGCGGCCGAAACACGCGCCGCACAATGCTTATTATCATGGTCAACTTCTTTCCATCCATGTTTGGGCTAGAGCTATTGTCAAAGTCAAGTTATTTTATTCAAACTGTCGGCATGCCTTCAAGCCAGAGCCTAATATTTCTTATCGCGGGTATCGTGGCAGGCTGTATTGGCAACCTAATTGGAATGTATATTCTTTCGCGAGTTGGGCGACGAGTCGCCACGCTTTCGTCTCTTGGTGTCACCGCCGTTCTCTGGGTAGGCATGGGTATATCAGGGTCTTGGACCGGGCCTGCAGTCTACTTCTTTGCTTGCGGTATAATGACGGCCGTCATCGTTGTCTGCAGCTTAGGTGTTTGGCCAGCGGTTTACGCTATTTCAGGTGAAACCAGCTCGTTGCAGCTGCGGGCCAAGACCCAAGCCATTGGTCAAGTCGTTCAACAAGCTTCATCCGTCGTGATGCAATTCGTACTCCCATTTATTTTTAATCCTGACTCAGGGGATTTGGGTGTTAGGACAGGATTCGTCTTCGCAGGAACGTGTGTCATTGCCTTCGCACTGACGTGGTTCTTCTTACCGGAGATGAAGGGCAGAAGCACGTTGGAGCTCGACCAGATGTTTAATCTCGACCTGCCTGCTAAGGAGTTCAAGAAATGGCGGCGAGAGCACGAGGAGTAGTACAAACTGCTGCTGAAATATTGAGCACTTGACCGGTGCGCCGTTGCATTTGTAGAGGAAAAAGTCAAGAACAACCCCGATTGCACTGAGTTAAGGAACCCTTAGAGTCGGTCTTGTTACGTGTACGTATCGAATTAGCCATGCGACTCTAATTAGATGTATTACCTGGGTCCAATATACAAGGCTTTCTTCTCGTCAGAAGTGAAATAGTTGGCGCCATCGTAATGCCGGGGTTGCATTGTATCTTTTGTCAAGTAGCGAGGATGTTGCACCGAAGTGAATATTGATGTCGAAACAGCCGTGTTAAAGGCTGCCATCATGTAAAATCCGCTTTAGACGAAAGACGTGCAGTGAATTATTGAGCCATCAAAGTCAGCCATATAAATGGAAAAGACATACGTTTCTACTGTATTCCAATATGTCACTCAAGCTGGAGGCTGGAGTCAATATCGGCCATATTCAGATCCGGAAGCGGCCCGTCCCAAAACTCAAGAAGAAAGTCCATCATCGAGCCCGCTTGTTCTGCGCCAGGAGACGAAACTGGGAGTCGCTCAGTTTGAATGGACTGGTCGCCGCCATCTGCGCTCAACTCTTCAAGTGTTTCGCCTTCACGAATGGTGACTGGTCTACCTCGTATCTCTGCGGCAGTACTCAATGCATCCAGGAAAATCGACACGCCCATGAGGTGCGTAAGCCGCAGCTTCAAAGCTGAATCAAGTGTATCCTGGTTCAGCCGTGCAATTGTCTCAAATACTTTGGCTGCTCTGGCATATTCGTCACCGTCTTCAAAAGAACAGACTGAGAACACATTCTGGGCAAGTTTGATATGAGTCGCCGCAGCGGCTTGCTCTTCTTTCGGGGCTGCGCTGTTGAGGTAGAAGAATTTGAGTAGGAGGATGGTGGCAAAGGCCAGTCCTCGATAGTTGTTCTTTGGCAGAGACCTGCGTTTACGCAGGGAGAGTGTGTCTTCTGCACCACCGCCATCGATGGCTTGATGCAAAGTTGAGATTTGTACGATTCTCAGCGCAGTGGTGAGCGCATTCTTGGAGGTGACGTGGTATGATGGAGATTCGGGTGATAGTTTCGTCATTAGGAGAGCATAGAAGTGCAACTTGACGTCCAGAATGCTGGGTCCAGCGCCATAGTCTCCGTTCTCCCTGTCAGTGAAGGTGGATTGGAGAACGTCGAGTTCGCTTTCCACAAGCCGCATTATGGACGCACATGCATCCAGATCGCTGGCGTGAGACACCATACTGGCGTATTTTGCGACTACAACCTGAACCCTCACGTAGAATTTGAACTTGTGATCCAAATTGGTTCGACGGAGCAAGTTCTGAATGGTCGTGAGATCATAGCCAGCATCAATCGGTGGACAAAGCCCCTGATGAAGGCTAAGACTGCTAAACGTAAGAAAATGTTCCGTCAAAACGCTCAAAGAGGACGCGGAATATGTAGCTTACGATGTAGCAGCGTAAAAGCACCCCAACCAAGTGTTAACCCTCTCATCAGCGCTACCAGCAGCGACGCCAAGGCTGCGGAGAGAGGGCACAACTTGGTCACGATCAAGACCCAAATAGCGCGAAGCGTGAATGGCCATCCCACAATACAGCCAACTTGGGTCACGGGCTTGAAACATCACAGGCAGTGGCCATACGCTCAAGAATAAAAGGACATGGATTCTGTCCAGCGGCAAAGGTGCGTCCATGATGTCGTTCCGGAGACACTTTTCGTAGGACCGAATCAAACATATGTAGAGTTCACCATCTATCATGTCTCGGTGGTGAGAGAGAACAATCATTATAATAGTCCAAAACAATAACGGCTTCTGGGTGTACATTTGCTTAGCGCAGATGGCGCCAATGATGGGAAATTGTGGAAGAAACAAGTCTGTGAATCTGAAGAATTGAACATGTCAGCATGTGTCCCACGAAAGCGCAGCTTGAAAACTTGCTCCAACTGACATATTGAGTGCCTCCGTAGCAAGCTTGGAGTCTAGATCAAGCCCTTCTAGACGTAAACGTTCGTTGCTCAAGTCCAAGTCATGGTTAGCTTTCGTGGCGTCATGTTCTTTATACCTCAAGCCCTGGTCCGAGGCCGCCATCGATGTAACTTGTGTTGTAGAAGAGCCTCCATGTTGCTGACCACGCAATTCCTCCAGCTCTTTACGCATATACTCAAGTTTCCTACAGAGACGGTCAACTAGGACGAATGGCTATGACTGGGACTTCATAGGACGAACTTCCTTGCAGGCGTTCTTCGGAAGGAAGAGTCCACTGTGCAAAATAGCTGCCGGGCATGACATCTTGAACATGGATTTGGAAACGTTTCCTTCGAGTCGCACTTGAGCTAATGACCTGTCAGAATGGTCTCATAGAGCATTGATGCTGTGTACGGATGTGTGAACCACCCACTTACCTACCTTTGCTTGTTTACATTCGGTGCATGCCCGTACAGGCCGAGAGCTTGTAGAGATGGCCGAGCCTGAAGACATTGGACTGTTTCAGCTATGTCTCGCCGATTTCTAAATGCATCATAGGCGTCGCATTCCAGAACTGTTGCCGGTAGCAGTTGTTGAAGTACGAATGATTGCAAGTGGGAGCATAGGGGTCGACGATGGAGGCCATACGTAGGTTGTGTCACGTGTTCCAGATCCCACGATTTGTTTCTCTTCTTATCCGTATAAAACGCCAAAAATAGCCTCTATGCATGAGATAAGTGTCTATCTGGGATATTGTATTCTTCAAATGCATGCAACAAAGGAGGTTTGTCGTCAGCCACATTTGCTCCCGTGCGGAACGTTGCTGGAGTTTGCCCCACGATGGGGTCCTGAAATCGAAGGAACAAATGCACACTTATCAAGTGCAGCATATGGATACTGGCAACTTTGGCAAGGAAATTACGGAGTTTGGGTGAGACGGTCCGCAAGGCTTCAAGCTCATTTGAATAGCTGCCAAGTACCGGGCAGCATTGGCAGTACAGACTACGACCAAAGGGGGGAACGAGAAGATTCAGGGTAAGAGAGTATCACTTTAGCAGAGAAGAAATATAAAATGAGATGAGATCAGGCGTCATCAGCCTCAGTAATGTCATGATTCAAATGTCCCCAATAGCAAATAAGAAACTCCATATATCCATCCATCCAGCAATCTAAAAGCAACGCATCGCAATGCACGCACACACGCTCAAAAGCCACCGTAAGCAAACCGTACAAATTATTGCGTCAAATTCCTAGCCGACAGAATCTGATTCAACTCCGCCAATTTCACTGGCTTCGTCAAAAATAAGTCAATCCCGCTTGTAAACGCCTCCTGCTGTGCATCCGCGCTGGCCAGCCCCGTGAGCGCGAATATCGTACACCGGTGCAGACTCAATTCAGCCTCGGTGCTGCGAATGTGCCGTGTTGCTTCGAATCCGTCCATTACCGGCATGGAAATATCCATGAAGACGCACTTGTAGAGGCCTCTGCCTTCGCGGAACTGGTCGACGGCTTGTTGACCATTTGTAGCTGTGCGGTAAGGGAGGCGAAGCTTCTTCATGTATGTTGTGAGGATTTTGAGGTTGATGGGGTTATCGTCGACGAGCAGGAAGCTCGTGCCTGGTTGTTCCGAGTCAATATCTGACGCGGAGTCATTGCCATTTGTTGTGGTCGTGAGTGGTGTGGAGCGACGAACTCGCTCCGGGAGGGAGATTTCTTGGAAAGAGCTTGAGACGATGGATTCGGGCGTTCCATCAAGAACAGGCATGCCGGCAGTATCTGGTGTACCGATGGAAGTTGTCGGTGCTTGCGGACCATCTTCGTTCTCAGGTGTTTGGGCTGCTGATGGGGCGATGGGATTGAGAGTTGCTTGGTATGTTGTCCATCGCTTGAACGTCAACGCAAGGACTTTTGCAAGCTTTCTGGGTCCAACCCTAAGGGTGTTGTCAGTGACGAAGGAATAGGAACTTCAGGCTTTTGCCGGGAGACTTACGGTTGGGCGCTGAATTCCCACAGTTGGTCGTTGGGTCTGCGCTTAAATATGCTGTTCTCTGCCAAGTCCCGGGCGGCCACTGCATTTCTGCAAATCACCACAGCTGGAGGTGACGACGCATTTCGCTGTGTGTGAATATGCGAATTCAAGTGCAAATATGTCTCATCGCACAATAGCAAATCTGGCACGAGTGTGTTGCTTTCAGATGGGTCTACCACTTGCATTTGGAGCCAGTCTCGACAGATGTTCGCGATTCCGTCCTGTTCCACCACATTCGTCCCAAACACACCATCCTCGCTATCAACAGATGGTGTGTCTCGAAAGCCCAGGAGGAGAACTCTCAAGCCACGGAGGTCGTTTCTTTGGGCCTCGAATTCGTTCCCTGGACTCAAGAGCCTCGGGGTTGCACTGTCTGGCGCAACAGCGGGTAACGGCAATGTGACCGACACGCTTGTGCCTTTGTCAACAACGCTTTGTATTGAGATGGATCCCTTGAGTGCCGTGACAATTCTCTCGACAAAGCTGAGACCTAGGCCCATCCCTGGTTTGAGGCCGTCCTCTTGGATAAACGGAGTAAATACGTCGTTCTCCAGATATGACTTGCCAATGCCGCACCCCGAATCAGTCACTGTAAGCCGAACATATGTGCTAGCTTTCTCCCCGTCACCCGGTGCTACCTGCGGCTGATCCAAGGAGACTTTGACGAACCCCTTTGTTGTGAACTTGAGAGAGTTGCCAACCAGATTCATGACAACCCGGCGAAGTGCGCCTGGTTGGGAGTAGAACTGCCAGGAGGCGTTTGGTTGAATATCAACACATATCGTCGCGATATCTGATTCCTTTTGAGATGCCATACAGTCAACCAGCTCGTTTGGCTGCATTGCCTCAGTAGGAGCTGTGTTCCCATGCTGACCTCCGTTTGGACCAAGAGTTCGAAGTTGGAAAATTCGTCCAGCATAGACGCTTTCTACAACCTCCTCTACAATCAAGTCTACGCTGACGCGTGAAACGATGCTCATCATACCGGACTCGATGGTTGCCATTTTTCCAGATCGCAATCCTCGCTCCTCTACGTCGCCATTGTCCTGTGGCACAGGCGCTGGGGAGAGAAAATTATTGACTCCGCTCCAGTCCAACAAATGGTCGACAGTGTCAAGCAGAGTACGGCTGCATGTTTCCATCGAGTGCAGCAGGTCACCCTGGAAAGCATCCAAGGCAGTGTCATGCAGCAATTCTGCGCCCAGGATGATTCCATGCAGAGGCGAACGTAGTTCATGTGAGATGGAGCTCAACACGTCCATCTTGGACCGCTCCACCACCTTCGAGTCTATGCGAAACACCTCTGCCATGATGACAGTACCAAACGCTAAGAGATAGCTCAGTTCACCTTCCACCGACAAAACGCGTGATGCTTTCTTTGTATAGGCAAAGCCACCAGCATACCAGCGTCGCTTTTGGGGATCCCAGAGAGGGAAAAAGGCCACATTGCGAGCCCCAGGCAGCAAGTCCCTCACAAAGTCTTCCATGCCATACTCATGTACTGCGAGTTCCGATGGTCTGGCCGCCTGAGAGCCTAGATGAGGGCCAAGATGAGGGCCAAAACTATCTCGGACCAAGTCTAGGATAGGCAGCGGGGGTTTGTATTCTGGTTCAGTATCTGGCTGGTTCGGGCTGTCCGGCTCAGTCAAAGCGATGATAGTGCCTCTGGGGTAGTTTTTTAGATATTCGCCCAACGCGTGCTCAGGGAGCTGCTTGTAACATTGCTCCTGATCATGTCCGTCGATACTCGAATATGAAGAAGTGGAGAATCCCAGGACCTTGCAGCATGGGCATTTATTCGGATTACCAGCTGAATAGTGCATGCTAGTGGCAGATGATCGTCGCTCGCACTCGTGAGTCCCTGGGATGCCTCCAACAGTAGCACGTCCGCCAAAGGATGAAATGCCCGCATCCAAAAATAGTACGCCATCAGCTTCGATCGATTCGCGAATGATTTTCGCCGCTTTGGAGAAAATGTGCTTTGCGGATTTGATAGAAGCATCATTGACGAGATTCGGTCTGTCCCTTGCTGCCGAGGTTTGAGGTGCTGTGTCTGTATTCTGACTTAGCCCATGTGATGCATCATCAATAGGATGCCAGAACCTACCACTCCAGTCATCACCACTGTTGCCATTGCCCTGAGTCTGGCTCAGCCTGCGTTCGTCCATATCATCACCACAAGGCGCCGCCTCCCACCCCCAGGTGGTTGATTTGCCCTGGACGAAACTCCCAACGCCCTTCACCATTCTGTCTGCTCGCCTTTGGCCATCTCTAAACCTCCTTGTCTCCAGATAACCCATGATCGTTCTTGCAAGGTCTTGCATAATTGGCACGACGTTGGGATCGTTCCCCTCCCTACTTTCCATGTCCAACACGCTAAAGATACCAATATCTATCCCCTTGGGTGTTCGTAGCGGTACCGCGGCATAGAACCTGTACCCTGGCCAAGATCCGTGCATCGTTTTTCCAACTGTCAGCGGGTGGTTCATCAGGTCGCCTACAACAGTTACGGGTAGCTCTTGTACAGCATCCTGGCCGCATCCCAGCCGCTCGGTAGTATCTTGCGACCCTGTTGCTGTAAGAACACTGTCGCAGACACTACTTCCTCGAGGTAGCGAGGTGCCCCAAAGCAAGAGTTGCGTCTCGAGACCATCTCGTCCACTGGGCTGCTGCGCAGCGCTACTGCCGGGCGAAAGGGGTGTCGTAGGCGTGGCTTCAGCAACAATGTATTGGTACTTTCTGTCGAAAAGCGAGATAAAGGCTCGAGCAGCATTGAGCCGGTGCACACCCAGCTCAGCAAAGGCTGTCAGGGCGGGGTCGGGAGTAAGTTCTGACGGATAGATGGGCGCATCGTCGGGGTTGGGGAAGACTTGATTGATTAAGGATGAGTCGTACCTACGCTCAATGCACCGTTAGCTTTTGAAATGCGGTGGGACATGTTGGAGCCATTGGGTAGGAATGGCGTACCGATAGGTTTCACGCTCACGAGCTTCCTCGGCCAAGATGTTGTTGGCCATGGCTGTACCAAGCGACCTGACACGCGGAGTTGTCAAGGTGAATGGCTGTGAAATATCATGACAGGATTGCCTACGGCGTGGCGAAGGATGGTCTTTGCAGCGACAGTGGGTGACGATTTCACAATCGGGTGCAGAAGAAGGGTCGAGATGTGTGAAACGGCAACCAAAAAAAAGGTGACCGGTCAACTCTGATGAAATTGGAACCTTCTCAGCAAGGTGGTGATTTTGCCCCACCAACTTTTGCACTTGACCTCTCTGACCTGGTGGATTTCACCAACGACAACAGCTGTCAAGGCAGAAGTGGAGTCAAGGGTCCATCCACCACTATCGGTATCGGCGCCTTTGAGCATGGGCCATCAAATGGGGTTCGAAGGATTAATTAAGGTAAACCGGCGCCACCAGCGATCGGATCCGTGGTGCATGGTCAAGATCAACCAATGCAATCTACCCCAGAACTCACTGGTGAGATGTTTGATGCATCGCTTATCTCGAACTGCATCAAAGGCGCAAGGGTGAAGTTTATGCTGATGGATATGGCTCGCAATGAGGTGAGCAAGGTGTCAAGAGTCGGGGCCAGGGTAGGTCCCAATGTCAATCTACCATATCAGATATCTTCACGATGACAGAAATGTCCACCAATAGGGCATACATTCTACTATCATATCCTAGCCTACCAGGTCTGATCCAAAATACGAGGCGTCACCCTAACTGCGGAGATAGGTATTATCAAAAAGAGACAGGAAGAATAGAATACATTTGGTATCATGCCGAAACGCAAAGACGCAACCAAAGAAACGAGCCCATTACAAGAGCAGTGAAAAAACGCCTGCACCAAACCTGTATCCCTTTTGAATTCCAAGTCTCATATCTGTCTCCACATAATTATCATTAAAATTGCTATGATTTAGCAAGAAGAAGGTTGTTTTGGGAACTCCCTTGCAGCCCGAATCCTCCCACGTCGCTTGGCATATATCAGTCCACACACGTTGCAAAGAGTGCCGGGTCCAGCAGGGCCATTTCGCCATTTGGGTGTGTGATGCGTCGAGCAGGTACGGCAGGTAATACTTCGAGGTCTTTTTGCGGGCACTCGCTGGCCGAGTAATGCATCATCGCCCTTCCTTCTCCTACTGCACAAGTTGCCAAGAGGGTGGTGCTGGGAGATGTGGTTACTTTCCACTGGACTAAGCACATCGACATCGACATCGACATCATCCTGTATACTCTCGATTTCTGTCGGGACCACATTTTGATTGCGTAGGGCAAGTATCTTGTCGATATTGTTGCCGATGTTTTGTGACAGGTCGAGAATAGCGTACAGGTCATCTTCGCTGACCCTTTCCCCGATCGCCCCGTTCTCCGTGGGAAAATGTCCAATGTGCCATGCTAGTAAGCCAACGTCTAGTTTGATCTGATTGAGTCGAGTTAGTCATGCAACCCAGAAATGAACTGACATTTGAGAAGGGTCTGAAATAATAGACATGTGATAAGAAAAAGCAGGAATGTTGGAAAACCTACCGTATCAAAGCTTTCGCCAAGTCTCAAGTCATTCAAAGAAAACTTTAGACCAGGCGGTTTGGACGACCCGTTGAGCGGGGCATCGTAGCCTCGAAGGGGACTCCCATGATGGAACGATACCTGCTCGGCGGTCGTGTCTGAGGCGGCAACAGACATGTACGGTCGGGGCAACGTCTGCTGGGGAGGCGAAGAAGATGAGGCCGGTTTAAGAGCCAGGTATTGCTAGGACAGCAGCGTTGAATCGATACTCGACACCAGACGGCATGAGGAAGTTTGGTCGGTGAGTGAAGAGAGTTGCCTCACTACTTAAGCAGGCTGGGAGGGGAACTGGCTAGCAGCTGGCAGGGAGCTTGTCGTAAGATCACAATGTAGTCCAGTGGCACTGCGGCTTCGGAATGTACA
This sequence comes from Pochonia chlamydosporia 170, assembly GCF_001653235.2. Lineage (NCBI taxonomy): Eukaryota > Fungi > Ascomycota > Sordariomycetes > Hypocreales > Clavicipitaceae > Pochonia > Pochonia chlamydosporia. Next base: position 298,435 of record NW_019154048.1, read on the forward strand.
AGGTACAGACGAGGAAGCCCAAGTGCAGCGAGTGTAGAGAAGTTTACCTCGAGTGTGGAATAAATTAGACAGGAAAAGAAAGAGGTTAAAAAGGGAAAAAAGTTCAGGTATGGCGGTTGCGATGGCCAAAAGTAAAATGCAGATGATGAATGGGGATGGGGAAAGTTTGAAATGGCCATTTGATTTGGGCTGAAAAAGCAAAGGGCAGATAAAAGCATTCATGTCATGTCTGTCTGCCGCCACTGGCTGTCAGGTGCAAGTTGAGTGGGGACATGGAACTTCAATTGAAGGTTGGACCTTGACATGGACCTTGAAATAGCGGACGGGGATAAGCAGGACCCTGAAAAACAGCACTGGCCCCAGTTGAGCCGTCAGATCAGGTCCACCCAGTGCCAGCAGATCCACTAAATCAATATGTTGCAAGGCACCAGACTGCACCTACCCACCTGGCCGCCCTCGGCGAAGATGGAGAGGACTTCGGCCAAAATTGGACTTGGCAATATAAACACAACGATATATATCACGCTTGGCGCATACCGAGAGTTGACTTGACTTCTTGTGGGAGCTTACTCTTGGCATCTGCATGTCAGGAAGAGGGACCACCCTCTCCATTCCCTGACCAAGATCAATGACCTGGGCAAATATTGCAGCCCAACATTGAATACCCACCAGACGTCAGTGCCTGTCTGTGCATCAATTGACAGCCAGCATTTTACACTCAGTTGAGTCTGCTCAAGGTCAACGTCTGATAAATACCCCCAGACACGTTCCCCAAGGGTTCAACAACAACAAGACAATCATCTTCTCTTTACTAGCCGAAACCTCCTTACCCCATTTTTCATCCCCTTGACCTCCTCAAAGCCTCAAAAAACCGGAGTATTTGGCCCGTCCCGAGCATCTTCGCTGCCAGCGTGACGTCAGGATTACACACAAAGTGGCGTTACACCATGAAAGGGCCACACACCATCACTTCAACTTCCTTCCGCCTCTTGCAGCAATGGCATGACCAGAACTCAGCATTCCCCAATATTAGAGCCCTTAAATTGTTTCGCCACTGATAGCACTGCCCGCCGAGTAGACAGGCACCCAAGCATCCCACTTGCCGGCTGGTTGCTGTTGCAGCGCCAGCTTCAAAGCAACAGCCAGATTCAATTCAACCAGGAAGATACTCTCCGCCCAATAACAATGCAAAAACAAAGCAATTTGATAATCGACGTCGAATGTTTCACACAGACCGTGCCATGGCTCCTTAGCCTTCGCGGAATCCAGTCTGACAACCCCTGAATTGTTGTTTTCTTTTTTTGGTTTTCAACAAGCAAAGCTGGTAGTCCCAGTGATGCCAATGCTTCTAATGAACCAAACCAAACATGTACAGCTGCTTCAGGAGACTCCATCCGCGAATTTGAAGGCTATCAGTCCGCATCATAGGTCTCAAGAAGTGATCTAGCTAGCTAGCTTGACAAGAGAGACTGCCGTTAACCACCTATCCAACTTTGATTTGGTTGACTGTCTTTGAGATGGAGTACACCTCAAATCAGGCAAGACTACGCTAACCGTGCCTAGCTTGAATACTTAGATTTCCACTGATGAGGGCGCCATCTAAATCACCTAGTATTGCCAAGTTATGACTTGATCCCTCCAAGTAATCATCATGCACTGTTAAAGATGGAAGCAGAAATCACACCAAGAGTACAAGTCAATTCTCTACCTTCCCCCTTTTGTCTATACTTCAATCACATATCTAGCCCAATCATTACGCTACAATCGTATATACTCGTTCTGTGCCATAAGAACAACCTGCGAAAGCTTCAACTCTTACGCAAGAGTCTTGACTTCACCATCCTTGAGCTTGCCAGCGCCAACAAGTCTCTTAACCTCGTCGGACCAAACAGCCTTGATCTTATCAGCAACAGTAAGACCATTCAGCTTTCCAGCAAGAGCAGCAATCTCATCAGGGTCAATCTTGGCCTGAACAAGCTCGACGTCACCCAGGACAGCGTCAATCTGGGCAGCAGAAGCATCGCCACCGGCAGCAAAGTAGTTGGCATCCTTGACGGAGCCCTTGAGCACACGCTTGTTCTTCTTGACGGCATTCTTAGCAGCCTCCTTGGCCTTCTTTGCAGACTCTCGGTCCGCCTTGGCACTAGCCTCAGCATCGGCCTTGGCCTTCTCCTCGGCTTCCTTCTGAGCCTTGGCCTCCTCAGCAGCCTTCTTCTCGGCGGCCTCCTTTTCGAAACGCTTCTTGTTCTTAGCAGCGTTGGCCTCCTGTCGGAAGCGCTTGATACGCTCGTCGCCGGCAGAAGCATCGTCTAGCAGCTTACGGAGACGGGCGTTGTCCTCGGCCTTCTTCTTCTTGCGGGCATTGGCGTTCTTTCGCTCGACGTGGCGCTTCTGGTCACGGTTTTCATTGTCATCGGGAACATCCTCATCGAGGTACTCAAAGGTGCGCCATGAGTCAAAGTTGTACCAGAAGTTGTAGAAATCCTCAACGTGCTCCTTGTTAGATTCGGAGTTGCCAAACGTGGGTACGGGGTGAGTCTTGGAGAATCGAGCCTCGGACTTGAAGACTTTGCTCCAGAGCTTGTAGAAGTCACCCTTCTGGAGCTGCTTCTTGGTAGGGGGTTCGACATCGGCTTCCTCGTCGACAGAGTCGTACTGGCGGCGCTTGACGGGGTCAAGGAGAACCTCGGTGGCCTTTTGGATACACTTGAAGAATTGGTCGTCTTCGGTGCGGCCCTGGGCAGCCTTCTTATCAGGGTGGTGCTTGAGGACCTTCTTACGGTGCGCCTTCTTAATCTGGTCCTCGGTGGCCTTCCATCGGTACTTGGAGATGCCGAGGATCTTGTAGTGATCTTGCGTCTGCAAATTGAAACGAATTAGCCCTGCAATTCCTCATGGTGCAAGTTACGATCGTATATAATATCATTAGACATACCTTCCAGTCCTTGGCTTCGCGTTGCAGCATCATAGGGTCCTCAGCCTCGCTCTCGTCGCTCTCATCAGCATCCTCAACCTTCTTGGCGCTCTCCTGAGCCTGGATGCGGTCGTCCTCGGAGAAGGTACGCTTGTGGCGAGCTCGGCGGGCATGAGCCAGGAAGTGAGGTCCAACGGGCTCAATGCTGCGCTGGACAGCGCCAGAGAGCTTGCCGATAGCTTTGAAGTCCTTTTCGGCGCTCCATCCCTCGGGCAGGATGGGCAGAGGCAGGTCATTGACCTGCGTTACGGTAGCCATTGTGGTGTTGCTCCTTGGTGGTCGACAGGATGATGGCTGAAGTCGTAGAATGGGACATGAACTTTTTTTTTTCGCAAATTTCTAGTGGGGGCTGCCGTTACTGTGCGGCTGGTGCTATCTGGGACCAGCATAAAAAGTTCCATGTCGCGGAAGACGGCGGAACCTGGCTCCGCTGCAACTTGATTATTCAATGCCATTCTATTAGCTACATGTGCTCAACTTGACGGAAATCTCAAAATTTAAATCCCCAGCAATCACGATACCAATACACAGCCATGGCTCTCGCAGCATATAGAAACTTGATGCGCGCAGCCCGCATCGCCTTTCAAGGTACGACTTCTAGGAATATTCGCTTTACGCAACCAATTTCAGTACTAACAGACCCTCAAGGCGATGCCCCGATTCTGGCTGCCGCTCAGCAACAAATCCGCCACGAATTCCAACAAAAATCCTCTCTCAACTCATCCGACGCCTCTACGCAAGAAGCTATCCAACATGCGCAAGAGGTTGCCAACTTTCTGAAAGCGAATGTCGTCCAGGGAAAGCGCATGGAGGAAGGAGACAACATGTACAGTAAGTCGGACCTTGATTCGAACCAAGAGTAACAGGGAACTTATGGCTTGCTAATCATGCAATGTAGAACTACGAATCCATGAACATACAGAAAGAGGCGACAACGAGAGTATAAAACTTGCCGGGAGTGGCACCGTAGGTGGTGGCTGCTGCGGAGGCAGTGGCAGATGAGAAGGCTAAAGGAATGAATAGACATATATGTATACATGTACAATAGTGTATAATTACTATCTGGTTACGATGGCACGCCTGTCATGATACCCTCCGATCCGCAATGCATAAGATATAAAACCAGTTTGAATCATTATCACCACATCCGCTATGTGCTCGACCAGATTTCCATTTTCAAACACCAAACGCCGTATATGCTTCATCGTCATGGCCTGGGAGATTTAGTCTCCAGAAAGGCTCGCATAGTTTGGCGTGTCATCAGCACCAGGAGGAGCTGCGACTGCCGAAGGTGGAGGCGGCAGCGCTTGGTTCGCCGCTTGAGCACCGCCTTCGATAGCCCGCTGTTGTGGTTTTCTTGCTACACCAGCGCGAGCGTCGCGAAGCATTTGTCCTCTCTCTTCCTTGTTCATTGTGCCAATTGCCTTGGGCTGACCCCATCGAACGCGCAATGGACAGCCGGCAATAACGGCTCTGCCACGGCATGCCAAAGCAGCCTTTTCGGCTCCGTCTCTGGTTTCGTAATTGACAAACGCGCAGTGGGACATGTGCGAACACACTAAACTCTTGATTTTGCCATGAGCCTTGAAGAATTCGCGCAACTTGAACTCGGGCAGGTCGTCCTCCACACCTGTAACAAACAGTGACATGATATTCTTGTCATCGGGTGGGAGCCAATCCTTCTCGCTCGGAGGTAATTGCGCAGCGCTGGGGAATGCTTGTCGTCCCTTTCCACCTCGCGGCCTGGCACCCGCTGCCGCCGCAGCCCTACTGTCTCGAGTGCGAATGGGGCCAGGGCCACCTTGTCCAGCCCCAACCGCGACGCTGCCGCCGGAACTGTTGCCTGCTACTTCGGATTCGTTGACGGCTCGGCCTTTTCTGAAATATGGTTTGCTGTTTGCCAAGCGTTGCAGAAGCTCTCGCGCTTTGTCGTCCGTCTTTTCGTACTCCTCGGTCCCAGCCTTGCCATCTTCAATGAGCTTTTCGTTGTTCTGGGCAAAGTATTCTCTGTTGATATCGGATTGGGGGCCAGGCGCAACCATCTTGAGCGCAGCATCACGCACTGCAATGGGCAGCCCAAAGGAGAGGTCGAGCATACAGCTCTGGCAGCAGTTCTTCAGTCGCGCGCAAGTCAAGCAAATATTGGTCTTCTTTCGTCGGCCTTGAGCTCGGTCGGCACCGTTCCAGCTAAATACGGTAAATGGTCTTGTACACTGCAGTCAGTTAGTATGCTTTCTATCACAACCAAGAGTTCAGACTGATGGCGGCAGCAGTACGTACCAATTTGCATTCTGCACCATAATCTTCCTTCACCATCTTCACATATGGGTTCTCTGGTAAACAGTTTTCACAGACTGAAGGGAAATCAGTGCTTTCCCATCCTGACCTGTTCAGGTCCTGTTTGATTTGCGGCGGCATGGCGGATAGGTATCTGGACGTCACCAGACGATAGTTCTCAACAGAGTTGGCAACGATGAACTTTTATGAATGCGATCAGAAATCCAGTCCCGTCAGCGCCTTGCACCAAAATATGGCAGCCAAAATTTGCTGACATAAGGATGTGGCGCGTACATGGAATCAGGCGTATCGATAACGCCGGCGGTGGCGGTGAAGTTGTGACTAAGCACAGTTACCCTTTGTCTCTCAAGCCTGCGAAAAAGCTCGTGCGCAAGCTTTGCTCCTGTCGCAAATGAGTCTCTCGGTTTCGTATTCGTAACCGGTGGCCCAGACCGCCTACCCGTTCTGTTCACGACAGCCCAATAGGAGCTAGCGGCATGTCTCCATGCACAGCCGATGGCCGCGAATGCGCCGTAAATCTAAGATTGGCCAATGAGGGGCCCCATTTTATTTAATCATGTCAGGGGCCGCCAAAGGGGTGGCATGCCCAAGGAAAAAAAAGGACGATGAAATTGGATGGCATGTGAGGCAAATGCGTATCGGGGCCATAAAACCTTCTCCAAGCTCTCCCACTGTCACCTCTGGTTGTTTCCCCACGCCCATCTTTCCTCTACTCAAGACATACGAGTCTTCGAAAACTCTTGCCATTGTCGTCTGTGTTATCAATCGCAAAACCATCACAAACCTTCAACATGGTTGCCGCTACTTCAAGCCTCGAGCGTGAGGACCACGCCCGCGATGCCGCCTTCAACAAGGCTCTGCACGGCAAGTCTGCCCAGGCTCGCGGTGGTATTGCTGCCATGTTCTCCAAGGGCGGCGATGCCAAGAAGGCTGCTGTTGACGAGTATTTCAAACACTGGGACAACAAGCCTGCCGAGAACGAGACTGCAGAGGAGCGTGCTGTACGTAGTTATCAAGTCCACCACACAGTTTGGGAACTCCGTGGCTAACAGGAACTTGACAGGCTCGTACTGCCGAGTACGCCACTTTGACGAGACAGTATGGTTCAATGCCTCTTCCATTCATCAGAACGGGAAACGTACTAACCTCACGTCTAGCTACTACAATCTTGCCACTGATTTGTACGAATATGGCTGGGGCCAGTCCTTCCACTTCTGCCGCTTCTCCCACGGAGAGCCGTTCTACCAGGCCATCGCCCGTCACGAGCACTACCTCGCCCACAGCATGGGAATCAAGGAGGGAATGAAGGTCCTCGATGTTGGCTGCGGCGTCGGTGGCCCCGCCCGCGAGATTGCCAAGTTCACCGGTGCTCACATCACTGGCTTGAACAACAACGATTACCAGATTGACCGAGCCACTCACTACGCACACAAGGAGGGTCTGTCCAAGCAGCTGTCCTTTGTCAAGGGCGACTTCATGGTGAGTCTCGCAGTTTTGGCTGGAATGGTCCCGAAATATTGGGCACGAGCTAATTGATGCGTAGCAAATGTCCTTCGATGAGAACACCTTTGACGCTGTCTATGCCATTGAGGCTACCGTCCATGCGCCCACCCTCGAGGGTATCTACAGCCAGATCTTCCGCGTCCTGAAGCCGGGCGGTGTCTTTGGTGTGTATGAGTGGCTCATGACCGACGAGTACGACAACGACAATATGCGCCACCGCGAGATCCGACTGGGTATCGAGCAAGGTGACGGCATCTCCAACATGTGCAAAGTTAGCGAGGGCCTCGACGCCATGAAGGCAGCCGGTTTCGAGCTCTTGCGTGCTGAGGATCTTGCCGACCGCCCTGATCCCCTCCCCTGGTACTGGCCTCTGTCTGGTGAGCTCCGCTACATCCAGTCCATGGGTGACATCTTCACCATTGTCCGCATGACCACATGGGGCCGCACCATCGCCCACAACCTGGCTGGTCTTTTGGAGACTCTGCGTCTGGCTCCTGCCGGTACCAAGAAGACTGCTGACAGTCTGGCTCTTGCCGCCGACTGCCTGGTTGCTGGTGGTCGTGAGAAGCTCTTCACCCCCATGTACCTCATGGTGGGACGCAAGCCTGCTCAGTAAGATGTGCGCAGTATGAGGAATCAGCATTGGGGGTTATGTTACAGGGAGGCGGGGCGGCATTAATAAAACTATACACAATGGGCATGACGAAGAATCGAATGCGGAAGAATCATCATGGGCAAGACGAGACAATGCATACCCTGTTGCCTGTCAGACGGCAGGTTGGCGTCACGAATGGAAGGGATTTCATTATACATATGTAATACGTGTATCATAGTTACACTTGCAACAGCATTACTATTTCCTTAATTAGACACGTTCTTGACTGTTACATGGTTGCGCCGGGATGAAATGATGGCCAGCCTCTCATTGTTGCTGGCCGGCAAGTATCGTCATTATTAACGACCACGAAGTACGTATCAATCAATGGTAAGATCAGTTGATGCTTATGCGAATGTGCAGTCCTAGATTGGTCTCCTGTATTTTGCTGGTGCTGTGAGGACTCAGAATATTCACTGGTTACCCTGCAGTTTAAGACGGAAAGCCGAACAAGAAACTCGTTGTACGATGAGGGCTTCCTGGGAGTAGAATAAATGCTGCAACTACTATCGCCAATTATAAGCTGGCGGGTTGTTTTCCTTTCGGTCAAATGCGGACCTTTCCCGCTCAATTGCTCTGTCATTGCAGTCCATAAGTCATGAGAGGGTATCAGTCTGGGCCGCATTGAGGTGAGGATGATTGGGTGGTTAGTCCTAGACTTAGACATGGCCACAGGCGTAGGTTGTGTTATTTAAGTTACGCGAACTTCACTTCTTTGAGTGTATAAACCAACGATTGAATATATAGCTTATTTTGATATAAGTAGACAATGCGAAGGGCATTAAAGTTGATCGTATTCAAGACGTATTGAGGCGAGGCTGATTGCTGAGCTCATGTCTACCATGTAGTGTGGCTGCTTGTGCTCAAAATTGCACCGCCACCTCCCCGCAGGCTTTCTCTGCTTGTTTGTCTGCCTCACCAGACAAAGAGTCCACGACAGACTCCCACAAGTGTCACATCCCATGTGAGTCAATCGGACAGCATCCCATAGCTAGAGGCAGTGCTTTTGCGCTGCTTCAAGGCGCATTATATAGTCGCCATGGCCCTCCGACTCTTAGCTTCGTTTGCCACAATAAATAAGGTCCTTGATGTAGAATCACATTGTACTTCCAGCTAAACACCACTATTTGGCTGCACACTCTGCCGTGTCTCAGCAGTCAACCCTCTAAATATCGTCAATGACCGATACAAATCTCTCGGAAGACCACCTCATTCAACTCTCAGCCATACGCGATGAGGAAACCGACGAGCTCTTTGCCGCCGGGCACATCAGCCAAGACGACCGCTGGGACGCCTCACTAAACGGTACTGCTACATTTAAGTACGATGAGATGACCCTTCACATCACTCCTGGCCCATTATACCCCGTCGCACCAGTCTCTTGGGATATAGTCAATCACACCATGTCCATCGATGCTGTTGATGGTCTCCGTCGCCGCTTGCGAGAAATTGTTCAAGGGACAGCCCTCGAAAACAGCCCTGAGCGATTCCGCATCTGGTTTGATCAATATGACGGAACAGACTTTGCGTATACCAAGGTGGCTACGCTGCTGGTTGAAGAAACTGTTCGGCAGGTAGAGGCTTTCCGAGCTGAGAGAATGAGTCGCAGCCCTGGCCGAACACCTCAACTCAAGGGTGCTTTGCCATTCGAGATGAAAGCTGGCGTGGATATTTCTACACTATCATCCAGTGAATTGGCAATGAGATATTTCAGAAAGACACCACAGGAGATTGCGAAACTTGTTCCTGCAGGTTATCGCATCCAGCACATGGAGGAAGTCCTGCGCAAGGACCTAGCCATCAAATTTGACAATCATCGCGAGAAGCTTCGCGAAGACCTGTCACAACTCCCCATCCGGACACTACGCCGATACGTACCGCCTGAACTATGTCATAGTAACCGTCTCGACGACTACGTTGATCACTTATCCAAGCCTCACATCACTTACCACGGCACGCAGCGACGATTCGTTACAAGCATTGTCCAGCATGGGTTTCTTCGCCCGGGCATGAAGAATCCTGCCACCAACCGAGAACACGGCGTGCGGTGCGGCGCCACCTACGGACGAGGCATCTACAGTTCTCCAGATCCATTGTTCAGCTTGGCATATTCCGACTGGTGGTGTACCAAGACCCAACCGGACGAATACTTTGGTCTCAAGCTACTAGTTTGCGCGACAATCATGGGAAGAAGCAGAGTATTGTTTCGCGAAGATAACTGGCGGACGCAAGACCACCCATACTGGGGCGCGGATTCACACGTCGGCAACAACAATCTCGAATACATCGTCTTCAGACCCGAGCAGATTATCCCCGTGTACGTCATTCATCTAGACTGGGGTGAGTCCAACGTAGATTATTTCGAAGACACACCCGACGACCCTAGCCACTGGTTGACCGCGCAGCGGCACAAGAAGCTTCATCCAAAGTTGGACAAGGAAGTGCAATACGCAGGGGATAAGCAGCGCGCAAAGGCAGCGGTGCTCGCCAAGGCGGCCAAGTACTTCCCCTATGGATTCGGTCCCGCGACTGGAAGTAAGTTTATAGTAGAAGAGGTTGGCGAGGTGTCGGAAGACGAAGAGGAGTATGGCGAGTACCAGGAACTGAGGGTGCAGGAAAAGAATCATGACCTGGATAGCGATTATTGGAGCTGGGAGAAATATGGGGAGATTGAGGATGGCGCAGATATTGTGCGTGAGGCGGATGAGTATGGACACCAGGTGAGGACGTATGGGCCTGCGTGGGAGTCTATTCCTTTGCCGGGGGTGGAGGTGACGCGAGGGTTTGAGGAGGATGATGAGTTTTGTTTGGAAGGAATGATGAAGGAGGCGGAGTAGTTTCTTTGATAGGACTTTATGATACCCGCCTTTGTGGCAATGTTTTCCTGAATGAGAATGGTCAGTTTTATTATGAGTGAGGATGGCAGTTGGTCTAAACGGCTGCAACAATGTCGCCTAAATTGACATCTATCAACTGAGATCCGGTGTTTATAGTGCGGCAGAAAGGTGACGGCATTTAAATTTTGTAGGGAAATGCAGTGAGGTCGTTGAATCGACTATCGCACGCCAGAGGTACACGTACATCTGAAGATGAAATGACATGGCCAAAGATGGCAAAGATGGTGGCCGTGGCGAAGTTTGGGTCTCACTCACCGAATGACGTATAAACCCGACTGGCAAACACTGAGAAATGGCGAGACAAGTGCAAGCACTTAGTAACTCTGAGGCTGAGATCACGATCAAGTCAACATGTCCAGTCTCAGCCCTACCAGCTCAGCACCACGGCCGCTCGGTAAGAAAGGTGATGTGGGCTCTCGGCAAAACATAACGTCACAATCATCTCGCCGATGACCTCCGTCGTGCTCCGAGAAGGCGATATTGTGGGCCAATTAGAATTGAAAAGGACGACTATTTTGGTTAAAGTCGACCGTCCAGAGCCTCCCGCAAGTTCCGGCCGATCGCATGATGGCAGCCACCTGGCTGAAGAAACATACGATAACAAAGCCGTCAGCCGAATGATGTGGTTGTGGATTCAATGTTCAACTCTGACGCCGCAAACGGTTAAACCTTCAATGTTGTAAAAGTATAAAACAAATGAACATCACCCCAACAAACCATTAGAATTAGCCAAATATTTTGTTTAAATTTTTCTTCAACAATGTACTACAGCAGCGGCAACTACGAAGCCTTTGCCAGGCCATCCAAGCCTGAAGGCATTGACAACAAACATGCCTGGATTGTGGGCTCCGGTTTAGCTGGTCTATCAGTAGCAGCTTTCCTAATTCGCGATGCGCAAATGCCCGGCAAAAGCATCACCATCCTGGAAGAGCTACATATTCCCGGCGGCGCACTGGACGGACTCAAAGTCCCCGAAAAGGGCTTCGTTATTCGCGGCGGTCGCGAAATGGAAGCTCATTTCGAGTGCCTCTGGGATCTCTTCCGCTCTGTGCCATCCATCGAAGAGGAGGGAGCCAGTGTCTTAGACGAGTTCTACTGGCTAAACAAGCGTGATCCAAACTATTCCCTGCAGCGGGCGACTGTTAATCGTGGCCAGGATGCCCAGACGGGGAAGCTCTTCACGTTGAGTGAAACGGCACAGAAACAAGTGACCAAATTGTTCTTGGCGTCGAGGCAAGAGGTGCAAAATAAGAGAATCGACGAGGTGTTTGGGAAGGACTTCTTTGAGAGCAACTTTTGGCTCTACTGGCAGACCATGTTTGCGTTCCAGACATGGCATTCTGCACTTGAGATGAAGCTGTATCTCCACCGGTTTGTGAATCATATTCACGGACTGCCCGACTTTTCTACGCTCAAATTCACAAAGTACAATCAGTACGAATCTTTGGTTCTGCCACTGCACAAGTGGTTGGAAGACAACGGCGTTACCTTTCAGTTCCAAACCACAGTGCACGATGTGGATTTCGACATTGCAGCAGACACGAAGAGGGCAACGTACATTCACTGGACGCGAGACGGCCAAAAGGGCGGCAAAGATCTCAGCGACGATGATTTGCTCTTCATCACTATAGGCTCCTTGACGGAGAACTCTCACCTCGGAGACCACCAAACGCCCGCGAAAATTCAAGACGGTCCTGCGCCAGCATGGGATCTCTGGAAGCGTATAGCAGCGAAGAGCAAGGATTTCGGTCGCCCAGAAGTATTCTGCGGCAATATCCCAGCAACGAAATGGCAGTCCGCAACGGTGACCACCTTGGATCGTCGGATCCCAGAATACATTCAAAAGATTTGCAAGCGAGACCCGTTCAGTGGCAAAGTCGTCACCGGAGGCATCGTCACAGTACGAGACTCCAACTGGCTTCTAAGCTGGACGGTGAATCGACAACCTCACTTCAAGAACCAGCCCAAGGACCAGATTGTGGTCTGGCTATACAGCCTTCTCACCGAAAAGCCGGGGAACTACGTCAAAAAGTCCATGCAGGACTGCACCGGAGAAGAAATTACGCAAGAGTGGCTATTCCACCTTGGTGTCCCGGAGTCTGACATAGCGTCACTTGCTGCTGAGGGCGCCAAATGCGTGCCCGTGATGATGCCATACGTCACGTCGTTCTTCATGCCTCGTCAGGCTGGTGACCGTCCTGATGTTGTGCCGTCGGGATCAAAGAACTTTGCCTTTATCGGACAGTTCGCCGAGACGACGCGAGACACCATTTTCACTACCGAGTACTCCGTCCGAACGGGTATGGAGTCCGTCTACCAGCTTGCTGGAGTAGACAGGGGTGTACCCGAGGTCTTTGCATCAACATATGATGTAAGACACTTGCTGAATGCGGCGTGTCAATTAAGGGATGGAAAGGAGCTCATCACGTGGATGCCCGAGAGAATACGCAAGCTTCTCTTTGAGAAGTTGGAGAAGACGCAGGTTGGGCAGCTTCTCCACGCGTACGGTTTGATATAGACGAGTCTGGGGTTTGAGCTGCAGTGGCAGGCTATGTACAAAGGGACGACGTTTCCCTGTCTGGTAGACGGTATTCCCCCGCTTAATTCACAGAGCTTGGAATGCCAAGAATGATGGGCCGTCCGCTTGTGAGTGATGGTAATGCAATGTATGTAAGGAGTGTTTCGTGGCCTGACGAGTCATGCTGTTGCCCAATTTATTCGGCTTAGAAGGGATTCACATTAATTGTGGGATCGTCGCAAATCATCAAGCAATACTTGCCAGATTCGGAAAGTAATGCAGCTATGAAACCCGATTGGCTCTGTGTAAGCATGATGCTGTGTCAAATTAGTTGGTTGCTACTCAATCTTCAGCAGCCACTGTGGTACAAGCTGCCAGGGCAAGTGTATCATCAAGATCCTGCAAATAGACGGTGGCTGATCTCTGGTCGAGCATAGGAGAATGGTGTCTCATCAAATGTAGTAATAGGATGGCGGGCATGAAAGGGGTTTGGCCGCATAGACGGGTAGTCTGTAAGCTTCAGATGTTGTAAAGCTGCAATTTTGTTCGAACCATTCAAAGTGCAATGTAGACATGTCAAAAGTATAAATATTTAAAGAGGAACTTTGTATTCCATAAAAACATTCCAGAATATCATTCACATCTTGTATCTTCTCAATCACCTTCATTTGAGTCCCTCCTTCAGTCACTTTCATTTTCAACAGCTCCCCTTATCAATCACCCACGTCTCTCAAACACTACACGTTTGTAAAAGCAATAAAAAAAAATCTCAGCTACAATGAAGGTCCAAACTGTCCTCGCTCTTCTTGCACCAACCGCATCCCTCGCCATGAGTTCCTTCCAATGGCGCTTCACTAAGAACACCGTGAAATCAGTCCCACAGATAACTTTTCCCTTCCAAATTGTCGCGGCAGCTCATGACAAGCAATGGTACTTCGCCAGCCAATACGGCTTCACAAACAAGGCCATGGGGTACTGCGGAATACAGCCTCAAGCGGATGGTCCGAACGGCCAAAGTCGCATCCGTGGCGTTTTCTCGTCATTCACGGCTGGCACGACCACCGACGACCCTAACTGCTCTGATGGCGCCGACGGAGGCCCAGGGGTGAGCTGCGGCTTCGTCTTTGACCACGACTACACTCGTGCCTTGAACATTGTTGTCGAGAAGGTCAGTGGCGACAAGTGGGCTGGCAAGGCTGTTGATACGACGACGGGAAAGCAAACGCATATCGGCTCGTGGACCTTGCCGCGGGGAAGTGGTGATATTGATTTGAATGGGCATAGCAACTTTGTCGAGAGATATCTTAACAACGAACAGCCGTGCGAAAAGATTCCCCGTATTGACGTCAAGTTTTTTAATCCGATATCCAACGTCACCGGGGCTGGAACCTCTTCGCTCTCTGGAGTCAAGGAATACGATTTTTGCAAGGGAAAGAAGAACTTTAAGGCTACTCCATTTAACGGTGGATTGCAAATCAGTATGGGCTTCTAGTTGTCACTGAGCTTGTGGCACTAAGTGGTGTGAGCCGAAATATAAGAGCCAGGAGGTTTAAGTGTGGCAGCTTCTTATCCAGTATGACTACGAAATTTCCATTCAGGGTTTCTCGTAGGTCAAACAGTGCTGAAAGAGTTTGGGTAGCAGTTTAAGTACGTACACAAGTCTTTTTTGTCGCTCTAGATGTCTTCAGTTCAAGGATAATGTCCGTTGTTATCTACCTGTAGGTAGCAGTTTCAAATCATTTTGATTTATTCAACGATACTTGCAATCTTCGTTCCTGTGAGCCGGTTGTGTTCGCTGCTTTTGTTTCTGCTCTGCTCCTGAAACTTAGGTGTGGAACACTCACCGGTGTTGTTCATTCTGCACAAGTACTACTTCTCTAATGTGACACTATGGATATTTGGTAAGGTTGTAGCACCTGTCTGAGTCTGTAAGGTAAGCCGATAGCTGGAGTCTTGTTCTCTTCAATTCTTTAATTGTTAGGAATGGACACGAAAGCCATCAGGAATACTGTGATTGGGATATATTTGACGCCCTAGTACTGAATCTTGAGCCTCACAGTCGAGTCCCTTCTTTTGATGGCTTCAGTCAACTTGGCGCAACTGGTCTTGTCGACCTAGTAGATCGATCCAGCGTACAGTGATGAACCAATGTTGTGGAGGTGCTTGCTTTACTCAAGCATTTTCTTCTTTGAACCATATTGTTGTTCCTTCATCAGTCTTCGCTTTGACGTGATGATGATTACGGAATGGCTGAGGCTGGTACACGATAGCACCAGAGTGGTCCATTTCGCAAACGTCACCAACGGCAGAGGCTGGAACTAGAGCGGCTGTGGCACGACGGGAACGTTACCATGTGGCAACCCAAAAGCCTCATGGAGAGATTCTATCAGATCCAATGTTCCTCTTCATGTTGAGAAAATTTGCCTCTTGGCTCAAATCGGAGGCAGTTCGTTTGGTCACAGAGCCTCTCCAACTGGCAACAGGAATATGGCTGGTTTGTACTGCTGACTTTACCATTCAACTCACTGGTTTTGAAGATTTAATAATCCATGAATGAGCCTGAACTCATTGTCCAACGTTGTTGTCTGCCAGCACACTGTCAAAATCTGGACCCTTTCTAGACAGCATAACGCATAAGCATGACCCCTGAGAGTTGGCTTGTTCAAAACAACTTTGTGGGTCGTCCTTGAACAACTCGACAATACCCTTCAAGAAGGCCAAGCAAGAGCCGCAGATTACTCAATTTCCTATTTATCCACTCAGCCGGATAATAGTGGGTGGTCCGGAGAACGAAACCATTTTTGGAGCAAAGTGGATGGCACGAGCTGCATATCCAGCTGCCCATTTCTCTGCATGCTGCTCAGCTCGTGGGGTCTTTATGGAGAAATGGAACAAGAACACCGGCGGATTGGTTCATGATGGGTTTCCCTGTCGATTCTAACCTCTTTCTGCGTCTTGGCTCCGCTACTCTATCAGACTTAACTACCACAATGGCCCCCACACATGTCGAGGCTTGAATTCCAGATTCTTTTGAATCCTGTGGCTCTTCATTTTGCAGCAATGAAGGCCTCAACTGTTGCAGCGATTCTCGTCGCCGCCAGCAGAGTCCGTGCCCAAATCAGCGTTCTTACGGGGGCGTTGTCAAAGGTGTCTGATGGCGTTCAGGCTCTTGACAATGCTACAACGAGCTTCGATATTGACGCCATAAAGTCCAGGGGCGACGCGCTCATCTCGACCATATCCTCGCAACGGACTGCGGTTAATGCCTCAAAGGCTATTACAATTGCCGATGCTTTGGGGTTGAATGGCCCTGTTCAGCGGCAAAATGACGACTTCGAAACTCTTGTCACCGACTTGAAAGCCAAGCGGCCTCAGATTGAAAAGGCTAATGCCTGTAAGGATGTTCACTCGAGAATTACCAAAATTAATGATGGCTCTTTGGCCCTCATTGAAGGCATCATCGCCAAAGTTCCCCAGGAAGCACAAAGCATTGTTCGACAGGTTGCTACCGGCACAACCAGAACCCTAAACGACGCTGGCTCAGCATTTTCGGAATCCAACTGCAAGAACTCTGGGCCCACGACAACGACTTCCGTCTCGACGACCACCCCTACTTCAACGCCAACTGAGACGGGCGGCAGCGAGTCGAAGAAAACGCCAATCGGAGGAATAGTAGGTGGTGTTGTCGGCGGCGTGGCTGCAATCGGAGCGATTGGTCTCGCGGCCTTCATCTTCCTTCGACGAAAGAGACAGCAGAAATTAAAGGAGGAGCGCGAGAATGCGGTTGAACTTGACACCGAGAACAACTCTAATAAGCCGAAACCGCCGGAGAAGGACTACAAGGAGCTGTCTGCTGAAGAGACGGAGAAGAAGGAGTTGTCTGCTGATGAAACTGCCCGAAAGGAGCTTTGCGCGGATGGCACGGAAAAGAAGGAAATGTGCGCCGAGGAGACTGCAATTCATGAGGCGCCTGACAATGCGAGATATGAGTTGGAGTGAAGTGGTTGTTTACGTTGGGAAAAATCTGGAAACGCGGAGCACCAAGACTTCATACTTGCAAACGCCGCATCACACTACGGATTCAGAGCAGCTCAAATCGTGTTGCTTGGAAGATATCGCTCTGCTATGCCTCGACTCATCACGAGTTCCCTACTCAGCTATTTGGGATTCCTGCTATGAGATTCCACCAGGAACGGAATCAGAACCCTTTGGCCTGTGTAGATTCTTTCTATTGGCCGCGGCGTGCCTCTGGCCCTCGTAATGAGCCATTATTTGAGAAGAGGCATGACAAGGTACTGCGGCCAAGCCTTTAAGATGACGGTACGCTCTGGGGAAGTTGTACCTTCAGTACAATATAACTGTGCCTGGAACACTGGTTCAGAGCAATAAGGCGCTGACAGTAATTTGACTTGCCTGTCGCCAAGATGACTGTGAATCCGTTTGCAAGCACTTCGGAGTCAACCATTATACTGCCGAGGAATGAAAGGAAGCTGATGATCCGCTACGTTGAGACATCGGCAAAAGCTCAGGCAAGGATGTAGTTAATAAAGCTACAGCGACTTTTGTATATACTTGTACGATATTAAACAGAGTTGACAACAAAATATGAAGCTAGATGAAAATCTAGTATGACACATATTTGAACATGAAGAAACGCGCCTTTGGTTCGACAATCTCCACCTCGAAAACGCCGTTATTTAACCCCGCCAAACCCCGCGAAACTCGATCGTGTAAACCTTTAATGAAACAAGCCGCAATGTACAGCTGATGACTGCCATGTCTTACACCAAATACCCTTTCAATCTTGGGCAACATGGACGGCGTGTGTCAACCGCCTCACCCGAGGCACAAGGCTGGTTCAACCTAGGTCTAAACTGGTGTCTCGGCTTCAACCACGAAGAGGCCATCGTGTGCTTTGAGAATGCACTCAACGCAGACCCAAACTGTGTCATGGCCCATTGGGGTGTTGCCTATGCATCCGGCCCGTTTTATAACCTCATTTGGCGCGAAATGGGAGAACACGAGGCAGCTAAAGCAATCACACGAGCCAGAAATCACATCAGCACGGCACACTCTCTGGCCACCCATGCCACAGCTGTTGAGAACGCGCTTGTCAAGGCCATCGAAGCTCGATTTAAATCATCGGGTCCAGTGCCTGTTGTCGAATACGATCAATGGGATGACGATTATGCAGCGGCGATGCGGTGCGTCTGCGAAACGTTTCCAGAAGATGACGACGTGATGGCGTTGTTTGTGGAAGCGCTCATTACTCGCACTCCACGTCGACTTTGGGATATGAAGACGGGATTGCCTGCGGCGGGAGCTGATACACTAGAAGCTATGGCTATCTGCAAAAAGAGTATAGCCCACAACAACGCTGTAGGTAAACCACAGCATCCTGGCATTCTTCACCTGTATATCCATGTGATGGAAATGTCTCATAGTCCAGAAGATGCCATGGCTTCCGCAGATACTCTGACGACGCTCTGTCCTGATGCAGGACATCTGAATCACATGCCGGGACATGTCTTCATGCTATGCGGACAGTATGAGAAAGCAAAGAAGGCTAGCGAAGCGGCTATTCTTGCTGATGACATGTACGCTGCCCATGGAGGCTCCAACAACTTCTATGTGACGGCTCGGTGTCACGATATCCATCTGATGATGTCAACGTGTATGTTTCTCGGCCAATATGAGCCCGCCATGAAAGCAGCAAGGAAGATGCGATCTGTCATAACGAGGGATATTCTCACTACACCGAATCGACCAAAGCTTACTATGCTAACTGAAGGATATTACGCAATGGCGGTTCACGTGTTGGTACGATTTGGCCGGTGGCAGGACATCATTGACGCTCCGCTACCTGATGAACCAGAGCTGTATCTGATTACCACCGCAATGCAACATTATGCTCGTGGGGTCGCTTACGCTTCGTTGAAGAAAATCGAGGAGGCTGAGCGAGAGCGCACACGGTTCCAGGAGGGTGTCAAACGTGTCCCTCCTGAGCGGCGGTTTCTTAATAACCCAGCAGTTGACATGCTTGCGGTCGGGGAGAGCATGTTGAATGGAGAGTTGGAATACCATAAAGGCAACTATAGCAAAGCATACGAGCATTTGCGGGAAGCGGTTCGAAGAGACGACAACCTCAGATACACCGAGCCGTGGGCGTGGATGCACCCTCCTCGCCATGCACTCGGTGCGCTGCTATTAGCTCAAGGCCACGTTGACGAAGCAGAAAAGACGTATCGAGGTGATCTCGGGCTTACACAAGAACTTCAGCGCTGTTCGCAGCATCCTGATAACATTTGGTCGCTGCGTGGTTTGGTGGAATGCTTGGAACGACGTGGTGAGACGGATGAGCTTCCGGCGCTGAGGGAGAAGCTTGCGAATGTTGTTAAACTTGCTGATGTTGAAGTCCCATCTTCTTGTATGTGTCGAACCTAGAAGACTTGGTGCCAGACACATCTTAATGACGACAGTAAAACTTTTGCTTTTAAAGTGAAAGGGATGTCGTTAGTTAGGTGTGTTGATAGAGATAACGAGGGATATAAATGATAACATTGTATAGTCATATATATGCTTTTGGCTACACACATTGACAACGTCTACCGCTCTACGTTAATGCCATGTTTTGATGCACCGTCTAACCATCACAATCCCCAAGCGGCGACTGCTCACAGAACAGCTGTGAAATAGGCGCGCCTCGCACACCTCTCACCAACATACGTTCCCTCATCTCTTCCAATCTAGGTCGAGCAGTATACACAGACCGCAAATTACCCTTACTATCCTTGCGGCCAGACCACCATCCCTCACCAGCAGCCGCAGCACGAGGCCAGACAATCGTGTCGAGGCTCCACGGGTCGATGGTCTCCGTCCAGACGGCAACTTCGCCGCCAATAACGTTCTTGGCCACCGCGGCGGTCATGTTCTCGATAGGATCGTGAGTATAGATGAGTCGCCAGTTCTTTGTGGGCGAGCACCAGTCGTTGAAGGGGTATGCGCTTGATAAACTGGCGTCTTTGGCGTCGATCCATTCACCACGGCCGCAATCCAGATACTAGAAGTTGTTAGGGTGTACTTGATTGAGTGGACTTGTAGATTGGAGAATTGTAACTTACATAAAAGTCAGTGCTAGAGTCAATAACCTTATGTCCAGCAGTGGCCAGCTTGTTCACGGAGGCGCTGCCAAACCAAGACTGGATGACGGTGTCTTTGCCGACTGTTGCGCCCCAGTCACCGACCATTTCTTCCCAGACCATGGGAATGAGTCCATGCTCTCGGACCTTCTTGTGGGCATGGTCGAGGAATCGCTGGAGCATGGGCTTCAGGACCTTCATGTCGTCGGTCTTGAGGTTGGGATCCAGCAGTGAATTGGCGGCCTTGTACTCGTCGCCACCGGTGTGGAAGTACGAGGTATATGGACTTAATCGGGGGAGCAGGTCATCGAATAGAGTTGAGAGGAATTTCTCAACATCCGTGTTGTTTAGCTTGAACGCTCCGCAGGGAGGCTGCGCGCAGTACGTCCAGTATGGCTTCTCGTTGTACGCGACGGTGAGGCCGGGGTATGCTTTCTCAATGCCAACGTGACCAGGCATGTCGATTTCCAAAATGACCTGGACACCCCGAGCGGCAGCATACTGTTGTATATCCTTGATATCCCTTGGTGAGTAGGTCAGGCCTGGAGCGTAGCGGCCCTTTTCCGCGAGCTTAGGAAGAGCTGGGATCTCCAATGGCCAGGACTGTGTCTCCGTGATGTGCAGGTGCATAATGTTCATCTTATTCATGGCCAGAGCATCAATCGTCCTCTTGATATCGTCGACGGCAAACCAGTGGCGTCCCACGTCAAGAAGCATACCACGGTGAGGGAACCTAGGCGAATCCTGAATAGAAACAGGAGCCAATTTGGTGTAAAAGGCATGGCCAGAGCTGTGCTTGAAGAACAACTGCGTAAAAGACTCCAGCGCATGGAGAACACCGGTGGAAGTAGCAGCCTTGATTGTTGCTTCACCATTCGAGCTCAGCTGAAGAGAATATGACTCGTCCACAGAGCCAGCAACCGGCTTGAACACAGTAGCGTTATCCTTGCCGGTTTGTGTAATTGTCAATGATTTAACCGTGCCTTTACCTGAGCCAACTGCAGGCTCAAAGTTTGATCCGGCCGGGTTCAGCATCCATGGCACGAGGCCATTTTCGAAAATAGCCTTCAGACTACGTGCGACGCCGTCGCGAACGACTTGTTTGCTGTTCAGTGGCGAGTTTTTCTTGTCATCGGCACCACGACGAGCTAGTGCGTCGTAAGTGGTCTGCCCGATGTTCAATAAATTTTCAGTTAGACCTTGCGCATAGTTAGGTGAGGGGAAGCCTGGGATCCAGCGTACATGTTCGCCATTGTATGTGACCTTGATGGATCTGTCGATGAAGAGAATATCCTTTCCGGTAGAGATTTGCTGCGGGACGGGCCAGATGGCGTTGACGGGAACAACTGCTGCAAGAGCGGTCAACACAACGAGGGCCTTGTTCAACATATTGTCGACTTTGTCCTGATAACAGGATAACCAGAAAGACCGGAAACCGAGTAGATAGGATCAGCGGAGGTTGAAAGGCCAAGAGGGGACCAGCGACTCTTTAAGTCCCATACACGCGCACCGCTTTTTACTATTCATGACAATCGCATGATAGTCAATTACCCTTTGTGATCAAGCTCACAGCACTGATTAGTTATGCTAGCTATCACGATGCAACTCAATTGCTCACCATCTATCAAGGGTTTAATGCTCCCCCACTCCGGGTGGCGTCGTCCGTAGTTAACCGGCACGTAAATCCATGCTAGGGACTGGGGAAATTGGAGAAGACCTCACACCGCTAAACCACATCAAGATGGAGCTGCGGAGAAATGCAGGTGTAAGTGTCGACAGGAATCAAGATGAAGAAAAGGGGTAACGTTACGCTGCTTTGCGCATGAGCAGCTTGGAGTTACACATTGCGGGTCATGACATCAGTTAGATACATGTCCGTTCTGCGCCCAACTCTCTAGAGAAGGTTTTCAGGGACCAGTTAGCAGAGTTGTTCTGTCGGTGGTACCTGTTGGAGAATGTCGTATTGCGTGCTGGAACCTGGCTGATGAGCTGTGAATTGTGAGGGAAAGCTTGGATCAGACAACTACTCAATTCAAATGAAGTCGCTTGAGTGAAATGCTTAATTCCAAAGAGGGACAACCCCGCACGTTGATTATGGTCTGAGGTTCTTAAAGAATTCGGATTATAAGGCACTTGCGAGAAGTGAAAGCATGCACCATATCTTCATTGAGAAGCACCATATAGCCTAATTTGGGGCTGCAAATGTATCCGTCCCACTCTGGACAGACCTAATCCAACTGCTAGGAAAATCGCAAGGCTTGTTAAAACGTTGGGGACGAACAAGGTTTCTCCATGGCCATAGTTGAAAGTTACAAATTGGAAATGTCTTTGCATGCCTAGCAGCTAACATGAGCAGTTGCTGCGCAATCATCGCCAAATGTTCGCCCAGCGTTGTACCCGCCAGGTCGGCAAATGGTAACTGTATAATCTATTTGCAGAAGTACGCTTTCACTGTTCAAGTGTCTTTGTGCTGACTGCTTCGTCTTCGTGGGTGGGTGGCCATGGGCGGGCTTGATTTACAACAGATTAGCAGGTGTGAGCTATGTTTATGACTTGTTCAACCCCTTTTCTTTCCCAGTTGAAACTGAATTCATTCACTTTAGTTACAATTCAGTGGCTATGTGTAGGTTGAATGTGCGCCCCGACCACAACTCGGATTTGAATATACTTTAGTTTCTCTTCTATATAATGTCTTCCTTGGTACTGCACTTTCGCCCACTTCAAGCATTTTCTTCCATCACCGTAAAACTTTCTTCTCCCATCGTCTAGTACTCTTGAACGTCACACAGGACTTCTCCCAGGTCTTTACACCACGTCGCACATCATGGAGCTGCCTTCCAAAGACAAATCCCAACTTGAGACCGTCGTGCTACATCCAAATGGCGGCTCTGCGCTCATTGTAGGGAACAAAAGATTTGTTGTTTCACGAGACATCTTAAAAGTTACATCCGACTACTTCAAGACTCTCTTTGATCCTTCCAAGTTCAAGGAGGGCAGAGACCGAAACATTGATATCCTTCTACACGAAGACGACCCTGAAGCAATGGAAATCATGTTGTCCATTCTGCATTACCGCCACCAAGAGAGCTACAACCAGCTTAGCCCCGAGATGCTGCTTAAAGTGGCTCAACATTGCGACAAATACCTGTGCACGGAGCGAATGCAACCCAGGGCTTTCCGATGGATGCAACACATTTCCGAAGACGAATCAATTCAGTATTATGAAAATCTATCCAAGGTTGCACATCTTTTTAAGTCGGTGGACTGTCTGATCGCAATCTCTACTGTTGCGATTCGTAGCTTGCCTCCACATTTCGGGGCTGCCAACACTGAGGATGAAATCGATGGACTGCTGTTCCCTTTCCATGAAGGATCATCATGTTAGTTTCCCACCTATGGACTGTTTAGTTACTTACTAACATATTTAGACCGCATAGAGATCGATATGGAAATCAAAAACAGGCGTGCTGAAATCGGCCAGCTTTTAGAGTCGACAACCACAATCCTACGAAATACATCGAGCGTGAATTCAATACTTGATAAAGACCCACTGTGTCTTCGTTGCATAATAACAACGTCTCGCGGATCAATGGAATGCCAATGGTGTGGTAGCAGCAACTTGTCGCCCCGGATGTGTACAAATATAACTCGGGTTAGTGAGTATCGCAAATTGATTGAAAGCGTTTCCTTGGTGCCAACCGAGGATTACTTTTATGAATGCTCCCTTTCAAGACTGGCCAAAGACTGCGGTGAATTAGATGGCAGATTGAAGCACATTTGCTCGGCAAATCAGAGCTGCCCTCTGCGACAGCAACTCCAAGAGATTGGGAAGCGTGCTCAGTCGATAGTTTACAGCAAGGCGACCTTGTTTGAACACTATCTATACACATGAAAAAGGGAAATACCTATCTTCTAGGTCTATGTTTTAGAGCGATGAGATTCCTTGAATAGATATGTGGAAGATAAGTGGTGGTTGGTTCGGTTTGACGTCGAAACTTGAAGTTTTGATGCGGATATGGAGAAACGTATGAGAGAGATAGAAGAGCGTTAAAGTTAGGAATATAATCTGAAACTGCCCCCCCTGATGTCTCCCTCGAATGTATGGCAAGTCGCGGGTCGGAGTTCAACTGCCATAACTGTGAAATAGGTCTGAACCTGAAGGCAGGACTTTTAGGTGCTCAGAGACTGGGACTGCATTTTCAGCACTTCTTTTCTAATCCAAACTCTCCATGACAAGCTTTCATGCCTCTTTGGAAACCTATTAGAGTGTTACATCAACTCAAAAACGTGGTGATGGAGAGGCAACAGCATGGGAAGCCATGCTACACGAGGCGAAAATGACGTAGGAAACTCCAGGTCAACACCTCAGAGACCGAATCGTTCTATGCGTGAACTGATTGTGCTACCGACTGGCGTACCTCTCTGCTCTCAATTCTGGTTGGGTTGAACTAAAGTATTGTCCCATTGCAAATCATAAACTACTTCTCAACCTCAACCTTGCAGCCATTCCTACTTGACAACACTAGTGTCAGGGTTTGCTTCTCTGTTCCCACAGGCTCATTCGGTTCATCCAAAGGCAACTTGATAGTAGAATACGCTTGCAAAAGCCTCACTACGGTGTAACACACTTCCATAAGCGCAAAGTCCTGCCCAAGACACTGTCTCGGGCCGCCGTTGAACGGAAAATACGCCCAACCTACACTCGCCAGCTCGCCTGTCTCCCAACGTTCGTGGCGGAATTGATTGGCATCATCGCCATAAATGTTCTTCCTCCGTGAGTTAACGTACTGGGAGAATACTACAAGTTCTCCTTTTCGAACCATTATTGGCCGATCTCCATTTGGTCCGCCACCTGTTGGCAAAATAGTGGTTCGAATTGCCTCACGATTATTCAGAGGAACAGGGGGATAAAGTCTAAGACCTTTAAAAACGTCAGTACAGGGACAGTCTCGCTATCCAGAGAATCTTACTTTCTTTAACAACACATGACAGATATGACATTTGTTGGATTTGATCTCGCGTTGGAGAGCTGGAGTCTCCCAACACGGACGCAATCTCATTCCTGAGACGGACGAGACTTGACTCATGACGGACAAGTAGCCGACTTCCAATAGAGTAATTAGCGAATGTTTAATAATGACCAAGGCAGTGTACTAACAACGTCCATGATAAACAGCAGGCAGTCGTGTCGCGTCCAGCAAGCAGTACATTGAGCAGCTGGTCTCGAAGATCCTCCTTTGACAACGATTCAGCAGCTAACTGATCGATAAACCATGTGCTAGTACTTGCTTCTTCTGGTTTGCTTCCCTTGGCACATTTAATTTGGTCAATATACTGCTCAATATATCGATGGACGTTCTTGCAAGCCCGGCGAAACTTGGGCGGGCTGTATAAGAAATGAAATGGTGCAATGCGGAAGCGCTTAGCTAGACCTTCCTGTGCAATGTCAAAACTCTCGGCAAACTGCTTATCCTCAGCTGCTTGATCGACGCCCGCTCGGAGGCTATATATAGATTTTCCAAAGAGTAGGCTGGTTGCCACGTCCATTGTGAGTTTAAAGAATAGTGGCTGCAAATCAACCACGCCTTTGTTAGGAATGGAGGCTATGAGATTATCCACGTGCTCAGAGAGCGACGTATGAAGGTTCTGGTATTGTGTACGAACAAATTGCTTTCGAAGCAAATCTCTGGAATGCTTCCAAGCTGCACCCTCTTGAGTGAAGATGCCGTTGCCGAGGAGAGGTGCAAAGACTGCTGGGCGACAACCAAAACCGAAATCTACGGCTATCAGTTAGGGCTATATACTGCAGTAGCTGAAGTCGACCTTCAGACTACAAAATTGATTCACGAACCTTTGAAGTTTGTTGACAGCAGTGCTTCAACATTGCTTGGGTGCAAAATATGGTACGCACGCGGTCCAAAGAGCAGATACTGGTACAGATTGTTGCCGGGCTCGTAATCTTCAGCAACGGAGCAAAGAAACGACAAAAGCCTCCCTTCAGCATTTGAGTCCCATAACTCTTTGATTCTGTCGATTCCTAGCGGCCAGCGTTTTGGCAGCTCAGGCGGAAGCTCGCAACCCAAACGGCGTGACAAAGCCGCGTCCTTCTGCTGTTCATGTCAGCTATTCCAAGCTTCGTTGAAAAAAGTGGCGACTTCTTACTGACAATTCGATTATGGGTTCGTGTGAGAATGATGCTGCACAACCATAGTCCAATTGCGGAAAAAACGAGGATGGCAACCTTGCTGCTTATCGGAGGGATGCCGTCAAACTGTACCCAGTGTCCGGCAACGCAGTTACTTCCATACATGTTGACGAACTCGACGTATATTCGGTGAATAAGATGCAGGAAATAACGTAACGCGTCAAAAAATGCGTCGGAAAAGGCTTTGACAACCACACGTGGACCCATCAAAAGATGTTGTCGCCGTTCCTGGCTGTTGTCTGTGCTTCGGCACAATCTTGCAACTCGCTACGTTTCTCGCTTCCGCATCTCCACACTGAATACGAAAGTGTCTGGTTGGTTGGTTATGCCGCTTTCATCCAGCGGTTGGTTTGTGGCCACGCGGTTCCATCGTCAGAGGTGCTGTCAGATAAGCTATTATCGTGACTGAGAGTTTAGACTTGGCTAGGGGATTTGGCTCAACCGTACTGCAGGTAAGGATGTGATGAGGCATGATCAATGTATATCGCATTACTACTTGGCTCAATGACTTGCGATGTGTTCCCAATTCTTGCGCAACTAACACGACGACATCCGACGAAGGGATTGCGAGGGTAAGAAATTCCTTCGACAGCTACGAGCTCGCTCATTCAACGACACGTTTTGCGACGTGTCGACACGGTTTTTCTGGTATCAAAAATTAGTGACAGAAAACTTGCTCAATGCCAATTTGCTGCACGGAGTAGGGCAGCTTCCAGACAGACTCAGTTGTGTACGCTGTCAGGTGTGTGATTTTGCTAGAAATGAGAAAGGCCACAGCAAGAGCACTTACAAGATCGTGTTTATGAACTACAGTTCATTACGTCCTGTTTGACTTTGAGTGTTGGTCAGCGGCACTTTGCCTCATAAGAGAGAGCCACCTTGATTCTGTTGGTTCTGTGTCTCACTAAATTCTCACCAAGTTGGAAAGCAGAACAGACCCTGGATGAAAAGAGATTATTTGTCATCATCTGACATGGTATTTTGAAACCGCTTTTGCTGAAGAACTCCGACCTTTTATCTCTTCAGAATTCATCTCGTTCCCAGGCTGTTTTGTCCTCAACCACATCGATTACTCCGCAACCCAACACACATCTTCCATCAAAACAAGAACCAGAAACTGGATCGACACCGTTCGTCATGTTTCAGCAATTCCAGTTCCGTCATATCCCCGCGCTGATTGCCGGTTCCACTATGGCATTCGGTGGTTTATGGCCCATGTTTAATGCTCGCGCCGCGATGCTCGAGTTCGGTCTGCCGCCTCGTGTTGCCAACACGCCTGCTGCAGCGCCAGTGATGATTGTTGGCAATGTGCGCACCACAATCATTGGCACGTTGATACTTCTGTTTTACTTTCGCCAACAACTGGATGTCGTCGACACGTTTTTGGCTGTTACTGGCGCGTATGCTGGCTTGGTGGATAGTTATGTTGTCTGGAAAGAGGGCAGTCCTTCTAAGGCAACGTTTCGCTTGATAAGTTCATGGTTGATCGCGGCTTGGGGTATTTTTGGAATGACGGCTGGCCGTTGACTTGCGGGAGATGTCAAATTGAGTTTGAGTGGCAATGACTTGTAATTGCCTTCATTTTGTCAAATGAGGTGGCTGCTGTTTCCATTGTATTTATAAACAACAATGGAAGCTTAGAAAGTAATCAGAACTTTTCTAAATCATATCCCCGCGTCATTCTGAGTGTCTAGCCCACGTAAAAACGAGGATAAGTAAAGAAAGACCAAATAGCACAGAGTCTCCAACCTCAGGAAGTTCGCGCCAACGTGGTTCCCATCCATCTCCAATCTTTAGCAGCCAAATATAGAGCGGCCGTTTTGTCAAGATTGAGAGGCTTTCAA
Source organism: Pochonia chlamydosporia 170 (assembly GCF_001653235.2). Taxonomy (NCBI): domain Eukaryota; kingdom Fungi; phylum Ascomycota; class Sordariomycetes; order Hypocreales; family Clavicipitaceae; genus Pochonia; species Pochonia chlamydosporia. The sequence goes on from NW_019154048.1 coordinate 326,468, forward strand.
AAATCCCAATCAGGCAATACAGACACGCAATGTTTCTGCCTCTGGTGAATTGCGCGACAAGACTTCGTACCAGGTACGGATAGGTATTCGCAATTGGGATTAGGACAATGGCGACTAAGTCTTTGGGTGAGACTATTCCACTGGTATCTGCACCAAAGGCACTAACAAGTGTTCCTATGAGTGCGATGAATAGGATAATAAGTGTAGGCCACAAGTCGCTGAAACCAGGTGAGAAGAAGCGCAGTATCACAATAAGCCCAGGCAATAACAGCGCCGTCCATACCAAAAGTACCGAAAGAAGACCATAATTTGCGAATGCGACCGACAATTCAGGGACTCCCTGGGAGTATAGTTAGCATTGATTCGGGGGCTCAATAGAAGATGGATGCTGAGAGTGACGAACCTCGAATACCGTTGCGAGTAAGACTGTCAGTAGAAATGCACCAAGCCGCCAGTGATCCCAAAAGGTTTGACGCAGAACACTGCCAAGCACTCGTGCCACATTTTTGGCTATATCAAGGTTGGAAGGCTCGTCACCTGCACTGCTTGCCGGTTCATAAGACGGTTCCTGGGTGCTATCTGGAACAAATACTGTGAGACAGAGACAGATTCCCAGCACGACAAGCCCAATGCAGGTGGATATACGCTGGTCAATCTGTTGCAAATTGTAAGCAAGCAGCTGTCCCAGAATACCACCAAACACGGTAGCTGCCCCGAGGTATAGAAACACAAGAGACCTAGCAACTCGTTAGTCTAGCACACATGGTCTTTCCGAGAGTCGAGGACAAAGCTCACATCCGAGCTGCTTCAAGAATGTTTGCTGCAATTGCAAATACTACCGCAAAGAATGTGACATGCCCGCCGCCAATTAGTTTCAGCGCTGAAGAAAGCAGCACAAGGCGGAGAGGAAATATGCTTGGGAAGAAATCTGCGGTCACGAGATTAGCGACAGGACAGTCTTTTAGCGTTGCGTCCTACTTGTGAATGTACGTACAAACGATTGCGCGAAAGGCTTGAGAAAGCAGTATGCCGCAAACACTAATCGTCAGTATATTCTTACGACTGTATGTATCGGCAAGAACGCCAAAGGGTAGAGCCACCAAGATGCCGGGAAGTAGAGTCAGAGTATTATCCCAAAAATGGATGAAGCCAAGTTCGAACACCACCTCTGGGGCTAGGTTTCCACCGCTGTCCCTGCATCCATTGTTATATCCACTGCTTCCGTTGGAGGACAGAAACTGGTGACAGATGGTTTCGCGTTCAAGTCTAGACGTGGCATCGGTAATAAGACAGCGACTGACACCGATGGTCAACAAGATGAGGCCAAGAAACGTGAATGTCAAAGCCTGATTTGGTTGCTGCGCCCGTTCGCGTTCTGGCAACTCGTTATCCTGGCTGCGAAGTTCGCCATCATCTGATGGCAATAGTAGTGGTTGTTGCTCAGCTGGATGTTCCATTAGACGCCCAACTTGTTTGCTGCAGCTTGTTGACTTCTGTATCAAGTATGCATCGGTGTAAGAGAGTGCTGGCTACAGAAAGACGCCTTTGTTTCGTGTGTTCGGGTTATAAGCGCCACACCTCGTCCTGTCCTACTGCTGACGCAACCCCTGCAGCTTTTCCTGCAGCTTTTCTGACTAGGCAGACCAAGGCATTGCAATACCCCTCATGTTGATGCTGAGGTGAGTTACTGGTTGTAGGCTACACAGTTCCAGAATGATCTGCACATTGGCTATTGGTAATGAGAGGCAGCTACAGAAAACCTTGGATAAGGAAAGCTTGACAGCGCAAATAGATAGCCGTTGTTTTTGATACCAGTAGATATTTAGAGTATATGGCTGTGTCCGATCATCAAACGTATGAGTTTACCGGGCTTGGAATGCCTAGTGCCTAGGAGGCACAATATGAGTACCTCAGGTGAGATCGTTTCGTCCAACTGCGTACTGTCGGGGAAACCTGATAAGTGTGTCATTTCGAAGAAGACAAAAATTTAAACAAAACCCACTGTCACTCCAGTTATTTGCGGTTGCCGGTGACTGTCAGAAAAAAGAAAGATGCACTCGAGGCTCACACCCTTCACACCACAACGTTTCACTGATGTGACAAACGCAAGTTTGATGACATTATGACTATTTAGCCTTCAATTCCTTTAATTTGTTCCAAACTACTTAGAAAGCAGGCAAAAGATTCGAGTAAACGACTGCATATACCCTCACTAGAAAGCATTCTTCAAAGCTGGTCGGCTACCAACTCTTTCACTCCAAGCCTTGACATTAGGAAACTTGTCCACATCCACCTTCATCATAGTCAACCACGCCATAAATGACCAGATGTGTGTGTCAGCCAGGCTATAAATATCACCAAGGAGATAGTCTTTGCCTTGCAGCGCACCGTCAAGTATAGCCAACCCATCGTCTATTCCCTTCTTCGCAGCTTCCCCATTGATCTTTTTCGCCTCTGTCTGGGCTTCAGTCTCGCCATCCGACTTCTCCGCCCGTAGAAAAGCACCAAGATTGCGCCCGTGAGACGCAAGGTTAACAGCCGACCACACAATCCACTTCATTGCCTCTCCACGCTGGACGCCGGCGGCGGGATAAAGCGATCTGTCGACACCAAATGTCTCTCCGAGATACATGGTAATTGCCCCAGACTCCCAGATAGGAACGCCGTCGTGTACAATGGCTGGAACCACGCCATTGGGATTCACCTTTGACAGGTATTCGGGGGTGTGGGTGTCGCCATTCTTGAATGAAAGCTCAATTCGCTCTGCCAAGGGTTCTTTGAGACCGTGTTCCAGCTCGGCCAAGACAGCAATCGTCACGCCGGCGGTTGAGAAAGGAACGAAGTAGAATTTGAGACCCATGGTGGACTGTAGATGTTGCAACTGTGTATACGGCTTAAGAATCGTTGCGTTGGATTTGAGGAAGAGATCGGACACGAGAACGCGAGGGGAGCGGTACTGTTTTTAAAAGAAGACGACTTGAATTATCTCACGAGGAGGCGCTTCAACATCCAATGCCCTTACCTCATTTCTGAAGTTCTGGGCCAAGCCAAGGAGTTCAGCTGGTGCCATGATTTGAACGGCTGAAACATTCACACATATTCACGCTGGTGTGAAAACTGGGGCCGAGAACAGAGTCGGTTGCGTATATTCCGTATTCATGAGCGATAATCCACTCATTGGTCAAAGTGTATTTGCTTCTTGTCCCGAAAAGACGCCACATTGGGCAGCCCGACAAGCCGAGATCATATTGAACTTGTCAACGGAACACAACCTGTACTGTCTCTCTGCATTAGCGGAGCGTTCCCTTTTGCTGGAATGACCTAGCGGTTATTTTCTTCGATAGAATTCGCCAATGGCTGGGAAGTGCAACGGTTCCTTCACAATGCACGTCCCTTGATGGACTCCAACTGCAACTCTCTCTCATCTCTTTGATGTCTAAAGTTTGTTGAAAGATACAGCAGGAGTGGCCACATTTTAATATGGCTACATGCCTGTCACACGGTGTAACAAGGGCAGTATTCTAGGCTTAGAATTAATAGACTCTATTTAGATATAATCTCTTTTAGTATTAAAGGTTTTTAGTTCTATTTAATCTAGCTACTTCTAAGAATTCTTATTTATATCTAACCTTCTAGTTCTACCTTAGGCTCTATTTTTAACCTTGTAATGCTACTGTAAAACTATCTCCCTTTGTGGTTATCCTGTGTAACCAACATCAAAGGACTCAAAGGCTCTCAGACCGTCCCGTCCCAACAGACTCCAAGGAAAATGCGGATTCAGCTCAGGCCAGACGGTCAAGACCGGGTAAGCCATGCATAAATGCCTGGGTAAGCCGCCTCCATAAAGGTCACGCAACAGTCGCGCAACGCTAACTATCCTGCAAAGCAACATTCACAATTCAGGTTTTTAATAATAGTACTAATTGCTATACTATTATGGTTGCTCCCAATGATAATTAGGAGGAAGAGAAAGTGGGAAGGGGGGGAAAGGCAGCAACATAATATAAAATTAGTACCCCCTTTCTTGCTTGCTTTATAAGTTTCCTAGCGTTCTCTTCTATCCGCTATTAGTTACCACGCAATAATACCTTATCTCTAAAAGCTATAGACTCTTCACAATAAAGACTAAATAACCCAGCAGCAATTACAGACTAGGCTAAATCCTATAGCTAGATAGCTAACTAACACGTTAAGAATAATAAATAGAGAAACCTAAATAAATATAATAATACTATTAAGAAGAAGTAAGACTAGATACTAAATAAATATGCTATATAAGCATATAACTAGGCAGTAAAGATATATTTCCGCGTAATACTAACCTGCAAGCAGCTAGTGCTAGGATAAGTCTAAATATAATACTAACTTTAAGCAGTATAAAGAATCCCTACTTTAAAAGGGAGCGCTATTTCTGCCTATCTATAAGCTTAAGAATTTCTAGAGATTTTATAAAGATTAGTCTATTAGAAGACTTTATAATTATCTAATAGCTTAAATACTAAAAGCTTAAGTAAAGAAGTTTAAAGGGGGTTATATATATATAATAGAAAACCTTCTTAGCAATAAAGATACTAAGGAAATTAACTATATAAGTTTATCTAAGTAATTATATTCTTTTAACCCTTACTAACCTTAATATATAGTAGATAAAGAATATTCTCTCTTATAAGAAGAATAATAGTATTAAAGATATTATAATGCTAAAGTATAACTATAAACTAGTAGACCTAGATTAATATCTAGACGCTTTATATACTAGAGAAGATCTTAGAATTACTTATAAGAGGACTAGGTTTTAGTTTTATCTTATCCTTCTAATATTTATAAATAGTAAAGCCTAAAAAGGCAGATTGCTAACTAATAGAATTAAGTATAAGGTAAATGCTAGCACTCTAAGAGCCCTAACCCTATATATCTTCTTACTGTCTTTATAGGATATTTACCTTATGCTTAATAGAGATAATAAGGGTAATTAATAATTCTTCTTTAGCCTTAACTAATAAACTATTAAAAATAATAAAGATCCTAAGAATAATAAGTAATTATAATATTCTTGCTTTCTCCTAAACTTTAACCTAAAGCTAATAAAATTAGATTTAGTATTACTAGCTATAAGTATAAACTTCTCTATTATAATGCTATTTTTCTATTGCTACTTCTTGCTATTATAAATAGCGCTCTTAATTAGGAGTATTTTATCTAGATCCTAAAAGGGAATAAAGATAGACCTATAGAATAGAATAATATAGCTCTAGATATACCTATATATAGATTAGTTAATAGATAGGGTATAATCTATAAGACTAAGCTTATAAGTAAGTTTATCTTTTTAGCAATATTTAGGAAGCTTCCTATAGCAGAATATAACTATTTGCGTATATCTATATATATAATTAGGCGTAAAATTAGCAAGCAGCTTAATAGTAGGTTCTTTTATAGTCTTAAAGTTTATATATAAAAGTTATTAACTTATAACTAGAATAATATATAGAGGTAGAGAGATCTTAATACCTTATATAGGCTAATAAAACTATATTTAGCTAAATTTATATTATATTTATATTATCCTGTGATAGATTTACTGTATTTATGCGCAAAAAGCTAGATTATATAGCAGTTAAATACTTTTAAGGTGTTAGTTAGTTTTAGCAGCCTAGTCTTCTAACTAAGTTACCTGCTACTCTAAGACATAAGATAAGCATACACCCTAATATTATTAAGCTATAAAAGACACTTAAAGAATTAAATACTAGTCTATTAATAGAAAGAATTACTAAAAATAAGCTAAATGCTAGAAGAAAGCAGCTTAAAAGAGCAGCTTTAGAGAAGCACTACGCTAAATGCTTTAAGCAAAAGCAATAATAGAGACTGCTTTACGGCAACCTTTATAATGCATGCAATAATAAGAACCTACTTAACAACCTAATACCTAAGAAGGGTTATATTGCACAGGCTATAATAGGCACGTTACCTAGGGATAATATTAAGCAGCCTAGCCTTATGCAAGACGCCCTAGTACTGCTTACCAGCTATAGGAGCGTTTACTATTATCCCTAGAGCATTGCTTGTATTGTATTTATTGTATTTTTTGGGGGTTGCTTGTATTTTGTATTATATTTATTTTGTATTATATTGTATTTATATTTTTTACCTACTCTATGTATTATATTATATTTTATATTATATTAAATATAATATAACGTAGGTGCATAGCGAGTCAGACAACATAGCGAGTTAGACACCTAATACCACCTTATCACAAATATTCTATAGAATAATAACTATAGCATAAGAAATTAATTAATCTTTACTGCTATATTCTTTATTAGATATTTCTATATTAATCTAATAAGTTTGCGCGTTATAACTAGTCTTCCTATATATACTATATTGCTAACCCTTTATCTTATTATAGGGCTTATAACCTCTAGTCTGGTAATCTTCCTGCTTTATCTGCTCTTCTATATTATTCTAGTCTTAAAGAGCTTATCCCTTAGTAATAGTTATGCTATTGCCTTAATGTAATTATATTTTTTTAGCTCTATAATGCTTGCTTAGTAGTATATTTGCTTCCTAAAGTTAGTTAATCTTAGCCTTTAAGAGTATAACCTAATATATTATTTTATATATTTCCTTTATAATCTAATCTATAGCAGTTAAAATTAATATTAGTAAGCTTTCCTAATAGTAACTAATTTATCTTTTAATATAGTTAGTCTATAAAGTTGCCTTAGTTAGATTATTTAGGGTCTTTAGAACCCATAGATTTAGTAGCTTAGGTGCCTCTTTAACTAGTATTAGAGTCTATAGCCTTATATCTAGACGCAATAGAATACTATTTAGATTAAATAGAATAAGACCTATACCTCTAAAAGCTTCTTAGATATTTTCTTTAGTTATTATAGCTTTAAAGGCAGTATAAAACGTGGGAAAGAAGTTAGCCTGTATAATGTGTGTAACGTGTGCCCTTATAAGTCCTTTAATTTCTTTGCTATATGCCTTCTTTAGTAGCCTAAAATAGCTAATATCTAATAGCTAAAGAATATAGGATAAATAAGATAGCATATAAAGCATAATAATCTTATGCTCTTTATAGAATACCTTAAATTTAGTTAAGTAGTAACTTTTATGTCTATCTAGAATAAGAAGTTAATATGCGCTATAACTTTTAGGTTTAATATGCTTTTTAAAGTGCTAGATCTAATCTATAGCTTTCTTATTTATAGTCTAGCTATTATAAGTTATAGAGATAACCTAATCCTTTAGTAGCATGCTATCTTTATACTAGTTTCTAAGGTAAAACTGCCCTATAGCTATAATAAATAGCAGGATAGCTTTACCTTAGAAATTAATAGACTAGAGTACTAAAACCTATTTTCTATTACCTAGTTAAGCTAAACTTAGCTTACTGTGTCTTTCTAAGCTTATAACTACTATTATAATTAAGATTATACCTATTATAAAGCTAGTCTTATTAAAGTTATAAAAATCCTTATCTTATATGCTATATTTTATAATAGTATTATATATAAGCTTAAACTAAGGCTTAATTATCTTTAGATCTTTATATAAGGCCCTCTAATAGTTATATCTACGCGTAAAATATATAGATAGCTATAATTAGCGCTTAATAAAGTTTAAAGCCTATTATAATCCTATAGGAGGTATATTGCAATCTATAAGTAGTTAATTTGCTATATCTTATATACCACTAAGTTAGGAAGGAAAAGACTGTAAATCTAGGTTAAGTATGTACTTAATAATTATTAACTCTTCTAGATCTATAAGTTTTTAAGAATTAGGCGTAGTATTGCGTTATATAGTTTTCCTATTATATTAGTTGTAAAGTAAACTATAGCTAATGCTATACACTTTTATAGCAGCTTGCATGCTTAACTTTAAGTCTCTTTGCATTGCTTTAATAGCTAAGATTAAACAATTCTCTTTACTTAAGGATTCTATGATTTATAGTTAAGAAATATGCAATTAAAAAGGGATAGTTCTATTTTTATAGTTAGGTGTCTAACTCGCTATATTGTCTAACTCGCTATGCACCTACGTTAATACAAAAATATAATACAAAAATACATTATATTTTAATTAGAAAAAAGAAATACTAAAAAAATCCCTAGAAATTCTATTTAGCTATAATAGTAGCTAAAAATAGCTAATAAATTAGTAATAGGGCTAGAAATAGCTATATAAGCTATAATTAGCTTCTAAAAACCTACTTTAAATTAGGCTATATTTTTGCATTATATAGAAATTAAACTTAGAACCTTAAGAAATTACTATTAATAGTAACTGCCTATAAATACAAAAATATAATGTATTTAAATACAATATAATGTATTTTTTGCCTAGCCTATATATTATATTTTATATTATATTATATTTAAATATAATACATCTAAGATCCTATGTATTGTATTTTGTATTGTATTTAAATACAATATAATATAAATACAATACAAAAATACATTTTGTATTGTATTTTTTGGCAATGCTCTGATTATCCCTAAGAGGCGCCCAAGAATAAATACTACCCTTATTACAGCTTAGCAGTAAAGAGGTTAGCCTAAAGCTAATATTAATTGCATAATAGATAATAACTACCTAGTTTATAGTCTTCCGCCTTAAAAGAGATTGTATATATTTATTGCTACTAGAGAAAGTTAATAGCTAAAACCTTAGGTATATGCTAGAGCGATTTAAAGTTTTACTTCTTCTATATAGCGTTTTACATAAGGGATAATTAGCAAAATAATTGCTAGAACTATCTAGCACGTCTTAAGCACTACTGCTTAATTACATACTAATATACTCTATTGCGTCTAGCATTTTGCCTACTCTATAAATAGGCAGAGAAGCTCCTTCCGAGTAAGCAGCTATAATATTAGGAGCAGGATGCTAATACTATTTGCTATATTAATAAAGCGTATAGCTAGTCTTAGCAATATGCTAAGTATTACTTTTTATGTGATAGAAAACAGTTAGGCCTTTACTATCTCTATAATACATATAGCTATAGTATCTAGAATGCTAAGTTAATCCAAATAGAGGCCTTAGAGTTAGTAGTTAAGCTAACTATATAATTATTAGTTATTAACTGCAGTGTATTAAATTACTAAATAAATGCAAGAAGCGCTGCTGATGCCTCCGAATCTGGCGGTTCGTGCCGCCGCTTTTGGTGGAGGGAGACACTGAGGGGCATCAAACCCACCCATGTACACTGTACCTTCTAGGCACCGACTTGTCTCCCAACCCCCTGTCTGCTTCCTGTGACTAACGCACAATGAGGCAGTGACGCACGCTCGGTAACCGCCATGGTCATTCTATCAAGGGGGCCAAATACAGCCAACCGCCCAGGCCACTAACAGCTGGCTTCGTCTAAAAAGGCAGCACCACCAACGTTCGTCTGGTGGTCTTCCTGGTCATCTGCACAAATTTTGCGACTGCGTTAGAGATAGTTTCCTGCGTACCCTCCTCCAAAGATGCCTGGCGCGACGGGGCGCCGTGCCAATGCAGATGGCCCGCCGAATCACACCAAATTTCTCGAGCGTTTTGCTGCCAAAGAGGCGCAGAGAAGAGTTCCAAAACCAACACCTCTCTCGGCAGAAGAGCACGCTGCGAATCGGAAACGGTTAAGCAAGGTTTGCTTCGTCAAACCGAAGTACTCGCACGAAACCATGATCAATGTCGCTGGCATTTTGAGGAAGTGGCAAAGGTGTGATGTGCCGGACTGAACTACATACTCTATTAGTATTCCTTTGCTCACAGAGAATAATGCAGATATTGCGATGAGAAGAAAGTTGGTGATTGGGAGGAGACGATCAAGTCTTTATCTCGGGAACTAACGATGGACTTCTTCCTCTTCGTATGCGGTAACTACAAGGTCAAGTCGTGGGGGACCTCGGAGGAGTACATACGCCAGTTCCAGCAGCTTTACACGACCGTCAACGGCCAATATATGAACCGCAATGATAGCAAAGAAGTTTACAAGGTACCACAATCTCTGCGCCGGGAAAACAACTTGCCCAAAGCTGACTAACATAATCTTAGTACCATCATAACGTCTTGGTTCCTAAATTTGGCCTGCGTGCGCCCAATATCGATGGAAAGCCCGTTCTCAATGTCAACAGCCTGGCCGCCCTCCTCACTTTCAATATTGCTTACGACGCCTGCACATTTGACCTGGAACGGCATCGACTCCAACTGGCTGGCTGCTACCAGATTATGTGTTACACCGGAGCCCGGCCCGCTGAGCTAGTGGACGGAGAAAGAAAAAAACCCAAAGATGGTTCCATCGAAAAGCTTTTTGGCCAGAAGGTCGTCCAGTCAGCCGACGACGGCACAGATGACACGATAGACACCCTAGACGACGAGTCGCAGAAGATAAACGAATTACTCTGCATGGAAACAACAAAACGTGGGCGTCCGAAGGCTCTTTGTTATGAAGACATCCTAATGATGCTTGTCCGTCATCCCCCCACGGGACGGCCTGTCTTGGCTATGGCAATTAAGTTTATTCACCACAAAGGAGCTGATAACAAGCCTAAGCCGTATGGGAACCATCCCTTCCCCTGGCATGCGGTATACTAACTGAATCCCAGAACCATTTTCTTCTTTACTCCGAGCAGGAAGTTAATCTGTTGTCCCATTTCACTCATTCTGGCCCTAGCACTGCATGATCATGCATTCGATGCACCGAGCCTGACTAGTGCATCCCGGGTGTTCGAGTCACAAGTCTGGGGCCCGATAGAGTGCACGCCACTTCGATGGAAAGAGGATATGCTCAAGGTGCCAGTATTTCGCCGCATTCGAGGCGGTGAACTCTCTGCCAACGAGCCAATGCCCTATTCGAAGCTCAATTACGACATGGGTCGGCAAAGTCTCGATTCGGGGCACGAGAAGGCTTTTACTCCAAAATTTGCTCGCAGGGGCGCTGCCAATGCTGCCAACGGTAGGTAATGTTTGTCTTTTGTGCTTCTGTTCCGTCCACTTCCCCTTCTTTCTCATCGTTATGGTATTACTGATCTGATTTATCTTGGCAGGTGACGCGCCGGATTCAGTTCGGGACCAGATGATGCGACATGACCCCAGGTTTTCTACGTTCTTTAGTGCATATCTGAACGAAATTGCAAACTTCGACCTCCAGAACGCTTTCCTTGAAGAGCCAAAACAGGACCAGTTGTTTCGGATGTTTGCACACGTTAGTCTCACCCGGGACCCTCGAGCCACACGAGATATGGTGCCAGAGGAAGTATGGGCACAGGTGCCACCCGACCCGGAAATCATGCGGTTGGAAAATGAGCGTGCACTTCTTAAACAGGGCCGGTATCGAATTGCTGGATGCGAGGACGAAGAAAAGATACGAAAGCTCACAGAGAAGATTAGGACTAAGAAGGCAGAGCGTGACAAGAGGATCGTCAAGTACTACCGGGAATATTACTTCTACAACCGCCCGACCTGGGACATTGAGGCGCAAGCTCGCGGAGAGTCACAGGTACAGTATGAAGAACCCACTATCGACCTCGCCATCTATGAGCGTGCCAGACTTGCAGAGATTTTATGCTACCAGTCTAAAGATTTGACAGAAGAACAGATCTTATGTCGTAGAATAGAGGTAGTCGACCTCATGGTCGCACTCTGCGACAAGAGGGATACCGGTAAGGTTGGCCAATCTAGGTCAAAGCCCTCCGTTCAGTCCGTTGTACAGCAATTTGTCAAGGAAGAATCGCCTGCCTGGTGCGAGGTCGATGATTTCCCTCTCCTCATGGACACAAGTCAATGTCCAGATTGCATTGGCGATGAGCGGTTGACAGCAGCAGAGCGTACCTTTCAGTGGTGTCGCCCTACCATACGAAATGATCACTTCGACGACCAGCACTTGGAAGACAGAGAAGATATCGCACGGCGAGGAGAGGCGCTCATTTGTAAACATCCCAAGTGTAGGAACGAGACTTTTAAGCACCTAGATCACTTCAGAATCCATGTTAAGTCTGTCCACAGCGTCCTTTTAAGAACCTCGGAGCAGGTAAATCGTAGAAGAACGAGACAGGAACAACGTCGCCAGATGGCCCGGGAGGCGAAAACACAGCGCCAACATGGAGTCCACAGGACGAAAATGGCGAGTTGAAGGGTCACTGACAGCCGTAATTATCACGGCCAGCATGAGAAGTCACCGTACACTTGGTGAATAACAAGATATTTGTATAGTAGCATCTACATATCATTTGTGTATATTCGGATACATAGATAGCTAGTCGCATATTCACGTTTCCTCTTAGTACCTGACTGTAGCTCTAAGCCGCAGTGCCAAGATCTGATATAGAGCCCTTGGTTACCTTTCGGGGCTTGTAACTGGGGCTTTGCTTTCGAGAGAAAGCTGGCAACAGTGATGGTATAGTGTCAAAGACAGGGACAACTAATCCGACCCTGTGAAGTATGAGGGAGTAATTGCCTGATGCATCGACACGACACAGGAGCCAAATCCGCCAGTTCGACAGACACTCGCAGCTGCGGAGTCAAGTACGGCGAAAACTATGACAGACCATACCGGTGAGTTTGCTTTGAAAGAGTGGGTGCATTCTCTAACCTAACTGGCGTAAATTGAGACGGTCTGGAAGATGAATAATATTCCGGCATGCAATGAGTTTACAAGCGGGAATCTGTTTGAGTGGTGGTCAAGTACGTAGGTATTAGGCTAGTGCCTCAATCTCCACATGAGTTTGAGGTTGGAAGAATACCCGACCAGTTTGCAAAGAGAGCAGATGTAGCCAACTCTGGTCGGCATACTCGACAGCTATATGAAACCCGACCCTGGATAGATCGCAACATCTTAGCCCAGATGAGAATAGACATGACGAGACTCAACGATCCGGTTATTGAATGAAAACAGTACCATCCAAACAGTTTAAACGCTTTTAACCACGTGCAGAGTGCACGGCGTCAGGCTGTGGAAGTAGCAAACTCCCTAGGGGTTTTCACGTCAGAATATAGAGAAACTTAATTTCTGCTTCAATGGGATGAAATTTTAGTCTTGTAAACAAAGCTAGAGCCGGCAAGTTACGTACAAATATTAGGTGGTACGTATCTTGCAGACTGGATACATGGGCAGTGGGGGCGGGAATCTCTGCTCCCTGAGGAATCCCCGAGCCTCCCTGAGCTCTGGTCGCGCTTACCTGAGTCAACCTGACCATCCCCTGAGCCAACCTGAGCAACCCCTGAGGCTGATGTAAGCACCGCCCAGCGATACCGCATTACTCACTAAGGACTACTGGCCAGTTGGATCACGTAGCACATACCTCTATCCATTAGAAAATATGGTGAACCAAGATTTTCCGTATTTTGCACGTCTAAGTCCTGAAATAAGGGCTTAAGATATGGCAATACATCTTTTATAGACCTATTGAAGTAATTCATTACAGCCAAGAACCCGTTATCACGGTTGAGGCACCAGCGTCGACGATTCGGAAGGTCTGCCGAGAAGCTAGGGAGGAAGTTCACCGATTATCACGATCCACGAAATGTGTCGGAATAGCGGGAACACGTCCCTCCATAATTTTTTTTTGCCCGGAGCTGCATGTTTTCTTCTTTTATTACCTTGAGGATTTACGAAGTTTGGTATCATTACACCCAGAAGCCAAGTTTGTTAAACATGTTGCATTTTCTATGGATTTACGTAGCCTGCACGATGTGGTACGCCTTTGCGAAGACCGATTCTCATTAACGAGCGTTCAACGCGAGCGAGTACGGAAAATGAGGCGCCAAGCTGCCCGAGGAATAGCTCAGAGTGAGCTGGCAGTCAGACTTGGCCCTATATTGCATCGCAATGATCGATCACTGCTGCCACAGCTATGTACAGCACCTTGTACTACATCCTCCAAGCTTACGGTCGGGATCAACAGCGGGGTCAAGAACTAGGCTGAAGGGCAACACCGGAAAGCCATCGCTGGACAGTTTATCGGATTTGCTTGCGAATTAGCTTCCATGGGAGGAATAGATCTCTAACATAGTAGTGTGTTTCTCAAACAACAAACTAAGGGACAGTTGTGGTAGTATTTCGCTGCTGAAGTTGGCGAAGCCAAGTATGGTCTTGGCTTAGCCATTTACGGCAAGCAGTGACCGCCTTTTGCTTCCAAAGCAAATTCTAGACGGGGGACAGAGGCCAAATTTTCCTCCACTTTTCTCTCTCTCACTTTGGTTGCTTTGTGGTAAGTTCTGGATACGAGACAAAAGACACGGTTGCTGCACTGACTAACTTGCCACGGACTGACGTGTAAATGGAAGCCATATTTGGACATTGTTCTATAGGAGAGGCATACAGCAACAAGTCAAGAAGGATGAAAATCAAGATTCGGACTTCGAAGCAGAATTGAGAGACATTGGTATCTTGATAAGTATGGAGCTTTCCTCAGCTCCGTTGTCTTTTGATGGCTGCCAAGGCGGAATTCATTCTATGTAGCAAAGAATGCATGTTCAACAGCAGGTCGTAAAGTTCGACGAATTGTCGGAATTTCAATGGCAAGTTGCTACACAAGCATTTAACTGGGCTTCGCGAAGTTTGGAAGAGAAAGCCCAAATGTTTCTATGCCATCATAATTGGCGGCACTTCTACATACAACTATGTAGCGACACGGCCTGGAAATTGGTTATGCAGCACAGGAAAAGCAATAAGATGCTTGCAACTATGATATTGGACTATCTCGATGACAATGATATTAGGATTTTCTTAAATCAGGAAACAAGGCCTAAGTACCTCAGCATTTTGCATTTAATGACAGTCGAACGCATAACCGTTGCAGCTGAGAATGCAACAGAGGAAAAGCGACGCAATCTTCTCCAGGGATTTGATAAGAAAGGGGAAGTGCTAGAGCAACTTACAGGAAGTCAAATACGTCGCAGGTCGAAGCTTGACAACTCGAAGAGTCACAAATCCGAACAGCCAAACATATACATCGCAACAGGAGACTTCATGTCGACCTTAGCTGAGTCCGCGAGAAGGTGCAGCTATTGTTTGGAAGACTATAGTGATTTATCAAGTTTTATTTTCCGATGCTCTGCACATACGGTACATCAGAGCCGATGTTCTGGCAAAGGCGACACACCTTGTCCAGCTTGTTGGAATTATTCTAGTGTTTGACTCTATTCTTTTTCGAGAAGACATCATTTTATCAATAGCAGTAGTTAATATCTTCCAAATCTTCTGCCTACTAATAGTAAATTCTTTTAACGGGAAAATGATGTGGCATAATGGCGTATCTTACAAAACTATAAACCCATCCTAATTCCTCTTCAAGCCATGGCCAACCACACGTCTTGCAGAAGTTCAGCCCCTAACCTGACGCCAGACGAAATTTCACCAACGCTGCCGCTGTCAGGAGCTATCCTTCCATCTTAAGCTTCTCGTTGTTAGCAGGCTACTAAAATGATAATGTTACAAACATATACGGATACTTTAGGATCAAAATCCGGGATTAAGCAACTGACAGAGCTACTACCTTGACTTATATAAAACTAAACCTGTGTACAGCAGTTACTTAGTTAAAATTCCTAGTATACAAGTATTCAACCCTAATATACAAATGAACTTGTTAAGTTTGCAAGAGCTAAATCTCAGTAGACACCAGGGCTTGTTGAGTAGCATGCTTTTGGAGGCCTTCAATTTACATCCTGATTGACTTCTGCTAATACAGGGAGAGTCTTTTCTAGCTCTACAATATGTCTTGAAAGCAGGCTCTGGAACTGATCTGCTGCTCGGGAATATTTGTGCAACTGCCCCTCGGACCGTGCCAGCTTGTCGCGCAATTCTATACTATTTGCTTCTGATACAATTCGTTGCTCTGATTCGGCATTCAGAGCACTCGACAACTGCAAGATCTGCTGGGAAAGGTTTTCATTTTCGATTGTTAAGCGTTCGACCTCTGCTCTCAGACAGCTTTGCTGGGGATTGACGAGGTTATCCGGTGCCCTAAGTACGGCTTCAAAGGTTTTGCCCACTTGTTTCGTCAAAAGACGGTATACCCCAATTGAGTGGTCACTAAGGTTTTTGGTGAGTAACGGAGTGACAATTTCCTCGTGTCCTGCGATTGGTTTCCAGGCATATTCGTCGCTAGATCGAGGGTTCAATCTAACCTCGGACGGCTTCACAATAATATCGAGTTGCCTTTCTGTGTTTCGTGAGAAATGAAATTTAGTGCGGCATTGCCATATTAGTTATGTACTCACTAATATGTTGCGAAAGTTGGATACGACACAGGTCTCTTTGCCGACGACGTTCCGCATTACTCGGCCGGACTTGTTCGGGCATTGGGGCTGTGTCTGTTGTTCCGGTGCTATTGTTTAAGCTCTATGGAATTCCCTAATTGGTGAGAATGACTCTGAAGCCTCGCGTATATAAATACCCGCTTGACTCAGTTTACTTTCTTGACTGCATTTATTTAGATAGACAAGATTTCGATGCTACCTCGCTGGAATAAAAATTCTGCCCTCAGCCAATATGTGCATAGAAGTGGTAGATTCCTGCCCACTTACTTGTATCTGCGAGCATCAACGGTTTTGTGGGTCAAGGTGTTTTTTGAACAGATCTTTCCGGCTTCAAAAGCCAGCACGAGGCATAGCCACATCTTTAAAAACCAGAACACAGCTCTATGTTTTTATACAAGCTCCTAAAGAATGTGAAGATCACTCTGTGATCGCGGCACGTACCACAAGAAGCTTCATTCCTGCCAAAACCATATCTACAAAATGACATCAACAGAGCGCAATGCGAGAAAAAACAAGAAAAGAGACAGAAGTGGTGAAAATTTCAAAAAGAGATGGCGCACAATGCTTAAAGCTGGGTTCGAGGTCCATCGGCGTTACCATGCAGATGTATATGTTTTGGTTCGACGAAAGGGTCAAGTCTACGAGTTTAAATCTACGAGTAAATTCTGGCCAATAGCCCCTGAAGATATTGTAAGAAGCGTGTTGGCAAAGGGACTAGAGAATAAGGCAATACTAACTCAAGGGTCTAGGAGAAATGTTTTCCAGTACCTTTGCAGCTAACTGCTGCGGAGATGGATCCCCAAACTATGTGGACAACAGACTCAATTTCGAAAGTAGATAAAGAGGCGTCGTGGTAGAATGTTCATAATTGCTTGAAAATACTAGCATAGCAGTCAATAAAAAATCATTTGTATGAAGATTGAACCTAGCAAGTTGACTATCGAGATTTACTACAGCAGGTAAGGGGTGAGAGAGAATGCAGTAGCAAACCTCTTAATAGGGCTGTATATTCTATAAAATCCTCTGGCTGGTTAAGTCTTTGACTGTAATACTACTCAGTGGATAGCTATAATGAACTCATAGCCACTGTAATTATTGTGTTGTGCACTTAGAGCTTCCGGTGCGATTCTCTCTTTCAACAAAATTTAGTCCGGGAAATGCTTGGGAAACACGATGGTACTTCCAAATTTGCTAACATCCAAAATCGGACTTAACTTGGTAAGGGCTCACAGCGCCGCTTAATGAAAGAGACAGCTACGGATTGTACAAATCTGCTCCAGATAAAGCGAGCATGGGGTAGACCTAGTCAACATTGCAGCCAGAAATGGCGGTGGAACTCATGTTTAGTGGGACAAACATGGATCTACAAGCACACCATGCCGTATTCATAGCTAGACAGGGGTATCTTTTGACCCAAGCTAATTGTGGCTGCGTAGTCGAATGGCTGGTCAGATCCAAGCTCGAGTGAACTGTTGTGTGTACAAGACGTACCTAGCATTTCTGTAATGTGTATTGTGGATTCTGCCACAGTACAAATGTTGTAGCTAGGGACACCATCCACTTTTTCCACAAATGAAGACAAATAAAAACATATACGTAAACTGCAGACTAGCCAAGGTGTCTATCAGTCCTCGTTAGGAAAGCCTATCGCGTTCACTTCGAGCCCTTCGCAACGTGCCTGAGTTATGCGGAAGTAGGCCAGCAAAACTATGTCCGAGTCAAAGTTATGTACTGTGTTGTGCACTTCGTGCTTCCTGTGCGATTCTCTCTTTCAAAAAAATATGGCCGTGGAGATACCTACGGTACATGATGGTACTTCCAAATTTGTTAACATCCAAAATTGGACGCAATTTGTAAGGGTCCACAAGGCGCGGCATCCAAGTCCCGCTGCGACAGAAGTACAATTTAGTATTTAGAAGTACATAGAACTAATGCTAAATCCGCAGCCCCACATGACAGTGCGACCCCTCTAGCGCAGTACTTCTCATCCTCATCAGGATACAAACAAGGCTCTTATAACTTGACCCAGGCGCTTCTCCATTCCAATCGGGCGGATTATTCCCTTGATTTCTCCCAAAGTAAGATTGGATCCACATTATCCCTAAGATCAAATGTAGAGAGCCGCACTTTTCCTCCGGTCAATTTTTTGAACTTAAACTGTGATAGCTTCATGAACGGCATTTTGGTATCGTAGCAGAACCGGGTGTCTAAGATTGTTTCCCTCATGATAACTATCCACTCACGTGATCGTGCCAGGCATGGTGGGGCCATGGATGGCCATAGAGAAGACGGCCAGGCAGACTTCTTCCTGTTCTGTGCGATGTACAGGCTTGCGGCTGAGTCCTTCAGACCCCGCATTGGCAGCCTTATGCCAGCCTGGCTGAGCAGCGTTTGCGAAGTCAGTGATAATGCCCCCTTATCCCATGAAGCATGGCCTTACGGCCAAGACCCTCTGCTTTATCCTGGCAGAGTGTCGATTCAATATCTTCATAAGGCCTTGCGATGCGGCTACTACAACGCGATAATGCAGGCAACTATAGCCTGACACCAGACCTCTCCTCCGACGATGTTCCGCCTTACGCGATTCTTTCCCACACTGGGGACCAGACGAGGTAGTCTTTGCGGACCTGGCGAAGACGCCAGGTGATTGGCAGCACAAAGCCGGTTACCATAAGATTGAGTTCTGTGCTCACCAAGCAAGACGACACGGGCTGCAACTCTTCTGGGTCGACACTTGCTGTATCGACAAATCGAATAGCACGGAGCTTCACACTGCGATCAATAGCATGTTCCGGTGGTATCGCGATGCAAAGCGATGCTATGTCTACCTGTCTGATGTCTCTGACCCTTTAACCTCCGTTCGACGGAAGAGCACGGCGCAGTGGGATGATACATTTCGACAGAGCAGATGGTTCACTCGTGGGTGGACGTTGCAAGAGCTCATCGCCCCGAAAACAGTCGATTTCTATTCGAAGGAAGGGGCTTGGCTAGGTGACAAGCAGTCATTAGAGCCTTTGATACGCGATATTACAGGCATACCCGTGAGTGTTCTGCGTGGTACACCTTTGTCCGACTTCCCTGTCTCGGAACGCGAGGCATGGGTACGCGGCCGTCTAACCAAATGCGAGGAGGACATGGCCTACTCGCTCCTTGGCATATTTGGCGTCCATATGCCGCTAATCTACGGCGAGGGGCGAGAAAATGCACAGAGACGGCTACGGGAAGAGGTCCAGAAAGCCATCAAGGGTAAAACCAACCGAAGAGCTAATGGAGATTAGGATTAAAAGCTAACAGTGTTAGGGACACGAACGAACGATTTCTCTGTTACCTTCAGCCTGTCCGAAGTTCCCGAGATCCAACATTTTATCGCACGAGAGAGAGAAATTGCAGAGGTGCGTAGGACACTAAGCTCAGACGGGACACGTCGCATCATTGTCCTCCACGGCCTCGGCGGCATTGGCAAGACACAGCTTGCTGTAACATACATAAAGCGATATCGAGATGAACATTCTGCTATATTCTGGTTCAACATTAAAGACGAATCGTCTATTCAACAGAGTTTCACCAAAGTTGCGAGACAGATTTTGCAACAACACCCTAATGCTAGCCGCCTCAGTGCATTAGACCTACAGCAAAATCACAATGAGGTAGTCGAAGCTGTCAAGGCATGGTTGAACTTGCCAGGCAACACTAGGTGGCTTATTGTATACGACAATTACGACAACCCGAAATTGACTAACCGCACAAGTAACTCGGGAATCGACATTAATCGCTTTATTCCTACGGCGCATCAAGGCTCAATTATTGTCACGACCCGGTTGTCACAAGTCGATATAGGACATCCAATTCGAGTAAGGAAGCTTGAATCAACGGACGATAGTCTCAAGATCTTATCATCGACCTCAGGCCGAGCTGGCCTGCAGGATGGTAAGGGTTCGCAGATAATATCAAGGCTCTACTAACAATTGCCACAGACGTGGATGCTAAGAGGCTCGTAGAAAAGCTGGACGGGCTCCCTCTTGCCCTTGTCACGGCTGGGGCGTACCTGAGGCGTGTTTCAACGAGCTTGGCTGACTACCTTCGCATTTACGAGAAATCATGGGCGAGACTTCACACGAGCACTCCAAGCCTAGGTTCTTACGAAGATCGTACATTATGCTCTACGTGGCAAGTCTCGTACCAACAAGTCCAGGAACAGAACCCTCTTGCAGCTCATTTACTCCGGTGGTGGGCCTACTTTGACAATGAAGACATATGGCTCGAACTTCTGCAGCCCGTTAGTAAAGACGGTCCTGCGTGGATATATGACCTTGCCGATGAGCTGAACTTTAATGGCGCGATGGGCACACTGCATGATTACGGATTTGTCGAGCCACACGTGTTCCGTCCAGACCTGATCGAATCAAGGGGATACAGCATTCACGGCTGCTTGCACTCTTGGGCCATCCATATATTAAATCAAGAGTGGGATAGCTATCTTGGCAAGCTCGCAGTAGAATGCATCGCCTCACGCGTTCCATCACAGAACCACGCCCAGTTCTGGTTGCTTCAAAGACGACTTCTGTCACATGCAATGACATCTTGCGCCACAATTCAAGCTAGCAATGAAGACTTGTACTGGGTTTTTCACAACCTAGGTCTCCTTTACGCGGACCAAGGCAAGCTACAAGAGGCCAAGGAGATGTACTTACGGGCGCTTCGAGGGAAGGAGAAGGCGTGGGGACCAGATCACACGTCAACACTAGACACGGTCAACAACTTAGGCATCCTTTACAAGACCCAAGGCAAGCCACAAGAGGCCGAGGAGATGTACTCACGGGCGCTCCGAGGGTGCGAGAAGGCGTGGGGACCAGATCACACGTCAACACTCTCCACGGTCAACAACTTAGGGAACCTTTACGCAGACCAAGACAAGCTACAAGAGGCCGAGAAGATGTACTTACGGGCGCTTCGAGGGTACAAGAAGGTCATAGAGCCCCAAAACATCACGAGATACCGACCAGCGATCAACACTAGGTGGGGTCTAGGGTCCTTGTTATGGACTCATGGCCAGCTAGTCGAGGCCAGGACATACTATCAGCGCGCTTACAGTGATCTTAAAGGACTGTTGGGATCGTCGCATAAAGATGTACAGTCGCTACAGAATACTCTGCTAGACCTGAATCGTGCAATCGAGGCTGGGTCCGTTGGTGGAGATAGGCCTACGCCAACGCCAACACAATCCAGGAAGAACAGACGCCGGTAGGTCTTTAAAAGAGTCTCGGATATTCGCTCGAAGTGGGTAGCTCACAGTTAATGATTCCTTCTGTCTTAGAGGATGCATAGTCAAGCTTATTCTAAGTTTCCATGAACAAAGGTTAGTATAAGACCATGTGCATTATGGTCTATGGAAATCATGCTCTATTACGCGGAGACGCACGTGATTCATGCCTAAAATCGCAAAGTATTAGCTATCTAAGCTTGACGAGGAGTTCTGCAAACGTACAGTATCCTCGTATGGATTTAGGTAGTTTGAAAGCAGGGTCTTTGTATAATGCCGGTCCTGGCAGCTACATGCTACCTGGATTAGCAAAATCTTTGACAATGGTGTAACCCCAGCGAGAGGCAGACATAGACGGAAACGGTATCTTGTAGAAGTGCAACTAGTGACTTGGCGAGCATGGGAAATACCACGTGAGACTTTTGTTGTAGCTAGTTTTGAGCCGTCTTGACACCACATGCAGCACATTTGGCTCCTTTCTTTTTTTTTTGTTGTTTAGGGTGGTCCCCAATACCCTGGTTGTGAATGTCAAAGTGAATCGTCAAATTGCACCAACCACTCTGACCCCAGAAATTTAGAGATTTTAGTATGCTAATGAAAGATGTCCAATACAACGCAAGGGAGACTATTCTAGGGGATGTCACCCCTCGACCCTAAATAGCTTTGGTGCTATTTGTGGAGCATGCGAGGTTGCCGCATCGCCACGCAAAAGCCATGTTTGGATTACTAATCCCGAAAGTCAAGTTCCGGATGCCAGAAGTAGACAGTGTGATATGGTTAAATTAATACTGTGTGGGTTCTTCAAATTTGTTTGAAAGAGAGTGCAGAAAGAGGAAGCTGTATTTGCACAGTACAATACAAATTCTGGTTAACATGTAGACGTAAATTCTTGGTAGGCCAATGCATGAAACTGATTTGAATGGAGCACAAATCCGCTGCGCAGCAGCCAACAGGAGTGCATGTAGAAAATCCTCTGTCAAACCCACATCCAGCTAACCCCGGAAGGGGGTGGGACTAGCTGAGCAGCCATATTTGGGCAACTGGCAGGGGTGAGGGTGACTTTACTGCAGCTGGTTCCAGCGTGCACATAAACTCTTCAGGGGTTTTCCTAGGCTCCCCACAGGGCAACAAGGAGTGTCTGTTATACCCACACCACCCATTCAAATTGGTGGTAGAAAACAACCCAAAGAATGGCTAGCATAGAGCTTTGCGTTCACATATAAAGTTCGTACCCCTTCAAGGGGTTCCAAGAACCTTCTTTCTTCTTTTGATCCCTTGGGCTATGTAGCTATAGTTCAGGAGAGCCGCTCGATAGGTGAATTTGTCACCTTGAGTTGAAAAGCCGTGCGAGGTGAATTTGTCACCTTGTGTACGGAGCGGAGACCTCTCCCAGGTCGCTCGATAGGTGATTTTGTCACCTTGAGTTGGTAAAGCCGTGCGAGGTGAGTTTGTCACCTTGTGTACGGAGCGACAGTATTTCACGCGAGTGGGCCCCCTCGTCTGAATTGCAAAGCTACCGCTGTGCAAGCGCGCGGAGCGTCAGTGGTGAATTTGGTCACCTAGATGCAAACCCGTATCAGTGGTGAACTTGGTCGCCTAGATACACCCAAACTGGTTCAAGGTGAATTTGTCACCTTGTTCTTGGGAGATTATGTTCCACCAGCAGGTATAGGGTAGGCTACTTTATGCGATGAACCGCCATATGTTCTCCATTTCGTGACAGTACCTTCGTCCGTAAATCGGCTGGTGTGAGGAGCCAGCAGTAATGATCGTCCAGAAATGGCATTCAGATTATGATCTGGCTGTGGGGGCAACCTGGAGGAACGCTAGATTCCCAAGTCAAGGCAGAAAGTTGCCATGCCTGGACCAACACTCCCAGGATACTCCCAAATGGAGGAGCATCGTCAATGAGGGATTTCGGAGGCCACATGTGCTCCTCACATCCTAAAGCAAGTTGCGGCTCCCCAGATGAACCCCAGCTTTGTGTTGGTCCATATCTAATGGGGGTGGTGTGTAATGCAGCCTTGAAGTCACAAGGCACGGGGGATGGAATTTCAAGTCCAGGGGTAGCTAATGGCTGCTATTGGGGGAAGACTTCCATGTATCCGCTGGCCAGGGCCCCCTGCCAGTGGATCAAGTGGTTCCTGCAGTCAACGGACTAACATATGACATTTCTGCTCAAAGGAGCGTTGGGACGCCGTGCTGGATTATGCATTCATCTTTTTCGCCTTCCCCTCCCTCCTCGTATATAGAAATGGGGAGTTCACTATTCAAGACGCGGCTAAAGGTTACAACACCAGTCTTCTTATTATATATGGATTATGCATTGTTACTGCATCCGCATAATTCGTGAGGAATTCACTCCAGAACCATTCTTTTGGATACCATTATTCCGCAGGCTCTTCTTTTACCCCGTGAGGCTTTCTCATAACCTTGACATACTTCTTCATGTCTATGGAGGCCGATTTGTGCCATTCATTTAACTTGTCAAAGTTGATACAGTGCTTGTCAATGGAGCTGTTTGAGGGCAATAAATATTAGCAATTTGACTGGTGCGCATTCCGGAATGACGAATCAGACGTACAAATCAGGGAATGGATACTCCCAGCCTTCCTTCCAGTGTCGTGTCACAAGATTCAAGTTGTTACTACCATTAGAACACTGGTTAGTGGGAACTCAATGATCGTTCTTGCAATAGCACCTCACCTGCATGCTATGTTTTGGAACAGAATATCTACGCAATGATTGATATGTGTTTCCCGGGCTGTGCCGCCATTCCCTGTACTAGCTGAGCATAAAAGTCAGATACTCACATTCCATTGGCTATTGCGTGTACTTGCCTGTGCTTTGGTTGTAGTAAGTGGCATATGCTGCGCGTCGTAGCCTACGAAGTGTCAGCCACGCATACCAAAAAATATCTCTCTCGAGATTGGATTTCTTTGGTGTCATGGGGTCAAACCATTGGAGAATGAACGCTTACGTGTTCAAGCAATGCAAATTGTGGAATATATCTAACGCTGCAACGTAAGCATTGTCTCCAAGTCCCCAAACGTCGTTTTCCAGCTTAGCAACCGTGTCAGGATTCTTGCCCATTTTGAGGATCTGTTCTCGCGTCACTGGAATCGGACGGATAAGCTCAATGTCTTCTTCCCAAATAGAATCTGCGGCCGGGTTTGGAAACTGTCGAGCGATAGACAAGGTGCTAGTGGCATTGACAGTACCATTGATTCGCTTGATGGATGGCTCGAGATCGATCATGTCAAACACGGGACCTAGCTATTTAGTTAGTAACCAAGAGGCTCTTTTTGCAAGATCATATTAGATACAATGGTGGGAAAATTAAAGCTCACTATAGCTGGATGTGACTCGGAGCTTAGCGTTTAAGCGCATGTCGAGGCTATGGCTCACAACTATAGATGCCATTACGGCGCTTACGGTGAAAAGTGCTAAGTTTGCAACTGACAGGATAGCGAATTTGTTAAAGCCTGTGCTAGAACACTCAAAATCCCCTTTGAAGGTGTCATTCTCAGCATCTTTTTCTGTCATATCCTGATGCGTCAGGCCTACGTAGCCGGACCATCGTGGAGAAATGCTTTGGATGCGCATGTTTATTACTTTAGCGCCGTTTCTCTTCCGGGAATACTGCATATATAAAAGGCAAATAATACATCGAATCGAAAGCGTAAAAAGTCCCATCTGATGTTGTTTCCACATTACAAGGCAATTCTGCATGTGATGTCCGAAGTTATGACGCATCAGCAAATGGACTCTCATCTAGATCTAGCTCCGGCAGCCAAAAGTGACTTCACAGTGATACAGTTTCTGCAGGGTCAGATATTGTGCTGTAAGTCTATCCGGTAAATATGTGACCTCACGCTAAACGATTGGATATCGAATTATTGTCCCAATAATGTAAAGGTCAGAACTTTGCGTCGAGCTGTTTCGGGAATAGTGATGTGGCCTTGTACAGTACGTGTACGTACAGTACTGTATTTTAGCCCTAGTACCGTACGTACAATGGGGTTGTACAATACAGTACATACATACAAATTTCCCCTTCCTTTTTGGGCAATAGTGAGCCCTGCCCTTGCACCATTTTTGAGCCTCAAACCTCAGATTCCACCTCAGTGCCAACACCCAATATATCACCCGTCGACTGTAATACACCCTCCCACTCAAAATCCTCATTGGTTGAGGCCATCGCGCCGTCCATCCAGACCTTCTTGCCCTGCGCATTCACAAATAACTCGAGATATGAATCTTCGAGTTCTAGCCAGTCCTTCTCCTCAAGATCCGCCCAGCGCTTTTTGTGGGCATACTTCTCGTCCTTGAGACGATCTAACACGCGGTCGTTCATAAAAATGAAGGCCTGCATGTCAGCGTGCACTGGCGTAAGGCGATTCCGAGCTTTTGTATGTATAAAACTAATAGCAGAGAAGCTTCGTTCTGAGGGTACGGAGTTCACAAGTGTGTTCATCACCTTCACAGCTACTCTAGCCAGAATCGAGCCCTGGTTGAGGAGGCACTGCCATGCCATTGCTGGCTTAAAGCCATCGTCGTATACGGCGCTGTGCTTATTAAATAAGCCGTCTGGGCCGCCCGTACGCATTCGGAAGTGTGTGAATTCGGAGAGAGCACGGTGATACTCGTCGTTGTTTTTCAGATGTTTCCGCAAATACTCTTGTACGCGCGCAAAGACGCTAGGTGGCAGTTTCGAATTCGGACCTGTTGTGTCAGGCCGGAGGGCATCAGCGACCCAATGTATATTGTACGTTTGCTTATCAAGCCGTGCTTTGAATATAGCGTCAATATCATCCCACGGAACATCAGGAAACTGATCAGCCTCCCTCATCTCGGCCCACTTGCTTTTGATTTGCAGCCAGCGATTTACAACGTACGCGATTCCCGACTCATCAGCCTCGGAAGCGTGTTGAAAGTCGTTCACAGGCTTTAGCACAGCGATCGCAGTCTCAAGTTTTAGCCAGAAGCTGTTGTCTTTGATGATCCGAACCGCTTCGGGCAGGAGAACGGGGCACCCTTGGGATCGCAGCTCGCCTCGTACATCTTTTCGAATAGACCAGTCTCTGGCAGGGTCTCGAGAACGGAGGAGGGAGAAAAATGAATTGTACTGAGAACCCCAGCGTGTAATTACACTATTTGGTTAGTATGGGGATGTAGCCGACAGACAGCTGGCGAGTTACCTTCTGATCAGCGCGCGAGTTATTCCGTTCCACCTTGTGCGCTGGCACGTTCTCAATCTTTGCAATTGTAATTTAGACCGTGAGAAAAACGTGAGAAGTGTGGTGACGTTATCAAAGAGATCCTCAAAGAATGGAAGGAGAAGGATATCTTTAATTAAGAGCTGAAGGCCGTGAGAATCGCACAGAGAGAAGTTGACATGTGAGAGTTCTGGGAATCTCCCTAGTAAATCGTGTACCGAGCGCATCGTATTTTCGGTATCCGTACAGATAGAGTTGATTCTGGAGAGATCACCGCCGCACAGTTTCTGCATTTCTCTCCATATCAACTTCACCCAGTTCTCTGCTGTGTGCTGTTCGTCTCCCGTATCAAAAGTTTTCCAGTAGAAAGCTGGGCCGTCTGGTATTTGTACCGAGATATTAACGATTCTGTGGCCGGAAACATTATCGGAAGCGTCAAATATTATATTGAACCATTCTGAGCTAGTAATGCGTTGGAAAACCTCGTCAAGGAGTTCCTGATACAAGTCGGGGAGAATTCTCGTGATAGCAGCGCGGCTAGGAGGCTTCCAGCCAGGCTTAATGCGAGTGAAGAAATAATGCCAACGCCGGCTCTCGAACAGGCTGAAGGGGCGGCCGCCAGCGATTACGGCGGCGGCGGCATCATAGGCGAAACTGTTACTCTCGTCTTGCGAGATATGCTGAACTCCGACCTCGGTTATCTTCTTTTGTATAGCTTCAGAATATGGGGGAGGATGTCCAGCTTCATCTTGAGCCTGACGCTCTTGTTGCTGCTTGCCTTGCCATTTCTCACACGCAGCGAGATGCTCTTTAGGCCGCCCAATAGAAGTGGCTGCAAAGTCCTTCTGGCAGTGACGGCATCTGTATCGCTTGCTTTTCTTAGGGTTAGAGCGGCCGAGGTCAATAAACTGTCGCCAAACAAAGGCAGCGTTAGCTTTGGTGGGCGCCATCTTTTTAGCGATACCTTCAATTGGTACAAAATCAGGAGTGCGTTGAGCCATCAGAGCTTTTGTACAGCCCCGTATTTGTACGATATGACCCACAAATTCCCCTATTTGGAATATCGTACGTACGCAGTACACGTACGTACTTTTTCTTCTTGTACGTACGTACGTACAACAGTGTTGTACGAAAAGTACAACATCACTATTCGGGAATGCATTGTATCCTGTTTCCCCAACATGATCAGTCTCGTCGGCAGATCTCTAAGCTCTTGTGTGATGCAGTGAGTCTTCCACAATCCTACCCATCAAAACCACTCGGCTTGTTTTGCTTACCTCTGTGTGAACCTCTGAAGGCTTAATAGCGACACCGTCGTATTCCGAGGCAACGCCGACGAGTCTGCTGGGCAAGTGCTCACGGGCATCATTGTGCTCAGTCTTCAATCTGCAAGACTCATTGACCATCAAGTTCGCTTACGGTTGTTGGCCATACTGGAAGTTGCGAACGACACTGCTACCATACGGCAGAGGCTACGAGAATGCTTTCTTAGTAACAAGACCAGAACAACAGAGATTGTTTTGGAGCATCTTGGGTCCCGCCAACTACGCTCAAAGAGCACAAACCCCCTGTCGTCAGCTGGACATTACAGATATCCTTTCGAGCTTTCACTCCCAAGCGATTTAGCAGAAAGTGTCCAAGGTGTACCTGAAGTATCTTTGAAATATCGTCTCGATGCGACTATTTTAAGTCAAGGGCGGCCAATCCTTTATGCTCGCAAGGCCCTTCGCATCATTCGCACCCCCGCATTAGACGCTCTTGAACCACTGCAAGGCGTAGGAGGTGAAAGTATCTTGGCTGATAGGCTCAGGCACGATGTTAGTATATTTCCAAAAGCGGTAAGCTTTGGCGGAAATATCCAACTAAAACTGCGTGCTTGCCCGCTGGTGACGGGACTAAAACTCAGAGACATTAAGGCAAGGATAGTAGAAATTCGAGAGTTCTCAACGCAGGAAAATCGCAGTAAAGAAGTCCGCAAATGTATTGCAGAAGTTTTGAAGACTGCACCAGGTCAGAAGGCAAAACGCCGAGACATGGAGCTGGGTTCGGATAGGGATGACTGGGCGTTAAGCATAGAATTATCACTTCCTAGGAGGATTGGAGACTGTATTCCAGATCTTTCGCATAGTAGAATGCGAGCTCATCATAGAGTTGAGACTATATTCGCTGTGATAGATCTGGATGGGAAAGTTCTTAAGGCAAGTGACTTGCAATAAAACCCACCTCCCGCGCATTGCTAACGAACTCCTTAGATCTGCACCACGATACCTATAACGGTATATATGCCTCTTGATGCCACTTTTAATGATGATGGAGTTATTCTGACTCCTAGGATGGCTGCTAGA
The DNA here is from genome assembly GCF_001653235.2 of Pochonia chlamydosporia 170. Lineage (NCBI taxonomy): Eukaryota > Fungi > Ascomycota > Sordariomycetes > Hypocreales > Clavicipitaceae > Pochonia > Pochonia chlamydosporia. The sequence continues at coordinate 355,561 of NW_019154048.1, forward strand.
AGTACCCAGCCTGCTAGTTCTATTGCTCCGCCGGTGTATTAAGATTGCTTAACCTCTTAGCACTATTGTAATTTAATCTAGAGGCGGAATAGGCACTTTCAACTACTTCAAACAATTAGAGGTTTCCAAGCCGGCATCCTCATACAAGGAGCTACTCTGGGTCACGAAGTCACAGATTCAACTCAAAAATGTGGCTGCAAACAAGAAGGATCATCCCACAGACTGTTGCGTAGAGTTTCACAAGAAAGGAGTTCATATGCTCACTGTGACCAGTCTGAACAAGGTCCTTGGACCGGCGAGTGCCAGGGCGAAAATTGAGAAGGTCTGTGAGCGAGACGGCATACCTACGCCGTGGAAGGCGGGATGGGTGAGCCACTCATGGACATCAGAGCAGCTTGTGCCCTCACGTGAACATCCAGTGAATCCCAAGTTTGAGTCCCCTTGTCGTCGGCAATCGCGATATCAGCTTACTTCTCTAAAAAGCTTGACCATGTCGGATTGTTCAGCTCTCGATGCTACAATGCAGTGGCGTGTATCTGTCATTGCCAGAAATCGCGAGGTCAGTCCCCATCTTGAGAAGCAGGCTGGCCACCTCGACAGTCCGTTGCATGAATAGTGGCGTCCATCCGGCGTTGTTGGCAATCGACATGTCAACCTCCATCTTAAGAAACAATAGCTACCTCAATATGTCGGGTGGCAATCCTCATAAAGCCTTGTCGGGCGACATCTTCCCAACGCGTGTCGCCCGATGTCGAGATGGATAGAGAGCATGTTCGAAAGCTGTAAAGGTTCTTTTGACAGCCTGACTGAGTGACAAAAACAAGGGCAGGGATTCAGACATGGAAAACAAATAGCCAGGCAGAAGACAGAAATTGAGGAAATAACGGTGGCGTCTGCCATGACGTGCTACTCCATGAATAACGTGCAGAATACCTAGCTACAGCATGTCCCGGGTTAGAATGGAATGCCCATGTGTGATTGATCTAACAGGAACCAACAGTCTGGCCTCGATGGTCGCATCAACCTCTCAACAATGTGTTTCAACTTGGAACTGATATTAGCGGCAGCGAACATGCGCAATCAACATCTAATGACAGAATGGGCGGCACAATTTAACAATTGGCCCTTTGGTATGAGGCCATTGCCTTTTTGACACGATATGACACGAATTACTACTAGACCCTATAGACTTTATGACTCCCTCAACTTGTCCTTGTCTTACCCTCGAATCAGGTATCGACTGGGATTTCACTGTTAGTTGCCTGTCAATATGAAAACGACTTTTTTTTTGTTTTTAGCAGGATGGCTTCAACAGGCCCAGCACAGGTTGTGCTTTGCGTGACTTGTAGTACGCTCACCGGCAATGGAGCGATTAAATCGTGTCAATTGAGCCGCTCTGGGCCACATACAAGCGAAACGGTAATATCTATTTGAAGATACAGACTAAATAAGACGGAAATATGCGTAGGTTACTCGGGTTGCCCCACCGAACTTGGGTTTCAAGCATGAGCACCATTTATCTCATTTGCTTGAATCCTCCCCATGAGTTGTGGGCTTAGAACCTCATCATATACCCATGTATCCTCTTTGGACGGACGACCATGCCAATGCAAAAGGTGCTGGCGCTTCCCAGTTCTCAACCGGGCTCCTAGAACATCCACGCCCGCCCATGTCGACTGGCTGGGAGCGGGCTAAAATCTGACGCGATCGAGTGGATAGAGTCAGATAGGTGGTACACTGAGACTTCTAAGAGTGCTTCAACTCAATACTTACTGGTCAGCCATTGGCAAACCCGTCCACTTCTTCTATGCCAAAACTTTGCATTCCGGAAATTGCGCTCTCCACTCGTAATTTTTGGCTTCGATGAACCGCCAAAATCTGACACGAGCGCCGTTCTAGCGGAGCCAAGTGATGTTGAATATCTAGCACAATATGTCTCTTCAAAGTACATACGCTAGCCAATGGACAGGAACTTTGTCCTATTCGAACCATGCCAAGTCCAAGTCCCTCATCACGAAGTGAGAGATTCGCCGGCTTAGGCTCTTAAATGGGTCGGAATAATCAGGTTAGGATAGGTCCAGGATTGCGATTTCTGACATCTCATGCGTCGCGTTAGGCGAAGTTAATGGGTCGGGCTCATCACCTCTAAATATATAAAGGTCCTAGGAATCCTCTTTAAAGTTTTCTACAATCTGCACTTAAAAGTACTTTAAACGTCTACAAGCGGCCTCCATCTATAAACTCCCTTCAACGCTACCAATTGTAAGCAAGGTCCGAGCTTAAACTGAGGTATATTTATTGACTTTGTCCAAAGCAAGATGCAGATTAAGATCTCTCAAGTCTTGACCCTGGCATCGTTGGTGTTGTCGTCTGTGCCACTGGGATCTGCGACGGCTCTTGCGAATGTACCTGGCACTCTAGACAAAAAGATTCCCGACAATCTTCACTTCATCATGAACGTCACCTCGCATGAGACAACTGATGAGCATGGCCTCGTCAAAAGGGCCTGTAGCAGAAGTTGTGAACAATGGGAGGACGCTCGTCGCGTCGGTGCCTCCTGCTATGACGCAGGTCACGGCAACGTGGACAGAGGTGCCAACCTGTTTGAAAGTGATAATTTTATAGCCGCTAATCAAGGCGTCGACCGACAAATCCACAGTAACCCAAATGGAGCTCCAATAAACGTCTACTTCAGGAAAAACAGAGTGATCGTCAAGGAGAAATTGATCTTCGTGCTTGACAACCGGAATAGCAACGCCGCGAGTGGATGCTCTATCTTCTCGGTGCTCGAGAACAACCGATTCGAGGCGAACAACGTTCGTCTCTCATTTATAATTAACTGATACAACTTCTGATCTCACTATTGGTTGCCATGGGCCGGATTGGTAGGGATCAACCTTTGATTGCTCGATATGTTTCATTTTCACCGCCCCTCTGCCTCCCCTTTCTATACTATCTTGCTTTGGTGCCTTTCAGTTTGAAGAGATGGAGGCATCCTTCGGCCAGACTGCAAGCCTTATTGAGTCTTCCCCATAATCTGCTTCAGTGACGTTGCGACAGTGGGCTCTGGGAATAGTTAGCGCGTGGGTCTGAGATAGCAGGTAGAAATTACCTTCGCAACATCGCTCATGGATGTTACGGAGGTTATTGTTCCATAAACTTCTATTGCATTAGACTTCTCTCGGTATTTGGTGTTGTTTACTACTATGCTTAGTTTTCACTATCTATCTACTACCTGGCCTTTCCAACTTTTGATCATCGACGCTGGGGATACTGACTGCGCGAATATCAAGACCAAATTCGGCAGCCACGGCCGAGGCAAGGCTCGACTTCCCAGTGCCGGGCGGGCCCTTCCTGAGAGATGTCTCGTTTTGCTGGAGGATATAGATGCCGTAAGAACAGATCGGTCGCATGACACTGGGGTTCCTGAGAAAAACAAGAAGTCGCTTTCTTTATCGGGTCTCTTGAACACCCTTGATGGTGTGGCATCGCAGGAGGGCCGTTTCCTCATAATGACCACAAATCACATTGAGAAGCCGGACAAAACACTTATCCGGCCCGGCCGTATTTACAAGAAGATTGAGATAACTTTGGCTGACTCTAGTGTGATAGCCCAGTTATTTTGTTTTATATTTGGCCCTAACACGGAGGATAGTGCATCAACAAAGGAGGAAGTTTTGGCAACAAATCAGCTGACTGACTGGACAAAAGGACCTTACTTTGTCGGTATGGAAGCCTTCGGATTCCCAGACGATCACGAGATATCAGTACAAGATGTCGCCCTGGCGCGTAGAATATGGTATCAGCAGGTGTGTACTAGCTGATTAGATGGCAATTTGTGATGCTGTTGTAAATGGGTCCATTAGACTGGTGCCTAGAGCACAGGAACACTTGACACCATGCAATACCATTCTTTTCCCACCGTCCGTTGGTTCAATATTGGCCTTAAGAGTCGGTTCGTGGCAGTAGCCATTGAGCTTGACCCTTTAGAATGAAGGCTTCATACTAACTTGGTTCTCCTCAGCGTGCCCGCGTTATTCGCCACCGCCTAGTTGTTCTTGCTGAACCTCTAACGTGTCGCCGTCCTGCATCTCCAACTGTGCATATAACCTTAATGTACCAGGTGCCCATCATCGAAGTAAGGGTAAACAAATATTACCACTTCGGGAGTATGCGTTGGCTGGACTCGAGTGCCCTCGAAGAACAAGCGAACCGCTTTGATGTTCTTGCCTTGCTGGTCGCAAAAACGCATTCATCAGTTTCCCCAGCCCCGCGTTGCGACATATCTTGAAGACCATCTCATTGTAGCCAGAAAGATTGAGTCTAGCCATCGGCTTATTATTCTTGGCAGCGGTAGTGCTCATACAAACCTCTCATCTAACTAGTTAGAAGAGAGAGGGGAAAAAAAAGAAATAAGTGGGGGAACGCCCAAAAATTATGAAGCCAGCGCGCATGCAACATGTGACCAGCATACTATACAGCATTGGAAACGGGCGGATAATCACGCGGTGCGGGTATGAGGTCCATGAGACAATTTCTTTATCGAACGGCTGTACAACTCAGGGTTGGCAAGGAGAGAATCTTCTCCCTATTAAGAAACATCATGTCAACATTTATTTTATGATCTTGGGTGACGAAAAATGGTTTCTTTCTTGTATTGCTCCGGGAAAACTGCTTGTGCCACATCCCCCTAAAAGCTAACGCATTTACCAGGGCTAGATAAGAACCACGCAGTTCTGCGGCAGAGAGCATGTCTCGTATCAACAACCCCGGCGTATGATCAGATATCCAAGTGTTTATGGAGTTCACAGCAGCGGGAAGACTCTGATATTGTGCAATTTCTGCGTCAAATCCCTTCAGGAAGCGTTCGTAGGTTGGATTCAGTGTAACACTTGTATCGGTATGAAATTGGTCACTGCAATGATAACAACATACTGTACCTAATTGGCGATCCAATCGGCAGGACCGAAACCACCCATTGGATAATAAGAAAAGTAGAACGCTCAGGCTACTTTCCCAAAGTAATTTGAAGATGACCGCCGTTACTCCAGCCCTGGCATCCACCTGACGGGTCAGTACCATATGTTCCGTACGTGGCACCAGGCTGGCTACCCGGCTGACAGTTCAGCAACTCGTAACTGCCAGACTTGCTACACGTATTTCCAGATTTGCAGACAAATACGCATGTGTCCATGTCGGAGACGCATCCTTCGGGAGTTTGAACGCCCATTCTGGTACCCGACATATTCACCTCCCTCGAGATATTAACCGTTGCATTCTCTCCAGTTGTGAATTCCCCCCAGGTGTTGTCAATCTGGCCATACTGACTAAGAGGAGTTTGTCTGTTTACCAGTGCCGACCACGCACCAGAAATGCCATTTGCAAGACTTACGGTTACAGTATCGTCTTGGTTTGGGAGAGAATAGGAGATTTCTGGATAGCGCACGTTCATGAAGCTGGACTGGTAGTCGATTGGTGCGAAAACCCAAAGAATGACAATTACCGGGGATTCGGCATGGTTAGTAAACGTAAAAGTGTTAGGACCATCGTCACTAAGTCGGATATGACCATTGTGACTATTAATGGAATGAATATTGCCTCCTTGGCCGGCCATGCCAATGCTAGACATGTATTGACAGTCAACTTCGCTCAGACCAAAGGCGAGGTTGCCGCAGTCAATTTTTCGCTTTCCGATTGTATTTTCGCTTAAACTTTATGCTTCATCAGTATTTGATGACACAGCCAACAAGCCACCGCACGGAGATGTACATAGAATAATTTGTAGCGCTGACAATAGGAAGCAATAACGCACTCGTGATACTAAGTGCGACTGTTACCATTGGCCGCAAAGCAGGTCTTACAAGCGCACCGCGATGTGAAGATACAATCATTATATTCATGTGAGAGTTATGGACCGTTAATAGGTGTTAAAAGAAACAACCCGTCGTGTAGACTTTAACGGACGGCTAACGGGGGCAAACAAGCTTACGGAGAACGACGTACTATATATTCCCCGCACAAATGTGATAGTAGCCGTATATGGCCTTCAGGCGCATTAATACCACCAGTCGTTTTTTGACTTTTCCGTTGACCGTGAACTTGTTTCGTACAGTTTTGACTGCTCTGCTGTACTTCGTAAGTAGAGGCCAAACTCACATTTGGCACTTTCTCGACTTTGCCGCTTTATTATCTCGCGCAAAAGCTGCTTTCTCTACAGAAACTTGTGCTGTTCATGTTGTCTGCGCCAACACCCTCGTTTGAACTAGCAAGAGAAGATATTCCACGACAAAGCTTTGTAATTCTATGTATCACCCAAATCCAGCTTTGGCAGATATGAGAAGGCTTTGAATGCACGCTATATTGACAAACGAGAGGAGTGTTTGGAGATAAGAAGCATTAACAGAAGAGGAAGCAGTATGTTTGTGTACTACCTGAGTGGACAGGTTCAGCATCAGCCGCCAATCTGCTCCTCAGATATGAGCAAAACACTTGTGGCCACTGAGCCTAAATTCGCTGAACAAACAAACCTTGAGACACACATCACAAGGCTTTTTGTAGATTCGGCTCCGCAAAAGGTTTATGCCATGAAGCAGATAATTGCTCTTCTTGCGTAGGCTCTCGAGCGGGATACATCAATACATTAATGTACAGGGCCGTCTAGGTTCAGCGCCTACTAATTTACTTCCAAAGTGATAGTGAGTGTGGTGCACCCGGACTGAAAAAAAGGGTAGTAATGGTTTTAGCGGACGCTGAAACGGGAATCCACTGTACAGTACGTTATGACACGAATATATGTGTATACCGGGATGCTTACCCATTTTCGCTGGCCGCACAGCGAAATCCACTTCTGGCTCCTGCGGCAAACGGCAGGGTGTTTGATTCAAGCCATGGACAGGGCTGCAATCATTTACAGTACAATCCTAAATGCTCAGCACTTTAGTGACAGTGAATCAGCTAAGCAACTGTATACTTCAGGGGATAGATTTGGATGCCCAACAAAACAAAACAAAAAGGGCAGAGGGGAGAAGAGTAAAAAACTGTATATAAGTAGCAGACGAAGTGGAATCGTTCTTTTAAAGTATAGGAACACTTAAACATCTTATTCGAAATGCGTCTCACTTTATTGCTTTCCATTGCTGCTATTGCAGTGGCTCTGCCACAGTCGCCTAAAATCATGACCCCTTCTGTTGCTAAGCGATTGCCTTACACAGACACCGATAAGGAGGTGGCAAAACGTTATACAGACACCGACAAGGAGGTTGCTTGATAGGAATGGCAGCTGCATACATCCGAATTTGGTGGTGCTAGTTTTTGTCCCTTAGTCCAAGTTGCTTTTGGAGCCATACTTAGTTTTGACTATTTGAAAGATTGAGAAACCACTGCGCATAATGTTTTATGTAGTACTCTGTTCTGTGAATATATAATACTTGCGGTATGATACTAGATCCTTCGTTATGAATGTGGCTTTTCTGATCCGCTTATCGAGTTCTTCGTCCACTATAATTCGGTGATGCGCGGTGAAGGTTTTGATAAGCAGACACCGACAACTCGACTTCTACCATTGCTTAGCGACGGAGGTGTCGAGGAAAGCCATAAAACTAAAAAGTGAGGCTCGTATACAACACTTCAGTACATTGTTTCTGCTTATTTGGATCGTCCTTTCTGCTCCAAAACTGGCGTAAATAGTACGAGAATATAATCTCATTGCTACGCACTTAGCTACCGGTGCCCAAATTTTCATGTCTCTACCCATCCACGGTGTTCTGCTGCACATGATGTATAGAAGCGTATTTCTTGCCCTTTTCCCTCTCGTTCAGGGCCTTTCTCAAGTAAGCGTGGTGAATCGATGCAAATTTTCCGTGTTTCTCGCGTCTGTTCAACGAGATGTGTCCCCTATTATGCAATTAGGTCCAGGCAAGACTTACCAAGAAACATATCGACCTGTTGTAAATGGCACAGGAGTGTCAATAAAGATTGCTAGCAACTCCAGAATTGGTGAAGAGACTGATGGAGGCAGAAGCTCTGCTATATTTAATGTCAGTCCGATTACTCAACTCGAATACTCTTACGTCCCTGAAGGTGTTCCGGACCTATTTTACGACATTTCCGCTATAAATGACGTCCATAGAAGGCAATTTTGCCAGTATGGGTATGAGCTTCACACTACCTCCAGTAGCTGTGACTCAGTGGTTTGTCCTCCACGATGTGATGCGTTTTGTCCATCAGTTTACAACCTTCCTGATGATAATTGGGCCACTAGAGGGTGTAAAAGTAATTTTGGACTCGAGTTAGTGCTGTGTAGTTCAAATTCGGGCGTGGCTTAACCACACATGTAGCCTGAAGCGCACGTCAAATAACTGCTACGGGAGACAGCTAGAAATATTAAAATTTAGTCGAGAACCCGCCTTTTAAGAGCCCATTTCACTCGTATAAATAGCATATATAATTTAGAAGATGGCTGTTGGAAGCGCAAGGCTTCTATTCGGGTGATAATTATCACGCGGTTTGGGGTACTCGTAACTGGTTGATTGATGCTTGTTGAATTCATCTAGCTATAGATAACGTACGCCTGTGTTGGTGTTGAAGCCTGCTCACGTGAGGTCTGTTTCAGCCACTGTTTGAAGCCATTCGCAGGCTACTGGCTCCGCCGCCAAAGACGGCGGTGGAAGCAACACTGGCAGCTTCTCTCTTTGAGGCCTCAATTCATTCGAAAACAAAATAAAACAAGACACCTGTTGAAGGCGTACACACTAGAGGCAAATTCCTCTGTTCTGAAGCCAAGTTTTCTTGTATTCTTACCTTGTACCGTGGTGGCTATATCCTAACAATTTGGCCACGGTAATTCCCTCACTTTTCGTCCTTCTTCCTCTCTACCCAGCCTTCCACTCGTATCGCGATCTTATTCTTGTCGATAAGGGTTCTCAACGCGTGATTTGGCGATGCTTTCGTCATCGCGTCTGCCGGGTTATCTCCTCCGTTGATCCATCTGACTTCATGGACTTCGCGGCGCTCGTATGACTGTCGGAGAGCCATGATATCTATCATGAGCCTCTTCTCTTTGGTTGTGCCGAGCTTAACAAGGCACTCATATAGGGAATACGAGTCCGTGAGAAGGATCGTGGGGATGTCTGGAATTCCCAGTTGTTTTGTGATGAGCTTTAAAGTCGAGGCTATCGCGTATCCAATGTCTGTGCCTTGAACCATGCTATAAAGCTCAGAGGCTAGGGCACTTCGCGTAACTCTCTTTGACTTGGTTGAAGAGTACGTGATGATGTTGCCTTTAACGAGCATTTCGCCATTGTTGGTCTCTTCTTCTGTACCGATGACGATAATGTATCCCAGCTGGGAACTCAGATCTTCGTTGTTGGCAAAAGAGCCATCAACAAACACAAAAAGCTTTGCTTTATCGAGGTCAAATGGTATACATTTTAGGCCTCTACCTGGGTTATCAATCTGCCACTGGATGCGGCGTCCTAGACGTTTAAAGTCATCGCTAGATGGTTCCTTTTGTTGGGCAGCAACTGAAAGGTCAAAGGCTGCCTCTGGTTGGCAGATACTGGCGAGATATGCGCCGCGGGCTCGTTGCTCAATATATTCCTGATTGGTTGTTGGAATCTGAAGCTTTAAAGCCTGTTCTTTCTGGGTCATCATGATGCTTCCATCGGCGTTAAGAGAGATTCGGCAGCCATTGAAAGTGAGTGGCTTTTCCACCTTGAGGACTTCCTTTGGCTTTGCTGCAAAAGCTGCCTTCTGGAGCTCTTCCTCTTCAAGATTAGAGAACTGTTTGTCACTAAGTCCAAGTGTGTCATCGGTTTGCATCCCAATGATACCAAACTTGTCGCATTCTGAGATCAGCAGGCATGGGTCGTAAGTCGAGGTCGCCATCTTTAGCTTTTCTCGATGGTGGGTGGAATAAGTCGCCCACCAGTGGGTGCCGGCTTCTGGTATTCCGTATAACGGTTTAACTACTACCATGATGGTGCCTTCTGGGTATCTACCGCGGAGTTGCTCAGGAATCTTTGCGATAATCGTCCTTTGGAGAGGTGTTTGAGATTGCACATAGGCTTGGGTAATATCCCTTATCCAGAGGATAATTCCTCGTTGGAAGAGAGAGGGCGCGAGTGCAATCATAAGCCGTTGGCTGGCTCGTTGTATTGTTGGTGATTGCGTCAAAATGAAGGCTTTACCCTCGTCATTATATCCCCGAATGACGAGGCGAGATTTCTCATATGGGGCAGCTGTATCCTTGCCTTTGACCTCATTAACCATTCGTGAGTCAAAGATGCGAAGTTTAGCATGCTTTATAGGGTCATAAAGCTCAAATTTAAAGACACCTCTGGCTATCAAGTTATCAATCTCAGTGCGGCCTGAGATTTCAAACGGCTGGCCAGGGGTGATTATGAGTCCTTTACTGCGGAGAAGGACAGCAAGGTCGCGGTCTCCTTGCTCCTTCGTGGTCAGGAATGCTATTGTTTTGATGCTCTTAAGGAGCTTGGTACGTTCGGGCGGGTCCTCAAGGGCGTTAAAGAAGTACTGTTCTTCGATAAGGCGTTTACGTGGCCTTCCTGGGCCTCTTCTTGGAAATGTTTGATAAGGAGCTCTTCTGGTCTCTGGGTCTTTACGCGGTCTTCCCGGGCCTCGTCTTGCTGTTGGGATAGCAACAGCAATGCTATCTCTGATATCTTCGTCCTGGTTAACCTCCCCGTCACTCTCGTTAGCAACCTCAGCATTATCTTGGTTAACAGCCTGCTGTTGGGGTAGCTTGTTATCCGTTGGGGTTGTATCCTTATCCTCTAGATAGGGTTGTACAATCGTGGAACGGAACTTCGAGGTTATTCCAGCCTCATTAGCAACGGTGCAGGTCTCGCCTTCAACGGCAATAAGTTCAAAGGGGCCCTGCCACCCGTTCTTTTCTCTCCAAACGCGAACCTTGGATTGCAATGGAAGGGTATGTAATGGGGTTGTGTCTGGGCCGTTCCTCGTTAAGAGGGCATTTTGGACCTGCCGCTTAGCGAGGGCTCGTCTGGCTTCACTAGTTGCCTTACGGATAGCTTCAGCTCTCTGCACGACGCTAAAGCTAGGGGGCGAATCATCCGTCATCCTGGGATAGGCGCCAAAGACTAGAAGTGTTGGGACGAGTCCGTCTGGGCCAGCTGTATCATTTATAGCTTTTACAGCCATTTGAAGCTTCTGATCGTCGGTCAGAGCGTCGCCAAGTTCTGCGTCAATTATCTGATATGCACGGCGGAGAGG